>NC_056681.1:23700000-24000000 GCF_018350215.1 Panthera leo | reverse complement strand
ATATGCCTGATAGAGAATTTAAATTAATGCTCATAACGATACTCACTGGACTTGAGAAAAGAGTGGCAGACATCAGTGAGACCTTTAACACAGAGATAAAAAGGAACCGATTAGAGATGAAGAACACAATAAATGAAATTTATTATACACTTGATGGAATAATAGCAGACTAGAGGAAGCAGAGAAAAAAAAATTAACAACCCAGAAGACAGTAATGGAAATTATCCAAGCTGAGCAAAGGATAGGAAAGAAAATTATGCAAATTGATAACTGTTCTTAAGGAACTCAGTGACTCCATCAAGCATAACATTCACATTATAGGGATCTCAGAAGACGAGAGAGAAAAGGGGACAGAAAATTTATTTGAAGAATTAATAGCTGAAAATTTCCCTAATCTGGGGAAGGACACAGGTATCCAGATCCAGAAGGCACAGAGAACCCCCTAAAAATTCAACCCAAGGAGGTCTACACCAAGACATAGTAATTAAAATGGCAAAAGTAGTGATGAAGAAAAAAAAATTATTTAAAAAAAAGTTTTTTAATGTTTATTTTTGAGAGAGAGAGAGAGAGAGAGAGAGAGAGAGAGAGAGAGAATGAGCAAGGAAGGGGCAGAGAGAGAGGGAGACACAGAATCCAAAGCAGGCTGCAGGCTCAGAGCTGTTAGCACAGAGCCTGATGCAGGGCTCGAACCCATGAACCATGAGATTATGACCTGAGCTGAAGTCAGATGCTTAACCGACTGAGCCACTCAGGCACCTTGAAAAAAATTTTTTAGGCAGCAAGAGAAAAGAAGACAGTTACATACAAAGGAAACCTCATAAAGCTATCAGTGGATTTTTCAGCAGAAACTTTGCAAGTCAAAGGAAGTGGCATGATATAATCAAAGTGTTGAAAGGGAAAAAACCTGCAGCCAAGAATACTCTATCCAGGAAGACTACCATTCAGAATAGAAAAAGAGATAAACAAAACAAACGAAAACTAAAGGAGTTTATGACCACTAAAACAGCCCTACAAAAAAATATTAAAGGGGACTCTTTGAGTGGAAAGGGAAGACCATAATAAGTGAGAATATGAAAAGTAAAAAATACAAAAGCAGTAAAAATAAATATTTCTGTAAAAATCAGTCAAAGGAATCATAAAATAAAAGGGATATGACACTGTATACCTAAGCCATGGCAGGGAGAGGAGTAAGAATGGGCTTAAACTTAAGCAAACCATCAACTTAATATAGACTGCTAATGCAGAAGATGTCATATATAAACCTAATGGTAACCACAAATCAAAAACATATGCACAGAATAAAAAGAAAGGAATCCCAGTATTCCACGAAAGAAAGCCAACAAACCATGAAAGAGAGCAAGAGAAGAAAGGATCAGAGAAAATCTATAGGAATAACCAGAAAATAAGTAAGAAAATAAATACATATCTATCAATAATTACTTTGAATGTAAATGGACTAAACACTCCAATAAAAAAATCATAGGGTGACAGAATGAATAAAAAAACAAAACCCATCTATATACTGATTTGAGACTCAAATCAGACCAAAAGACACTGGCAGACTGAAAATGAGGGGATGGAGGGGTGCTTGGGTGGCTCAGTCGGTTAAGCATCTGACTTTGGCTCAGGTCATGTTTTCACAGTTCATGAGTTTGAGCCCCTCCTTGGGCTCTGTGCTGACAGCTCAGACAGAGCGTGGAGGCTGCTTCGGATTCTGTGTTTCCCTCTCTCTCTGCCCCTCCCCTGCTTGCACCCTGTCTCTGTCTCTCAAAAATAAACAAACATTGAAAATGAGGGGATGGAGAAATATTTATTATGCAAATAGATGCCAAAGAAAGCCAGGGTAGCAATATTTATATTAGAAAAAATAGGCTTTAAAACAAAGACTGTAACAAGTGACAAAGAGGGACACTGTATTACACTAAAAGGGATAATCCAACAAGAATATATAGCAATTGTAAATATTTATGCACCCAATGTGAAAGCACCCAAATACATAAAGCAGTTAATAACAAACATAAAGGAAATAATCAATAGTAATACAATAATAGTAGGGGACTTCAATACTCACTTGCATCAATGGACAGATCATCCAAACAGAAAATCAGCAAGGAAGCTGGCTTTGAATGACACACTGGACCAGATATATTTAACAGATATATTCAGAACATTTCATCCTAAAACAGCAGAATACACATTCTTTTCAAGCGCACATGGGACATTCTCCAGAATAGATCACATATTAGGCCACAAAACAAGTCTCAACAAATGTAAAAACATCAAAGTCATACCATGCATCTTTTCTGACCACAATGCTATGAAACTAGAAATCAACCATACGAAAAAATCTGGAAAAAGCACGAACACAAGGAGGTTAAATAACAATCAATGGGTCAACCAAGAAATCAAAGAAAAAACCAAAAAGTACATGGAAACAAATAAAAATTAAAATACAGTGGTCCAAAATTTGGGGGATATGGCCAAAGTGGTTCTAAGAGGATAGTTTATAACAATACAGGCCTACTTCAAGATGCAAGAAAAATTTCAAATAAATGACCTAACCTTACATCTAAAGGAGCTAGAAAAAGAAGAATAAAACACAAACCAAGCAAAAGGAAGGAAATAATAAATATTAGAGCAAAAATAAATAATATAGAAACTAAAAAACAATAGAACAGATCTATGAAAACAGGAGCTAGTTCTTTGAAAAGATTAACAAAATTGATAAACCTCTGACAAGACTCATCAAAAGAAGAAAAGAAAATACTCATCAAGAGAGGGAAGAAGGGAGGGATGGAGGGAGGGAGGAAGGGAGGGAGGGAGGAAGGGAGGGAGGGAGGAAGGGAGAGAGAGAGAGAGAAACCCAAATAAACAAAATCATAAATGGAGAGGAAACAACCAATACCACAGAAATGCAAACAATTGTAACAGCATATTATGAAAACCTATATTGTCAAAAAATTAGACAACTTAGAAGAAATTGATTAACTCCTAGAAACATACAACCTACTAAAACTAAAGCAGAAAGAAATAGAAATTTGAACATACCAATTACCAGCAATGAAATTTATTCAGTAATCAAAAAACTGCCAACAAACAAAAGTCCAGGACCAGAGAGCTTCACAAGCAAATTCTACCAAACATATAAAGAGTTCATACCTATTCTTCTTGCGCTCCTGGTTGCCACAGTTGGTAGAGCATACGAATCTTGATATTGGGATTGTGAGTTCAAGTCCCATGTTGGATGTAGAGATTACTTAAAAATAAAATCTTTAAAAAAATAACCCATTCTTCTTGAACTATTCCAAAAAATAGAAAATGAAGGAAAACCTCCAAATTCATTCTATGAGGCCAGAATTACTCTGGTACCAAAACCAGATAGACACCACAAAAAAGAAAGAACTACAGGCCAATGTCTCTGATGAACATAGATGCAAAAATCGTCAACAAAATACTAGCAAACCAAATCCAATGATACATTAAAAAAAAAAAAATCATTTACCATGATCAAGTAGGATTTGTTCTTAGGATGCAAGAGTGCTTCAAATTTGTGTATCAACCAACATGATACATCACATCAATAAAAGAAAGGATGAAAACCTTATGATCATTTCAATAGATGCAGAAAAGGCATTTGACAAAGTCCAGTCCAACTGATTTGACATCAGTTCATGATAAAAACTCTCAACAAAGTAAGTTTAAGGGAACACACCTCAACATAATAAAGACCTTATATGAAAAACCCAGCTAACATCATACTCAATGGTGAAAAACTGAGAGCTTTTCCCCTCAGGTCAGGAACAAGACAAGGATGTTCACTCCCAATGCTTTTATTCAATATAGTACTGGAAGTCCTAGCCACAGCAATTAGGTGACACAGAGAAATAAAAGACATTCAAATTGGTAAGACAGAAGTAGAACTTTCACTATTTGCAGATGACATGATACTATATATAGAAAACCATAAAGACTCCACCAAAAAACTACTAGAACTGATAATAAATTCAGTAAAGTCATAGGATACAAAATCAATGTACAGAAATCTGTTGTGTTTCTGTACACTAATAATGAAACAGCAGGAAGAGAAATTAAGAAAACAATCCCATTTACAACTGCATCAAAAATAATAAAATACCTAGGAATAAACTTAAGAAGTGAAATGCCTATATTGTGAAAACTATAAAATATCTATCAGAATTCCAGATGTTGGTAGATCCTGAGATAGAGAAAAAAAGAGAAGAAAAAACAATAAAGTGGGGAGAAAGAAATTGAGAAAGCAATCCCCATTTGCAACTGCATCAAAAAGAATAAAATACCTAGGAATAAACTTAACCAAGGAGATGAAAGAGCTCTACTCTGAAAACTATAAAACACTGATGAAAGAAATTGAAGATGACACAAAGATATGGAAAGACATCACATATTCATGGACTGTTAACATTGTTAAAATGTCTATACTACACAAAGCAATCTACACAGTTAATGCAATCCCTATCAAAACACCAAGATCATTTTTCATGGGCATAGAACAATAATCCTAAAATTTGTATGGAACCACAAAAGACTCCAAATAGCTAAGGCAATCTTGAAAAAGAGAAAAATAAGACTGGAGGCATCACAATTCCTGACTTTTATTACAAAGCTGTAGTAATCAAAACAGTATGGCACTGGCACAAAAACAGACACAAAGGTCAATGGAACAGAATAGAAAACCAAGAAACAAACCCACAATTATATGGTTAATTAATCTTCAACAAAGGAAGAAATAATATGCAATGGGAAAAAGACAGTGTCTTCAACAAATGATGTTGGGGAAACTAGACAGCTACATGCAAAAGAAACTGGATTGATTTCTTATACCATCCACAAAAATGGACTCAAAATGGATTAAGGACCTAAATCTGTGACATGAAACCATAAAAATGCTAGAAGAGAGTACAGTCAGCAATTTCTCTGGCATCAACTATAGCAACATCTTTCTAGATATGTCTACAGAGGCAGGGAAACGGGGCAAAAATAAATTTTTAGGACTACATCAAAATAAAAAGCTTCTGCACAGCAAAGGAAACAATCAACAAAACTAAAAGACAACATACTGAATGGGAGAGAGTATTTGCAAATGACATATCTGATAAAGGGTTAATATCCAAAATACATAAAGAACTTATACAACTCAATGCCAAAACCGCCCAAATAATCCAATTAAAAAATGGCAAAAGACATGAACAGACATCTCTCCAAAGAAAATACACAGATGGCCAACAGACACATGAAAAGATGCTCAACATCATTTGATCCTGATTTGTCATCAGGAAAGTGCAAATCAAAACCACAGTGAGATATCACCTCACACCTGTCAGAATGGCTAAAATCAAAAGTACAAGAAACAACAAATGTTGGCAAAGAGGTGGAGAAAAAGGAACCCTCATGCTCTGTTGGTGGAAATGCAAACTGGTGCAGCCGCTATAGAAAATTGCATGGAGCTTCCTCAGAAACTTAAAAACAAAACTACCCTGCAATCCAATAATTGCACTACTGGGTATTTACCCCCAAAATACAAAAATACTAATTCCCCCCAATGTTTATTGCACCATTATTTACCGCAGCCAAATTATGGAAGCAGTCCAAGTTTCCATTGATAGATGAATGTATAAGGAAGGTGTGGTATGTATACAACAGAGTATTATTTGGCTACAAAAAAGTTAGATCTTGCCACATGCAACAAGATGGACAGAATTAGAGAGTGTAATGCCAAGTGAAGTAAGGCAGAGAAAGACAAATACCATATGATTTCATGCATAAATGAAATTTAAAAACAAATGAACAGAAGAAAAAAAGACACACATACACAAAGACAAACCAGGAGATAGACTCTTAAATTATTTATTTATTTATTTATTTATTTATTTATTTATTTAGAGAGAGAGAGAGAGAGAGAGAGAGAGAGAGAGAATTTTAAGCAGGCTCCATGCTGTCAGCACAGAACCTGATGTGGGGCTCGAACTCATGAACAGTGAGATCATGACCCGAGCAGAAACTAAGAGTTGGACACTCAAGCGAATAAGCCACCCAGGTGCCCCCATACTCTTAACTATAGAAAACAAACTGATGGTAGGGCGCCTGTGTGGCTCAGTCAGTTAAGCGTCCAACTTCAGCTCAGGTCATGATCTTGAAGTTCGTAAGTTTGAGCCCTGTGTGCTGACAGCTCACAGCCTGGAGCCTGCTTCAGATTCTGTGTCTCCCTCTCTACCCCTTCCCTGCTTGTGCTCTGTCTCTGTCTCTCTCTTTCTCAAAAATAAATAAACTTAAAAAAAAAAAAAGAAGACGACGACAAGGGCGCCTAGGTGGCTCAGTCAGTTGAGTGTCCGACTTCGGCTCAGGTCATGATCTCACGGTCCGTGAGTTCGAGCCCCCTGTCGGACTCTGTGCTGACAGCTCAGAACCTGGAGCCTGCTTTGGATTCTGTGTCTCCCTCTCTCTCTGACTCTAACCCACTCGCATTCTGTCTCTGTCTCTCTCAAAAATAAATAAACATTTAAAAATATTAAAACAAAAAAAGAAAACTGACGATTATCAGAGGGGAGGTGGGTAGGGGATGGATAAAATAGATGATGGGGATTAAAGAGTAGTACACTTATCGTGATGAGCACTGAGTAATGTATAGAATGGTTGAATTGCTATATTGTGCACCCAAAACTAATATAACATGTATGCTAATCATACTGTAATTAAGATACAAAATTAATAAAAAAATATGAGTACACTTATCTTGAACACTGAGAAATGTACAGAATTGTTGAATCATTATATTGTACACCTGAAACTAATGTAACACTGTATGGTAATTATGCTTGAATAAAAAAAGTAAAACAAAAACAAAAAACTAGTGGCTGTTATAAAGACAACTAAACATACATGTCTTCTGACTGAAGTACACAACACCACTTATGAACCATTCTTGGAAAAGAAAAACAAAATTAAAAAATCTGAATCTGATGAAGCCTCTAAATCTTAGTATCAATTTACAAAAAAAAAAAAAAAAAAGCAGATATATATTAAATAATACCACAGGGGTGAAATTAGCAAAACTCATTATATCAGAAATTCTGTAAGACTAACAATGCAGTTTCTTCAACAAACAAATTTCAATGAAAGTAAGACAGAGTTCAAGAGAATGAAAAGACAAGCCACAGACTGGGAAAAAATATTTGCAAGACATATATGATAAAGAACTTTTATCCAGAATATATAAAGAACACATAAAGCTGAACAACAGCAAAACTTGATTATAAAATGCCAAAGACCTTAACAGACACCTCACCAAAGAAGATGCACAGATGGCAAAAAGCATATCAAAAGATGCTCCACATGATATGTTATCAGGGAAATGTAAACTAAAACAATAATGAAATACCACCACATACCTATCAGAATGGCCAAAATTTAAAACACTAACAATAACAAATGCTGGTGAGAATATGGAGCAACAGGAATGCTGTCATACATTATCAGTGAGAATGAAAAATGGCACAGCCCCTTTGGAAGACAGTCTGGGGGTTTCTTACAAAACTAAACATACTCTTGGGAATGCAAGCTGGTGCAGCCACTCTGGAAAACAGTATGGAGGTTCCTCAAAAAACTAAAAATAGAACTACCCTACGACCCAGCAATTGCACTACTAGGCATTTATCCATGGGATACAGTGTGCTGTTTCAAAGGGACACAGGCACCCCCATGTTTATAGCAGCACTATCAACAATAGCCAAAGTATGGAAAGAGCCCAAATGTCCATCGATGGATGAATGGATAAAGAAGATGTGGTATATCTATACAATGGAGTATTACTCAGCAATCAAAAAGAATGAAACCTTGCCATTTGCAACTATGTGGATGGAACTGGAGGGTATTATGCTAAGTGAAATTAGTCAGAGAAAGACAAAAATCATGTGACTTCACTCATATGAGGACTTTAAGAGACAAAACAGATGAACATAAGGGAAGAGAAACAAAAATAATATAAACACAGGGAGGGGGACAAAACAGAAGAGACTCATAAATATGGAGAACTGAGGGTTGCGTGAGGGATTGTGGGAGGGGGGATGAGCTAAATGGGTAAGGAGCACTAAGGAATCTACTCCTGAAATCATTGTTGCACTATATGCTAATTAATTTGGATGTAAATTTAAAAATATAAAAAATAAAACAAGTTAATAAAAAAAAAAAAAAAACTAAACATACTCTTACCATATGATGCAGCAATTATGCTCCTTGATAATCACCCACAGGAGTTGAAAACTTATACCCACACAAACACTCACACACAGATGTTTATGGCAGGTTTATTCATAATTCACCAAAACTTAGAAATAACCAAGGGGCACCAGGGTGGCTCAGTCGGTTAAGCGTCCAACTTCGGCCCAGGCCATGAACTCACAGTTCGTGAGTTTGAGTCCTGTGTCGGCTTCTGTGCTCACAGCTCGGAGCCTGCTTTGGATTCTGTGTCTCCCTCTGTCTCTGTTCCTCCCGCGCTCGCACTCTGCCTCTCTTTCTCCACCCCCTCCCCCGCTCTCAAATAAATAAAGATTTTAAAAAATTAAAAAAAAAAAAAGAAATAACCAAGATGCTTCAGTAGGTGAATGGTTCAATAAACTGGTACATCCAGAGAATCTACTAAAAAGCAAAGAGCTGTCAACAATGAAAAGACATGGAGGAAACCTAAATGCATATTACTAGGTGATAGAAGCTAATCTGGAAACGATATTCTGGAAAAGGCAAAACTATGGAAACAGTAAAAAATCTCTGGTTGCCAGAGTTGCGGGGAGAAAGGGATGAACAGGAGAACACAAAGGAATTTAGGGCAGGGAAACTACTCTGTATGAAACTATAATGGTTAATACATGTCATTACACATTTGTCAAAACCCAGAGAATGTACACCACCAAGAGTGAACCTCAATGTAAACTGTGGACTCGATGATAACAATGTGTCAATGTAGTATCTCAATTGTAACAATGTTCCACTTTGGTAGGGGGTGTTGGTAATGGGGGAAGGCTATAGGGGTGTGGGAGCAGGGGGTATATGGGAAATCTCTGTACATTCTGCTCAAGACTGGTGTGAACCTAAATCTCTTCTAAAATATAAAGTCTACTAAAAATTAATAAATTCAGTTCCTTAGTCACAGAGCCACGTTTCGGGGGGTTAACAGCAGCCACATGTAGTTGCTACTCAGTGGGACACTGCAATCATTTAAATAGTTCTATTAGAACATTCCATCATCCCAGAAAGTTCTATCGGAGAGCACTGTTCTGTATCTTGATTGTGGTGGTTACACAGGTGACTAAGTTTGCCAAAACTTATGAAAATGTATGAAGTGGGTACAGTTTATTGTATGTAAATCATATCTCAACAAAATTGATTAAAAAAAATAAATAAAGAGCCTGGGTGGCTCAGTTGGTTAAATGTCCAACTCTTGGTTTTGGCTCAGGTCACGATCTGATGGTTTGGCGGTGGGTTCAAGCCCCACATCAGGTTCGGTGCTGACAGTGTCTGGAATCTGCTCAGGATTCTCTCTCTCTCTCTCTCTCTCTCTCTCTCTCTCTCTCCCTCTCTGCCCCTCCCCCACTCACACGAGCATGTGCTCTGTCTCTCAAAATAAATAAATTTTAGAAAATTAAAAAAATAGAGAGAGAACATCTATAGACTAGAAGACTTCAGAGACAGATCAACTAATTGCCAAACACATGTACCCTATTTGGATCCTGATTCAAACAAACTATATTTATAAAGCAATAAAAATGTTGAACATAATTAAAGATTTGGAGATTATAATCTCCAAGGAAGAATTACTGATTTTCATAGGTGTGTTTGGAGGTATATTCTGAAATACTTATGAAATGATATTTGGGATTTCATTCTAAATGATCTAGTGTGGATATAAATGAAATAAAGAGGACTATGAGATGACCATCTTTGAAGCTGGGTTTGCTAGAGTTGGGTGATGAGCACATAGGGGGATTATTATCCTGTTCTCCTCACTTCTGTTTATTGTCAATTTTCCATAATTAAATGTTTAAAAACTCACTTCCTTATAGGCCTTTCCTGACCACCCTGTCCAAGGTAGATTTCTTGTCCCCTTTATTTTCTAGCATACATCCCATTATCTTTATGGCACTTCCCACAATGCTATCTTATGTATCTAGTAGTTTATTTCTCTCCGCTAGAATTTTGTTTTCCCGAGAATAAAAACTGCCTTGTCCACGCTGAACACTAAGGCTGAGACTGGCACACAAAGGTGCTTCATCAGTCTGTGTTGCGTGGACAGACAGGTGGGTACCTTCAAGGGCAGAAGCACAGGCAGGGGCAAGACGTGATGAACACATTCCTAACAACACTCTCCCTGGAGATACTGGAAGAAGGGAGCCTTCAAAGGAAGGAAGATTCAACCATCAACCCCTGGGGTCTATGGAGCCGGCTGATTACGGGTTCAGCTGTTCCTTCAACTGTATGAGAAAAATAAATTAGACTCACATTTTTTTTTTTTAAGCCATGAATACTTTCTTTGAATGAAATCTCCTGAGACAACCCAATATGTAAAATAGAAAACCATGACAGTCAAAAGCAGAGTTACTGTCATATTTTATATCAAACACAAAACAAAAAAGTAATCCAGTGGTTACGAGGAGTCCAGGAAAACCTGTCCCAGTAATGCCAGCTTGGAGGTAAAGGGCTGACTTGGGCAGCTGAGGAGTGGGATTTTCTGCTTGGTAGGCCTCTTTTCCCTTGCCTCGTCTTGGTTTTCAGAGGAGGACGTTCCCGGCCCTGCTGGAGGTTGCCATGGCCCCGAGCTCATCGTTTTTTTCTGAAATCTCGACCTGTTCCGTTTGAGAGAGTAGAATTCCCTCATCAAGTCTTCCACTTCCCACTGCTCTTCCTTCAGCCTCTGGCAACAGTGCAGGGCAGCGGGGTCGATGGGGTGCGCTTCTGTGTTGAAGATGTAACCCCCAGCCCCCAGGATGCACTCCCCATAAGGGGTTATCACCGCGTCAAAGGTGGAGCCATTGTTGTGAATGAAGTTGGTTGGGTCAAACAGAAGGTAGAGGTATTTCACAGTCTCGGCCAGAAAGAAAGACTCCATACGGTTGTCAAGCTTGTGGTCTCGCAGATCTTTGATCTGCCACGAGGAAGAAGGCAGCAAGTCAGAAGTGGTATCACAGGGCAGCAGAGAGGGCCAGGGGACCACGTTAGGAATTCCTGCCCTGCCACCGAGCAGCTAAGGGCCTTTGGGAAAATCACTTTACGTTTCAGAGCTTCACCTTTTCCCAAGCCTGGACCACTGACTCTCACCCGGATTGGCACAACTTCCAACAGGGCTTCCCGCTTCCATCCTTAACCCTAAAGCTTATTTATAGGGTAAGTCTTAGCTGTCACTCCTCCACTGAAAACCCTCTGTTGACATCCCACTTCATGGCAGACTAAAAACCAAAGTCCTTATCATGGCTTAACAGGTCCTCACAGCCTGGCCCCTGCTCTCTTCCTGACCTCTCTTACATGCTCTCCCCTGTTCTTGTGGGTCCGGCGAATGGCCTTCCTCTTCTGTGAGCACATGTGTGCACTCCACTGGTTCTCTGCAATGCTTGTTCTTTCTGCATTGCACTCCACTGGTTCTGCATTGCTTCTACCTGGATCACTCACCCTTCCTACAGCTTGCTCCCTCACAGCCTTCGGGTCTCTGCTCAAATACTGCCTGATCACAGGGTCTTCCCTAACCTCCCTAGGGACAAGACAATTCCTATCTCCATTAACCTGCCTTTATTGTGACCATACACATACACATCTAATCATCCCCTTTAATGACATTGTAAAAATGTAGCATCATTTACTTAGCTAATCCAAGTTTTTGCTACTATAATAACTAACTAGAAGTCTTTATGAAGAAAAATTCATACTAAGTTTACAGTCATGGATGAGTAAGTTTACTTCCTACATTTATTTTATCCTCTCAGAATTTGAGATATACTTTCTTAAAACTAATTCTCAGTGGCATCTATTTTTCACACAAAAAAAATGACTAAAATATGGACTTGATGTGCCAAGAATTATTATTTTCTTGCCTTCTTTGTCAAAGGCCAAGGAGTCTGACGCCTATTCCCATCATTTGCCTTGGAAGACCTCCAGAAGGCTTTCATTTTCATGGAAATCAGTCAAGTGTTCATAAGAAGGCCCCAATGGACTTAACCACTTTGGCTTTTCACAAAATACAACATATTTAGAAACTAAAACAGATCACTGCTTTATTTTCCCTCTACATATATAGGTCTTTTCTTTAAATAGATGTATATATATTCTCCTTACAGAATATAACCACAACACAAAATTTTTAAAGAGAGGGATTTTTTTTTTTTTTTGTTCTGTTTTTAATCCCGTACCCTAAAATTCCTCTGTAGACTTTTTGGTGAATTTTCTTCCAGAAAATTTTCTTACACATCTGTTTTTTACATATCTGTAATGATCATTTATTTACATCTTGCCTGCTTGGGTCCTCTAAGGATGTGACATGGCTCTTCCCCTTGACCCTTTCAATCCCCTTTCCACAGAGCAGCCAGACTGATCTTTCTAAAATACAAATCAGATCAGGTCACTGCTCTGCTGTCAATCCTACCAAGGCTTCTTGTTCTAAGTAGAACAAAATGCAAATTCTTTCCCACAGCTTATACAAAGCTCTACATGATATAACCTCTGCCTCCTTCTGGGACATTATCTCTTCCCCTTTCCTCTGTGTTCATGTTACTCCAGCCATACTGGTCTTCTTTCTGTCTCCCAGATACACATTCGTTGTTTTTCTTACTAAAATGCCAGCTCAGGGGCTTGGTCTTTGTTCATTGCTAGAACCATTAGCCTAGCATGGTGCCTGGTGCATAAAAGACATTCAATAAACATCTGTGAAACTACTAGGACAGTTTCATTAAGGACTCTGTGGTGTGAATATAAGGCCATGGGACTTTATATCTCCCTTCTAAAATCCACCTAACAAGACTTTCCACAAAACTTCTCACAAAATTCACCCTTGTACAGTAGCTTATGAGACAGTTTGAGGACCCCTGATGCAGAGACAATGACAAGAGCATAGAGTCAAATCCCTGAGAATGAACCCTTAGTTCTACCTCTACTAGCTTTGTGACCTTTAGCAAGACTCTTGGCTTCTCTGTTCTTCAGTCATGCCATCTATAAAATAAAGGCATATGTACATTTCTAAGGTACCTTCAGTGTTAATATTCCAGAGTCTCTTTATCAGCAGGGGGAGACATTTCTCAACTCTTGGGCCAATGGAAACACTTACTGTTGCAAATCCACACTCCACCTTGCTGATTTTTTCGATGGATTCCACGGCATCTCTTCCAAGTTCTAAGAGGGTGGGATCCCCCGTGGCACGGTAGAGGTACATTGCGCTCTCAATGAGTTCTGTAAAGTCCAAGGCAGACCCTTCTCATCCAGGGGCTGAGCAGAGAAGGCTCGGGGCCCACCTCAGGGGGTGAGACTCCTTCCCTCCCTACCTTGTCCACAGGGCCCCAACCAGGAAGAACACAGGACAACTCAATGCTGAGTTTTCAGAGCCAACACACCCAAAGCCTGAAGCTTAGTGGAGATCAGCATTAAAACTGACTATGGACTCCCACCCCAAGGGAGAGACAGCGAGCTAGGCTGTGGGATGGAGAGGTGGCAAAGGCTGCTCCATGTCTCCCCATATTTGTCCCTTCCTTCTTCCTTAGTAACAGAATCCTTAACTATAGCCAAGCACGCAACTGCTTAGACTGACAACTATTCCCAGCAGCCAGGTGTGGGATTAAGGTCCCTGACAACACAAAGAGCCATATGAAGCCAAAAGTGAGAAAGAAATGTCTATCTTATTTTATTTATTTATTTATTCAAAAAAAATGTTTTTTTAATGTTTATTTATTTTTGAGACAGAGAGAGACAGAGCATGAACAGGGGAGGGTCAGAGAGAGAGGGAGACAGAATCTGAAGCAGGCTCCAGGCTCTGAGCTGTCAGCACAGAGCCTGACGCAGGGCTCAAACCCACGGACCACGAGATCATGACCTGAGCGGAAGTCGGACACTTAACGGACTGAGCCACCCAGGCACTCCGAAATGTCTATCTTAATTGAGCACTACTCATTTTCTGTCACTAACAACCTAACTTAATCCTAAAGTTTAAGAGTATAAGTCTATCATTATGAGGCCCTTTCTGAGATGGGATGGACAAAAAGATGAAGGTTAAGATATTCAAGAGCCAATCTTCAATCTAACAAAGGAACAGCTACCAGTTCACTGGGCCCAGAACAAGGCAATAGTCTTGCCCTATTCTATAACCACAACTGGAATTTGACAGGCATATGCCCCATTTTCAGGTGAATATTAGCCAAAAGGAGTTTGTCATGAAGAGAAAGTTTATTCTGAAGAAAAGAAAACCCAGGAACCTATGTTTACTGCTTTCAAATATCTGAAGAGCTAGTATGGAAAAGATTCGACTTCTAGGGTGGTCCCAGTGGGTGGAAGCTACAGCTCAACAGACATTTCTATTTTTTCACCTGTCTTTTCTCAGAGAGGAGAGAACTCTCCCCTCCCTAGACCAATCTCTCCTCCCAATCTCCTTCCCTGTTTCCTCCTAGGCCTTGACCAGCACTTGTCTCCCTTTTGATTTATTATTGCAAGTTCTATTTCTTCCTTTAGGAAAAAAGATCTCTGCCTGTCTCCCAGTTCTCTCCCACCTCTCCCTCCCTTTACCCCACAGGTCTATAGACAATTACTGATCTAACTGCTCATATTCTAAGACACAGATTGGGGTACATTTACTTGTTAAGTGAACACACTGTATGTGTTCAAAGAAAGAAAAGAGGGGTGCCTGGGTGGCTCAGTCGTTTAAGCGTCTGACTTCGGCTCAGGTCATGATCTCGTGGTCTGGGAGTTCAAGCCCTGTGTCGGGCTCTGTGCTGATAGCTCAGAACCTGAAGCCTGCTTCAGATTCTGTGTCTCCCTCTCTCTTTGCCTCTCCCCTGCTCACGCTCTCTCTCTCTCTCTCAAAAAGAAATAAACCATAAAAAAAAAATTAAATTCAAAGAAAGAAAAGACAGTGCTCCCAGAAGCCTCTTCTGTTGCTCGCAGCTGGCTGGCTCAGTGCACCCAGAACCAGCCATCTTGTTTTCTCTTCCTCACACATAGGCCTATGTATGCTATCACTGCTTTAATTTCTTGTATATTGGCCAACTCTCTAGAACAAGGTGACAACTCAGGCTTAGATTTGGATTTAGGGGGAGGTAAAAGCCCTCTGAGACCTTTAGACTAGGTTCTGTGCTTCAATACTGCTGATCAGATACATGTACCAGAGCGTAACACACTGGCCAATCTAATGAAAGAGAAGCACCTTATCTCCCATTCGCTATTGTTTTAGGGTAGGAAGGGTGACTGGACTAAGGCATTATTGGATTCCTGGCTGTGGTGCCTTACTTTCCATTGATGCCTTCCTGCCACCCTATCCTGCAAATGGAACAGGGTGCCTCTGTAAGTAGTGAGCTCCCTGTCATGGTGTGAACTCAACAAAGACTAGAAAACCACTTGCCAGGGCAATGACAGGGCGATTCCAGTTAGAAGTCCTCTCAGTTCCCCTCTAACTCTGACAATGCACAAGCCTACGTCCTACATTTAGTCCCAAACTGTCTTCATTTTATCTGTTGGTAACACTGGGTATAATACCTTCTGAGAGTGTTCTCTTAAAAACAAAACAAAATAGAACAAAACAAAAACAAAAACAGGGGCACCTGGGTGGCTCAGTGGGTTGGGCAGCCTATTTCAGCTCAGGTCATGATCTCGCTGTTCTTGAGTTTGGGCCCTATGGTCAGGCTCTGTGCTGACAGTTCAGAGCCTGGAGACTTTTTCGGATTCTGTGTCTCCCTCTCTCTCTGCTCCTCCCCCCTCCTTTGTTCTCTCCATGCTCTGTCTCTGTCTCTCTCTCAAAAATAAACATTAAAAAATTAAAAAAACAAAAACAAAAAAGCTAGGATAATAAACACATGAGAAATACCAATAACAGCAGCCTCTAGGAATCGAAGTGACTAATTTATTCTTTTCAGTCACTGTTTTACATCTTCTTCTGTTCCCCCTTCCTCAACTCCCACAACAATCTCTTGAGCTAGAGAAGGAAGGAAATGGGGTTGGGGGGGTGGGCAGAATGGGCAGTAGCCACCAGAAGGCCTCCCACAGCTCAAAGGCATTCAGGTGGGAAGATGGGAAGAGTCTAACAATGGAAATGTAACCCACTTTGGGGTGGGGGATGACTGTGTGTGCTGACTAAACTTCCTTCCTCTGGCCCCCTTTCCCTTCTCCTCCTCACAGTGTTTAACTTTCCTCTAGTGAATCAGAGGATCAGGGCTGGAAAGGAACTTTAAGACAGTTATCTAGTGTGTAATACCTTCCTTCTCTGCGCCTTGATTTCTGAGCTGCAGATGAGGTGGTGGACGAGATCAGATGATTCATTCCTAAGGTCCATTCCAGAGTTCTAATACTCCATACCATAAAAGCACAATTCACCTGACCCAGTGACTTAAGAAGTTTGTCTACACTTCTGAAATCCTGATGGCAGGAACTCAAAGGGAATCAAATTGGCTCTCCCTTTTGCACTCACTTGCCCAAGTTTGAAGGAGCCTAAGATTTAGTAAAGAGGCCTGGGTTCCAGTCCTATCTCCTACGCTTAGCCCTGGGCAAGTCAGTTCAGCCCACTAGGTTTCAGTTCCTTATCTGGGGATAAATATGTGGATAAATAATTCCTACCAGGAAAACCACCGAGAGCCACTGGAAGCATAAGAGGAAAAATGAACTTGTGAGCTCTTGTGAGGCATGGAGGCTCATACAAATGAGGGTTTGTGGTTCAGAGAACAAGAGCCTGCAGGTCGTGATAGGTCAGAGATACTGCTTACCTGGCCGAAGAGGGTAGCCCTCTCGCTTCTCCACTGTGTATCCCTGAGGAATGTTGTAGAATTCCGGGAGCCCCCCAAACTGCTTCCATACAGTGTAATAGTTGAGGAAGGTCCTCATGGCATTGTCAATGTCCCCAATGAGGCTCTACAGGAGACAAGTAGTTGTCAGGTAGACAGCCACCAGGCATAAAAACCCACATACAAAAGAAACTCCGTACCAAACCTCACATACAACCTCAGGGAAGAGAGAGCAAAAGCTCTGGAGCCAAAAAAGCCTGCAATCAAACCTGAGTTGGCCATTTATTCATTGTGTGGCCTTGGGCCAGGCACTTACCTTCTCTGAGCTGCATCCATCTGATGCAAAATACAAAGTGTCTTTCTTGTTAAATTATTGTGAGGGAGAGAGGTTGTATTCCAAGTCCCTGCTCAGTCAATGCTGGCCACTATGGTTTTTAAACAGCCATCTGGTTCAGAATTTTAAGAATAGGAAATTGATTTTACTAAGTCTCACTCTTACCCTATACCCCAAATCAATTTGTATTAGTTTATAAACATAAATATGTGTGAGTATATATTATTTTTCCCACGTAAAAAATAGCTTATTAAATATACTGTTCTGCACTTTCTTTCATTCATTTAACAATAGATCTTGATTTTTCCATGTAAGCACATAAAAAGCTCCTTCCTCCTATTACATAGTTGCATAGTATTCCACTGCTTGGACCATAAGTTAACTAGTTCCCTATTAACTGCTGGTTGGATTGGTTCCAATGTTTTGTTATTTGCTGTAACAAGTAATAGTGTAGTAAATAGCATTGTACATATGTCACCTCAAACCTGCAAAGTTTACCTGTCACCTGTAAGACAAATGTCCAGAATTAGGATTGCTGGCTCCAAAAATACATGTATTTGTAATTTTACTAGCTGTTGTGAAGTAGCTATTAACACAAGCTTGCAGGGAAACAGCTGGCCTTTTTGACATTTCCTAAGGATGCCTCACAGATAGAACAAATTTAACATTTCCCCAACAGGATTCTTGGTTCCCTCACTTTCCCACAAAGTTGCCTCCCTACCATCATCTCTCCCTTCTTAGTGCATGGCACTTAGCAAATGGCAGTCATCCTTGACTCCTCCCTTTCCCTCCCCCCTACCCCCACATCCATTCTGTCAGCAACTCCTGTCAGTTCCATTTTCCAAAACATCAAGATTTATCTCACTTTATCTCTAGTGACACCACTTGGTCTGGTCACCAGCATCTTATACTGGGATGACTTTCACAGTCTTCTCACTGCTCCAACCACTTGCCCTCATGCCATTTTCCCCATGCAGCCAAAGTAACTGCCTTACTGCATATACCAGACCTCAGGGCTTCCCATGGGCTCGGCATAAAGTCAAGACACCTCCTTGTAGCTCTGAAAGCCTTGCATGATCTCGGTAGTGCTGACCTCCATTGATTGATCTCTGCCCCGTCCTCCCCCCGCCCCCCCGCCCCCCCTGGACTGTAGCCATACCGCTTTTCTTTGTTTCTGATAAACACCCAACTCCTTCCTGTCTTGGGACCTTCACACATGATATTTCCTCTGTCTAGAACATCGTCGCCCACATCTGATTCTTGAAGTATCAGCTTTAGTATCACACCTCTGAGAGGCCTTCTTCTCTCAAGTGAGGTCCCCATCCAACATTCTCTCTCAGCCGCTCATCTGTTTCCTTCATTGTAACTTATGCGTTTGTCTGTTTTATTTTTTTCTGTTGTGTCTTACCCTCTACAAACTACATGAGGACAGGGCCTGGAACACAGCAAGCATTCAAATACTGGTGAATAAATGAATTAACAAATTGAACATATCTAAGCCTCCTTTCTTCATCTACAAAGAAACACTTGCCTCAGTATGTTATAATTCTGGTAAAATGCCTGGCACATAAATCATTCTCTCGTAAATATTTAATTTATCACCCTCATGTGTCAGACAGATTACCAGGCACTGATTAGATGTTCAGTAAATGTTGGTTATTAGTGTGATTATAATCTCACAGAGAAAGAACCCATGATCCCTGCTCAGGCCAGGAAAACCACCATACAAACAGACATGAAACTCTTTCCTTATCAAACCCTCTCTTTTATTAATTTTTATTTTAGGAAATTTGAAAAATAAAGGTATATTGGGGTGTCTGGGTGGCTCAGTCAGTTAAGCATCAGACTTTGGTTCAGGTCATGATCTCGTGGTTCATGAGTCCGAGTCCTGCATTGGGTAAGCTCAAGCCCCACATCGGGTGAGCACGAGCCCCACTTCGGATGAGCCCCACTTCTCTCTCGCCCTTCCTGCCCCTCATGGGATTCTCTCTCTCTCTCCCTCCCTCTCTCTGTCCCTTACTCACTTTCCCCCTCTCTCTCAAAATAAAAGAAAAAGAAAGGTATAAAGAGACCACCTTTAACCTCACCACACAGATAGAATAGTTTTGATATCTACCTTTCCACTTTGTATTCATTTTTTTAAAGTTTATTTGAGAGACAGAGCATGTGTGAGCAGGGGAAAGGCACAGAGAGAAGGGGAGAGAGAATCCCAAGTAGGCTCTGTGCTGATAGCACAGATGACACGGGGCTCGATCATGTGAGATCATGACCTGAGCAGAAATCAAGAGTTGGACACTTAACTGACTGAGCCACCCAGGTGCCCCCCTGCAATATGTATTCTATTCAGAGTTATATAAATATTAAAAAAAAAAAAAACAGAGAGGAATAAAAAGATAATTATCCTCTTAATCTTATAGTACCTGCTGTTTGCATCTTTGTCTTCTATTTCTTAACACACAAAAACAGAATTCTATAGAGTTGTAATCAGAGTATACTTAATATAATGCCTCATGTATTTTTTTTTGTTATTGTTAAATCTAAAGAATCAAATTTTTTAAAAATTTAATTATCACTCCTAATTTCTAACAGTACCTTTCATTCCTTCATGTTTTCTTAATTCTTGTTCATTTCATTCCTAACAGTACATTTCATTCCTTCATGTTTTCTTAATTCTTGTTCACTACCTCTTCACGTAACATAGGAATTTATATATACATTTTTAAATTAAAGTTGTATAATGACCCATTTCATTAAGATACAATCATTTATTTGTTCCTCCATTATAGGGTACTGGATCATTTCTAAGTTTTCTTTGTCATGAACTTTGCTGTTAGGAATATCTGTATGCATCTTTTCCCTCTTGAATTATTTTCTTGGGGAACATCCACAGAAATGGAAGTCAAAGGGTGTGATCTGTGATATGCCTGGGTTGCATAAGAAGGATTCCCAAGAGGAATGTAGTCACAAATAGTTTTAAGGCAATAGATTTCCAGATCCTCTGCTTTCCTAAAATGGATCTGCCTGAAAAGATACTTTTAACACAAAGGCAGGCTATCTATTATCACTGTTTCCTTCGCAGTTATCCTTCTGCCATTTGACAAAAGAAAGATGGACCTACCAGCAATGTCTAACCTTCCTGTTGCACACTGTCCTGGGGAATAAAGATTTCCTGAGCACCAAACTAGGTTAAATTTAAGATATCGGTGTATGGCATTCTTCTCAAAGCTAGCATAAACAATCCTAAAATGTGTATGGAACCACAAAAGACCCCGAATAGCCAAAGTAATATTGAAGAAGAAAACCAAAGTGGGAGGCATCACAATCCCAGACTTTAGCCTCTACTACAAAGCTGTAATCATCAAGATAGTATGGTACTGGCACAAAAACAGACACAGACGAATGGAATCGAATAGAGACCCCAGAACTGGACCCACAAATGTATGGCCAACTAATCTTTGACAAAGCAGGAAAGAGTATCCAATGGAAAAAAGACAGTCTCTTTAGCAAATGGTGTTGGGAGAAGTGGACAGCAACATGCAGCAGAATAAAACTAGACCACTTTCTCACACCATACACAGAAATAAACTCAAAATGGATGAAAGACCTAAATGTGAGACAGGAAACCATCAAAACCCTAGAGGAGAAAGCAGGCAACAACCTCTTTACCTTAGCCGTAGCAATTTCTTACTCAACATATCTCCAAAGGCAAGGGAATTAAAAGCAAAGATGAACTATTGGGACCTCATCAAGATAAAAAGCTTCTGCACTGCAAAGCAAAAAACCAACAATACTAAAAGGCAACCGATGGAATGGGAAAAGATATTTGCACACGACATATTGGATAAAGGGCTAGTATCCAAAATCTATAAAGAATTCACCAAACTCCACACCCAAAAAAACCAAATAATCCAGTGAAGAAATGGGCAGAAGACATGAATAGACACTTTTCCAAAGAAGACATCCAGATGGCCAACAGACACATGAAACAATGCTCAACGTCATTCCTCATCAGGGAAATACAAATCAAAGCCACACTGAGATAACACCTCACACCAATCAGAGGGGCTAAAATTAACAACTCAGGAAACAACAGATGCTGGAAAGGATGTGGAGAAACAGGAACCCTCTTGCACTGTTGGTGGGAATGCAAACTGGTACAGCCGCTCTGGAAAACAGTTTGGAGGTTCCTCAGAAAATTAAAAATAGACCTACCCTATGACCCAGCAATAGCACTGCGAGGAATTTACCCAAGGGATACGGGAGTGCTAATGAATAGGGGCACATGCGTCCCAATGTTTATAGCAGCGCTTTCAACCATAGCCAAATTACGGAAAGAGCCTAAATGTCCATCAACTGATGAATGGACAAAGAAGATATGGTTTACATATACAATGGAATACTACTTGGCAATGAGAAAGAATGAAATCATGCCATTTGCAGCAATGTGGATGGAGCTGGAAGGTATGCTGAATGAAATAAGTCAGTCAGAGAAGGACAGATATCATGTTTTCACTCATATGTGGATCTTGGGAAACTTAACAGAAGACCATGGGGGAGGGGAAGGAGAAAAAAATAGTTACAGAGAGGGAGGGAGGCAAACCACAAGAGACTCTTTAAATACAGAGAACAAACTGAGGGTGGGTGGGGGTCTGGGGGAGAGGGGAAAAGGGGTGATGGGCACTGAGGAGGGCACTTGTTGGGATGAGCACTGGGTGTTGTATGTAAGCCAATTTGACAATAAATTATATTAAAAAATAAATAAAATAAAAGATTGGTGTAGGTGTTGAAAAAAAGGAAGGCCTCTGAACACTGTGTAACAAGTCTTTTGCATATCAGAGGGTTTCCAATTCTCTGCCTGCAAAAAACTGAAAGAGGAACTGGTCAAATTGTCAGCAGAGAGATCATTAAAAATGATTTTTGATGACAGATTAAATGATTATTTTTATCATATAAAGAAAGAACCATATAATATTGCCAGTTTTGAATGGTTGGATACTGGTAGTTTTGTATGGTTCAATCTATTTACTCAATGACTACAAAGAACTGAATGATAATGCAGTAATCAAACTCCTTCCATTTCCATCTAATTATTTATGTGTATAAGCTCCTCAGCACTTACATCTACAAAAATGAAAATAGGAATGAATGAAACTTTTGATACACAACCATGTCCCACTTCAGCAATATGTATTATTCACACACAAATACACAAACTACTTAAAATAAAAAAGCCCCCATGGGGCGCCTGGGTGGCTCAGTCAGTTGGGTGACTGACTCAGGTCATCATCCCAGGGTCAAGGGATAGAGCCCCATGTTGGGCTCCACGCTGAGCATGAAGCCTGCTTAAGATTCTCTCTCTCTCTCTCTCTCTCTCTCTCTCTCTCTCTCTCTCTCGGACTCTTCTCTCTCCCACTCATACTCTCTTTCTAAAATAAAAATTTTTTAAATAATAAAAATAAGGGGCGCCTGGGTGGCTCAGTCGGTTGAGCGTCCGACTTCGGCTCAGGTCATGATCTCGTGGTCCGTGAGTTCAAGCCCCGCGTCGGGCTCTGTGCTGACAGCTCAGAGCCTGGAGCCTGTTTCAGATTCTGTGTCTCCCTCTCTCTCTGACCCTCCCCCGTTCATGCTCTGTCTCTCTCTGTCTCAAAAATAAATAAACGTTAAAAAAATTAAAAAAAAATAATAATAATAAAAATAAAAAATAAAAAGGCCCCAAACTCTCATTAAGAAATGTATTTCTGATTAAATTGCCTTTATGTTTTATAATTATTTATCAAAAACTGTAAGCTCTTAATGTGGCTTTAATCATTTATGTACTAATGATAACTAAGTCAAGAAGAAAACAAATTTAATAATACTCAGAGCCTATAGTCACACAGGAAATTTAAAAGTCTTTTTTTTTTTTTTTTTTTAGATTTTTTTATTTTATTTTTAATTTTTTTAACGTTTATTTATTTTTGAGACAGAGAGAGACAGAGCATGAACAGGGGAGGGTCACAGAGAGAGGGAGACACAGAATCTGAAACAGGCTCCAGGCTCTGAGCTGTCAGCACAGAGCCCGACGCGGGGCTCGAACCCACGGACCGTGAGATCATGACCTGAGCCGAAGTCGGACGCTTAACCGACCGAGCCACCCAGGCGCCCCTTAAAAGTCTTTTAAATCTCTATGTATACAGAAATTTTATTACAGAGACATATAATAGGGTATAAATAAAATTTATCCAGCATAAAAATGTAACAATTAGGATAAAATTCTGTTGTGGGAGAAGAATGAAAATAGGAGTTCAAAGAGAAAAAGGAATGGTATGTGACTATTCAAACTCGTAAGATTAGGGGCACCTGGGTGGCTCAGTTGGTTAAGCATCCAACTTTGGCTCGGGTCATGATCCCACGGTTTGTGAGTTCGAGGCCCGCATCCCGCTCTACGCTATCAGCTCAGAGCCTGGAGCCTACTTCAGATTCTGTGTCTCCCTCTCTCTCTCTGCCCCTACCCCATTCTCTCTCTCTCTCTCTCTCTCTCTCTCTCAAAAATAAAAATAAACATTAAAAAAATAAAAGTAAACCTGTAAAATAAGAAGGTTGGCTAAAAGTGCATAATGGGGGACTAGTTAAATGAATTGCACTAGTTAACTGAATTGTATCAATTTAATACAATATATGCATTTGTTAAAAAAGTAAAAGTAATCTAGATGTATCAACAAGGAATGATCTCTAAGGCATATTCAGTGAAAAGGTACATGGCATATTTCTATCTGTGTAAAGAAAAAAGGTGGATGTAAACATGCATATGTTATGCTGGTTAAATGGACTCCAAGATCCCACCTTTCCCACTGCAACTCCATCAGATCATGTAATGGAAAACAATAACGATGGCACGCACAGCAGCCCCAGCTGCTTTCACACCCTTTCTCAGGCCTGCTGTCAAGAATGAGGAGATGTGACAGAAATGTCCAGTGGAGAAACAGTTGTTGCCAATGGCTATTACCACACAGCCTGGAAAGACACTCTCCACTTTAAGTAGCATAACATTTCACAGCAAATTGGAAGCTCAGTACCCGATACCTTAACACTCCCCTTGGAAAATTCAGCTTGGCAGAATCTGAAGTTTGTCTCATTCACTCTAAGTCTCTCTTGTCTCTCCACCCCACCCTTAGAAAACAAATACTCCAGCAACTGAAGTACCTTATTTGACTTATACCTCAGAATGAGCTTGCTTTGCCAGTTCCAGAGAAAAATGGCCACCTCTCTGATCATTCCTACCTGAAGACCAGGCCAGTAGGCCTCTAGGGACTGGAAGACTGGCATGGACACAGTCCCCTTGTACATCTGCACCCACAGGTACCAGTCATCGAAGCGGGTGTAATTCCGAATGGCTTTGTTGTATTCTGCAAAGGAGATGCAAGAAGACACGTCGGTGATGAGGGAGATGAAAGGCAGGTCTTGACAACAGAAGCACGGCCTTACACTTTTTGAAAGACCATATTTTGGTGTAGCTTCAAAGCACCCTAGGATGCAAGAAGGCACAGAGGAAGGAGCATGGGTTCTGGAGCCAAACGTCCAGACTCAAATTCCAGCTCCAGCTTTACCACTTGCTAGCTGTGACCTTGGGCAAAGTTTTCCTTCTAACGTCTCAGTCTCATTTTCTCTAAGGTGGGGAGAGTAATGATACACACCTCACAGGATTGCTCAATCCCATTCATTCAACAATACTCACTGCACATCTACTAGGTACAGGAACCTACGGGTGGCAAACAAGACAAAATCCAGCCCTCAGGGCATTTACATTCTAGTGGGAACTTGAACTTTTACCTTCCCTTAGAATGTAAATCCATGAAGGCCAGGACTTCGTTTTGTTTATTGTAGAATCCCCAGCACTAGGATACTGCATAATAAATATGCACAATAAGTTATTATCTTAACAAAGTACCAAATACACATGCAAATAAATGAGACAATCTCAAATAGTGTTGTAAGAATTAAATTAAATAGTCCATGTTTGGTGCTTGGCACAGCACTTCACATAATGGTATTCAATAAATATCTGCTGAATAAATGAGTGGTTGCTGTAATAATTATTATTAGGTAGGTGCCCAACAA
This sequence comes from Panthera leo, assembly GCF_018350215.1. NCBI lineage: Eukaryota > Metazoa > Chordata > Mammalia > Carnivora > Felidae > Panthera > Panthera leo. Next base: position 23,974,584 of record NC_056681.1, on the reverse strand, counting down.
TTCCTCAATATCATTATTATTAGTGTCCAAGGGCCTAGAGGGTAAAATGCTTTTATTTGACGGGCATGAATCAACTACCTACCTCGTCCAAAGCACTGTGGGAAGCAGAAAGATGAATAAGGCATAGACACTGTGCTCGGTAGGAAGAGCTGTAACTATGGATGACAGCTGACTGCGCAAAAGGTGCTGAAGGCCCTAAATTCTGAAGGAGGATCAAGCTACTTTGTGGGCAAGGTGACATTTCAGCTGGGCCTTGAAGGGTGAATAACATTTGGACACATCAAGACAGGAAAAAGGTATTCTTGACAAAGGAAACACATGTGCAATGGCCTGGAAATAAGAAATCCAGGGTCACACATGGAGAATGCAGCATAGTTCACTTGGCTCTTGCAGGAAGGCCTGAAGAGGTATAGTGGGCCTCAAGTAGGCAGTACAAGTCCATGGTGGTAGGGGCGCCCGGGTGGCTCAGTCGGTTAAGCATCCGACTTCGGCTCAGGTCATGATCTCACAGTTTGTGGGTTTAAGCCCCGCGTCGGGCTCTGTGCTGTTGGTTTGGAGCCTGGAGCCTGCTTCGGATTCTGTGTCTCCCTCTCTCTCCACCCCTCCCCGCCTCACGCTCTGTCTCTGTCTCTCAAAAAATGAATAAACGTTAAAAAAAAAATTAAAAAAAAAAAAAAAAAGAAGTCCATGGTGGCTCTGAACACAGACTCATATACTCAGAACTGGTTCTGTAGGCACTTGGGAGCAACTGAAAGTTTATACACATGACAACGGGAAAAATCATGGCAAAGGCCTCCTTACCCCGCCCTTTTTACCTAGGAACATGGCCATGAGCTTCTTATCCTGAAGTAGGATGGCTCCTTTCACCAGGTACTCAAAGTAGGAATCCACGCCAGCCCCAATGCCCGAGTCCTGGGCCACCCACTTTCCAGTGAGCACATCAATATGGTTGCCAACCTGAGAGAGAGAGAGAGAGAGAGAGAGAGAGAGAGAGAGAGAGAGAGAAACTTAGTCCCAAAAGAGGGCTCAAGACCAAACAAGGATCTCCCCATACCCCTGACTGGCCAGTCAGATGCAACGCAGGCACCCCAGTGCTCTCGGGAGACATGCAGGCTATTGGGGTGTGGGGTTGGAAGACCACAAACTCTTATCAGTATCAGTCACTGATTGAGAACTGCTCCAGGTAGCATTACATCCTGGAACTTCCAGCTAAAGGCATGCAGAGCAGGCTCCAGGCCAGAGAAGGCCCATAGGGAAAGAGACACTGTCAGAAGACAGGCTAGTGTGCACAGAGAAATGGTAGGGGTTGAGAGGATATGGGGTCCACTATGGTTCCAGTGCTGAAGAAAAACCTGCTTGTGTTGGACTTACTAAGGGAGTTACCGTAGGTCTCCAGAGTGGCATCTTCTTAAGGGATTTTCAAGAATTCCCCATATAAGTTTCACTTTCAAGCTTAGAACCAGACTTGCACAAACCGTGTCTCTACCTGAATACTTTCAGACAACTCAGTCTTTGCAAGTCATAATGACTCACCGGAGGAAGTATTAATACATCAACATTACTGCTAAAATAAACTGACGATCAGAGAGGTTGAGTGACTTGTCCAGGGTCACATAGTTTCGATGTAGCAAGGCCTGGGGTCAAAACCAATTCTGACTAAATCTAGTGCTATTTCCTGGACAGCTTTGGCTCCATTACTGTTAGTTTCACTGGATTATCTGATTTAAGAGCTGAAACCAACTTTAGAGATCATCTGGCCCAAAGCATGTTCAATTTCCATGGGTTAATAGGTATTGGAGAAGAAAGGGAAGCTCTGGGTTCAAATAAGCTTAGAAAACGTTGAGTTAAGCAAAGTTAAATAGATTTTACTTACTGTAGGATTTCACAATAACCTTTCACCTGTTTGTGTTCGCTATGATTCTCCAAAAAAAGGATGCAACAGTTGACCCTTTAACAATGCAAGTGTCGGGAGTGCTGAACCCCACAGTTGAAAATCTGCGTATAACTTCTGACAGTCTAAAAATTTAACTACTAATAGCCTGCTCGAGTGGAAACTTTACTGATAATACAAATGTCAACTAACACATGTTTTGTATGTTATATATATTACATACCATATTCTTACAATAAAGTAAGCTAGAAAAAAGAAAATGTTTTGAAAAAAATCATATAGAAGAGAGAATATGTTTATAGAACTGTACTGTAAAAAATCTGTGTGTGAATGGGCCCATGCAGTTCACAAACGTGTTTCTCAAGGGTCAACTGTATATTTAGTATTCCTCAGACTTAATTGACCAGGAATTACCTTTTCATACAATGGCCCACCATTCAACATGTCTCAGCACTGGTGTTCTAAGAAACACAGTTTAACAAACACAAATAGACCATGAAAATGAGGGTCAGATGGGCTGGCAATCTAAGGTTGCCATGTGAGTCAGGGGCATGAAGCCTACAACCTGCTTCCTAGAAGTCAGAGAAGTTCATGGAACCTAACCTCTACAACACAGCTCCCTTTCCCTGCCAGAGGATGTGCTTTGTCTCATGCTCTCTTCCCCTGTCCGAAACTTGAATTAGAGGTTTGGTTAACTTTCAGTGTCCTGATGCTAAGTCCTAGACCACTGCTGAGGTCACCCTAAGTGTCTCTTGGCTGGGCTGCAACTTGCTGCTCAGGGCCCCAAATCTTACAAGCAGGGGCTAAGGTAGCCGACTTGACTCAGATGGAAAGGGTGGCAGCCGACCTACCAGCCCAATATCTGACCGGCTCTCCCAGAGGCGCATGAGGGCCACTCTGGCCACATCTTCGAACACGGGGTCACCAGTGAGGCTGCTCAGGGTGGCAAATTCTACAATGAAGGTCCCGATCCCTGCTGTACAGGTGACAGGGGTTTCTCCCGGGTTCACGCCATGAAGCAGGTTCACCGTTCCATACGGCATGCCAGTGGGGGTCTGAAATGCTGAACAATCACAAAATTATGATCCCAGACAGGAGCAGGAACATAGGGATGGTTCAACACAGACCCAAGCCTGAGGCCTGAGCCAGCACTTCCCTCTTTATCTCCTGGATGATCTGCTAGAGACTGAGCCAGAGAAGGATACAGGTCATGACTGGAGGGTCCTTAGTGGCCACCTAACCCAAGTGTTATCAAGCACTGCTCGACGTGACCCTCTAGCCTATGATGAGGAGAAAAGCAGTGGGCTATGCTCCCGGCTGCCACACCCACGCACGCTCACTTTAGCTAGAGTAGCTCTACTTTTATTTAATTCACACCATGCTCTCAGAGGCCAGCCAGGTAACTCAGTGTGAAGCAGGTGGGGTTGAAGCCACAGGAAGTGACGGGGCTTGTGGCACACTGAAGAGCATGTTCCATTAGAATCCATTCGTACACTTCTCTGTTTTGGTTTTTTTTTTTTGAGTTTTATTGAGATATAATTGTCATATAGCACAGTGTGAGTTTAAGGGGTATGGCATAAAGACCTGACTTAACCTATATTGCGAGATGATGAACATAGCGAGTTAATATCCATTACCTCGTATAGATACAAAAAGAAAAACTTTGGTTTTTCCTTGCAATGAGAACTTTTAGGATTTACTCTCCTCGCAACTTTCAAAAGATCACATGGCAGTGTTAGCTATAGTCATCATGTTGCATGTTACAGCCCCGGTACTTACTTATTACTGGAAGTGTATCTTTTGACCACTTTCATCCAATTTCCCCTCATATACTTTTCCAAGGGCAATTATAACCAAATGAAACCTATCTGCAGACCCTAAACAGCCCCAGAAGAGCCAGTTTGGGGTCCCTGCTCTAAATAGTTTAGGAGGAGAGGCACCTGGGTGGCTCAGTTGATTGAGCATCTGACATCAGCTCAGGTCATGATCTCATGGTTCGTGAGTTCGAGCCCTGCATCAGGCTCTATGCTGACAGCTCGGAGTCTGGAGCCTGCTTCTGATTCTGTGTCTCCCTCTCTCTCTCTGCCCCACCCCTGCTCATGCTGTCTCTCTCTCTCAAAAATAAACATTAAAAAATAAACAAATAGTTTAGGGGGTAAACTATTATTTTTTTTTTTTTAAGGATATAAATCACTAAACTACTGATGTGGTCCAATCCTCAGTTTACAGGTAGGAAAAGTCATGCCTGTAAGAAGTGACTCAAAGGTCATACAGAAAGAGTCAAACAGAGCTGGAATGGGAATGCCTGCCATGCGCCCACTCCTTTATGCTCTGCCCATCCCACCCTGGTGCCTTCTGATTCAAGGCAAGGAACTGGACAAACAGCCAAAGGCAGAGATTTCCTCTCTAGGCCAAAAGGTCAAATAACCCCAGAGCAGCCTGTGCGTCACCAAACTATGAACAAAGTTATCAAAACTTCCAAGAACTGTAAGGTCTGGCTACTCTTGTAAGTGATAAATTTGCTGAGTGGTAGGCACCAGTGGCAAGGAAGGAGAATGCAAGTCACAACCAAGAAGGGCTCAAAGAATATTTCAGAAAAGTCAGGCAGTGTTAAAAAGAGGGGGAGTGACAGGGGCGCCTGGGTGGCCCAGTCGGTTAAACATCCGACTTCAGCTCAGGTCATAATCTCACGGTTTGTGGGTTTGAGCCCCACGTCAGGCTCTGTGCTGACAGCTCATGCTCTGTCTCTGTCTCTCTCAAAAATAAATAAACACGAAAAAAAAAAAGTTAAAAAAAAAAAAAAAGGAGGGGGAGTGACAAAATCCTATTTCTTTACCTGAATGGCAGATACCCTGGGGCTTGCTCCAATATGTACTTTCCAGTATGTACATTTCTCAATACAAAATGTTTTTTAATGATTCAAAAAAAAAAAAAAAAAAAAAAAAGGAGCAACTAAGCAGTGTGCTCTATGGATGACTCACACAGGATATGATGTTTGGAAGGAGACACTCAGGCCATGAGCCGTGAGCCGTGAGTGGATCCGAACCCAGCTCACTCACTGTCCTCCAGTCATCTCCAGAAAGGGAGAACAGTGATGGCCCAGAGGCTGGTGAAAGCACAGAGTGATGTGTTTGGGTGTGAACAGCCCCAGAGTCTCCACCACGCCCTGAAGAGAACACAGTGTCCAGCTGATGCTATCGAGCCCAGCTGCTGCCCCACCAGACAAACACACTGAGGCTTGACCTGCTGCCCTGGACACAGCTTAGCTCCAAAACGTGTCCCTCCCATTTCAGTGGCGTTTGAGGTTCTCCAGGCACTTTCTCCTTTCTGACCTCATTTTCTGCCTCCCAAAAAGCCAATGTGGCATGCAAGCAGGAATTATGAATCCCTTTTCAGAGATGGGAAAACTGAGCCAAGGAGAGAAGAATGGCTTGGTCAAGACATTGGCTAGTTCAGAACTGGGGGCTCCTAATGTGCAGCTCAAGGCTTTTCTCTGGAACCCTTTTATTCCAGCAGTGTGTGGGCCTGAGAGGGGGCAAAAGGGCTCACTCAAATAGGAACAAGAATCTTCCACCCACCAGGCCGGCCTTCAGCCCTCTCCTGCAAACAGTAATGAGATCAGCTCATCCATCCTGGGCCATGGTCTGACAAGCCCTCAAAATGCCCAGGACTCTCCTGACTTCCATGGTGGGTGGCCAGAGGTAGAAATACTAACTGTTTGGATGAGGAACAGAAGAAAATAGCTCGGCATTGCCACTCTTGTCTCCAGCAAGAGAAGCAGGATCCAGTGGACTGCATTTCTCCCGCATGTCAGTGTGGGTCTTACCTGGGAGGAGTTTTCGGGCTGCCTCCTCAGCCATCCTCAGGAGAGGTCCAGAGCAGGGCCATCCGGCCTCTACTTCCACTCCAGCCTTCTTTGATAGCAGGTGAGCAGACAGAAGCCCTCCTACCACTACAGATGGCACAAAACACAAGTGTCAGAGTCCCAAGGACCAGTTTTTCCCTTGTGTCAATTAAACCTACATACTCTGTTGAGCGGCTTGCTGGGAAGGGGCTAGAGCCACCTAGTGAAAGAATCCCTTAATCCCACATATTGGTGCAGTGTTAAGTTCACAAATTCTCTTCTTCTTGGTGGGTCACAAAAACAATGGCTATCACTTTTTTTTAAAGTCCCTACTGTATACCAAGCACTAGGTACTACTGTCTCTTCAAATGAAGATACTGAGGTTCAGAGAGGTAAAGTGACTTGTCCTGGGTCATCCATCTAGTAAGTGGTAGGGCCAGGTCTGTCTGACTACAAAGCCTGTGCTCATTCCACTCAGTCACTCTGTCTCCCAATCCCCCTAAGACCTGGGGTGAGGGGCAGAGTAGTTATTACCTTCATTGTATTAATTAACCTATTTGAATTTGTTACACAATACTTAGGACTTGTAAAAAGCCATAAATGTTCTGTATCTGGAAACATGGCTAAATAGATATCCTGAATGGCCCTCTCATTGCAAAAAAATCTTGTGACCTTGAGCTTCAGCTTTCCCCTCCTCTTGGCAGAGGGGGAACAAGAGACAAAGGCAAGACCTACCAAAGTGGAGAGTCTGATAAAAGATAACCTCCATAAAGTTGGGATCTGAAAGAATTATATACTCTGTGTAAGGATGGATCAGAATAAACCCTACCCACCTCCCCTAGCATACAGTTAAGGAAAACTGCAGGCCTCAAATCTTGATGCCAAGTAAAGGGAAGAAAAACAAACAAACAAACAAACAAATCTCCACTAAGAATTAATAACTACAGGATGGTACTAAGGTTTACAACCTGAATTCATACCAACTAAGTAGTCCAGGAAAACTCAAACCTTTAGCATAAGTCAGTTTTTGGTAGACAATGCCTCAGCCACATGGAAGAAGTAAACAAAAACTCTAGCTGAAAGAATTCACCTTCAATCTAGGCCTCAAAGAAGCCCAGGGATAAAGTCTAGGGAATGAGTGCACATTAAAATCTAAATAAATCACAAGACATACGAAGAAACAAAGCATTAGGAGTACGAGCCAGCAAAAATGACAGTAGAACAAGACTTACCAACACATCAAATACTGGAACTATCAGACACAGAATACAAAGTAATTATGTAGAAATGTTTAAAGAAATAAAAGAAAGGCTTGGAATAGATGAGTAAGTAGCAAGAAATTATAAAAATGACCAAGCCTAGGGCCGCCTGGGTGGCTCAGTCAGTTAAGTGCCTGACTTTGGCGCAGGTCATACTCTGTGTCTCACTCTCTCAAAAAATGAATAAATGTTAAAAAAAATTTTTTTTAATTACATAGGCATGTTTTTCTTTTTAAGTTTACTCATTTTTAAAAAAATTTTTTTAAATGTTTTTTTTTATTTTTGAGAGAGAGAGACAGAGTGTGAGCAGGAGGGGCAGAGATAGAGGGAGACACAGAATCTGAAGCAGGCTCCAGGCTCTGAGCTGCCAGCACAAAGCCTGATGCAGGGCTCAAACTCACAGACAGTAAGACCATGACCTGAGCCAAAGTTGGACATTTAACCGACTAAGCCATTCAGGCACCCCAAGTTTACTGTTTTTTTTTTAAGTAGTGTCTACACCAACATGGAGCTCGAACTCATGACCCCGAGATCAAGAGTCACACACTCTTCTGAGCCAGCAGGGCATTTCTACATAGATAGGTTTATTAGCAAATAAAATAGATCTGAAGAGAGAATTAGTAGACTTGAAAACAGATTTCAAAAAATTACCCAGAATGCAACACAGAGAAACAAAATTATTTTTAAAACATACCAAAGAGATTTGGAGGATATAGTAAGAAGGTATAACAAATATCTGGCTAGAGTTCTAAAAAGAGAAGAGGGAGGAAATGGGGAGAGGCAATACCTGAAGAGAAAATAATTACGAACTTTTGAAAACTAATGAATGACACAAATTCTTAGATGCAGGAATCCCAAGCAAGATAATAAAAAGAAATCCACATTTATGCACGTCACAGTAAAACTGCAGAACACCAAAGAAAAAAAAGATTTCAAAAGCAGAGTCTGTGTAATAATGATTGTTAAGGCTAAGTGGTGGGTAACCCACTTTATTATATATATTTTCTCTACTTTTATATATATTTTAAAACTTCCATAATAAAAGTTTTTAAAATGAAGGAACAGCCAGCATAAATAAAACCAATCATTTGCAAAGTAACAATTAGATTGACAGATTACTTCTTAATAACGACAATGAAATGAGAAGACAATGGAAAGATTTCTTCAGTGTGCTAAGAGAAAATACTATCAAGTTAGAACCATATGTCCTGCAACGTTATCCCTCAAAGACCAAACAAAGGCAGTGAGATAAAGACATTTTATATAGGGGCTCCTGGGTGGCTCAGTCGGTTAAGTGTCCAATTCTTGATGTAGGCTCAGGTCATGATCTCATGGTTTGTGAGATGGAACCCCACATCAGCTCAGAGCCTGCTTGAGATTCTCTCTCCCTCCCTCTCTGTACCTCTCTCCCCCACGGCCCCCTCTCAAAATAAGTAAATAAGCTTAAAAAAAAAAGACATTTTATACAAACAAAAGCTGAGAAAATCTTCCAAGAACACACGTGCACTAGAGGACATTCTAAAGGAAGTACTTCAGATAGAAGGAAAGGGATCACAGATGTAAAGTCTGAGACACAGGTAGGAAAGATGGCCAAAGAAATAAATATAGAAATATACAAGTAAATATAGAAGTAAATCTAAAATGTCAAATGTATAGAACAGCAATAATGTATGGAGGGCTTAAGATAAAAAACTAAAATACATAATCTATAGCATGTGGGTCAGGATATTCTCAGAGCCAGGTTTTGTACTATTCAGGAAAATAAAGATTTTCATTAATTCCGTAATGTTTGTTAAATTTGTAATGTTTGTTAAATTTTCCAGGAAACTATTTAAAAAGTCAGATACTGAGCATAGTCATTAATAAGAGGAAAATGGATAAGGGGGAGAAAAGTCAACCTAAAGAAGGCACGTGCACACACACACACACACACACACACAAAAGAGGATGAAAAGAACACAGAGAAGATGGGACAAATAGCACAAAATAAAACCACAGAAATGAATGCAAATACCTAAGTTATTATAGTAAATGTAAATGGATTAAATGCTTGAGTTAAAAGATCGTCAGGATGGGTAAACAAACAAAATATAATATATAATTTATAAAAGATATATCTGATCATAAAAATACAGAAAGATTGAAAGTAAAAGAGTAGAAAAAGATACCAGTCAAATGCCAACCAAAAGAAAGCTGGTATAATTATATAAATATATATAATTATATACATATGATATGAATATACCAGCATATATGTATACATGTACATATGCTGGTATATTCATATCAGCAATAAAGAAATATTCATATCAGCAACAAAGGTATAAGGTATAACAAAGGTATAAGGCAATCTTAGCTTACAGAAGATAAATTGGGCTCTGAAGAAAATTTGAGGCCAGCAGTGAGCATGGCCTCAAACTCCCATCTGATCCCTAAACCAGGATTTTATATCATGCTGTCTTTGTTCCTTAATTTTTTAAAAAACTGTTATCACATGTCTGTAATACAAGTTTCATTGCAAAATACGTACAAAATAAAGATGAGCAAAATGAGGGGGCAAAAAATAACAGCCTCCAGAAGTGACAGTTTGTTAAGCCACTGGTGGTCTAGGAGTTCACTGCAAATAAGGGTTGTAGTAGCTTTATGAGAATCACTGGAAACCTGCTAAAAATATTGATTCTAGGACCCAACCCAGAAATCCAAATTCATTAGGTTTAGACTGAAACCTAGACAATTCAACTTTTATTTATTTATTTATTTATTTTAAATTTTTATTTATTTTTGAGAGAGACAGAGATAGAATGCAAGTGGGTTAAGGGCAGAGAGAGAGGGAGACACAGAAGCAGAAGCAGGCTCCAGGCTCTGAGCTGTTAGCACAGAGCCCGACGTGGGGCTCGAACTCACAAGCTATGAGATCATGACCTGAGCCAAAGTCAATGCTCAACCAACTGAGCCACCCAGGTGCCCCACAATTCAACTTTTTAAAAGGTCCCAAATAGTTCTGATGGGCAGCAAGTTTTGGAAACTAATGCCCTAGACTTGCACTACATAATATAATCATGAACCGTGAACCACGTAGCTATTTAAATTTAAATTTGTTAAAATTAAATGAAATTAAATATTCAGTTCCTCAGTTGCAGTAGACACATTTCAAATGTTCACTAGCCAGGTGCAGCTACTGGCTACAACACTGGACAACACAGATATAAAATATTTCCGTCATCACAGAAAGTTCTATTGGGTAGCGCTTCTTAGGCAATAAGTTCCAAGAAGGCGAGGATTACATCTTTCTTGTTCATGGCTGTATGCCTAGCACCAAATACATGTTAAATATGTGAGTAATTCTGGCACATCTCTTTCCAGTCTCTTCTCTGCCCCCTGCTCATGTCTGAAGCTGGTGGGGGATACTGAGACCTCCACACCCCACCCTCTAGGAGGAAAAAAGATCTCTCTTCAGTCACTGGTTTTGGCCAAGTGCCCTGGCAGAGTTGACCCTTAAGATTCTATTTACCACCTCTTGGTTTACACAGAGGCAAAAACTCCACACTCTTTTCTTCCAAAACCCCAGCAGGCAGCCCTCACCTCGGATGTTGGTTTCAAACACGGAGGCATTCACATCAATATCAAAGTCTACATTGTCCTGGAGCACTTCAACCACTCTTTGGAATTCTGAGACATTCCCCAAAATCTGGAAGAGAAGAAGGTCTTGACAGTGAGGCTCTCTGAGGCTTGAAGGCACTGAAGATCGAGAGTCTGGGATCCTATGCTGGTGTGGCCATCACTTATTCAACTAAGATCTATAGTTTCTGTTCTAGTACTGGTGACAGGAGAAGGAAACAGTGAGATCTAGAAACCATGGAGACCCAATACCAAGAGACTGGTTAAGTCAATTCTTAGTTACCAATTCAAGAGTCCTTATGTACCCATTTAGTGGAAACAATAGAGACTGTAGACTGCATAGTTTTGACATTTGCAGCAGATATCTGTTGTTTTTAAACTTCTCTGGTCACATTCATCCTTGTGGAAAACACTGCAGGTTGGTTGGCCCAACACAGATTCCCAATCTCCTTTACCCTGGTAGGTTCCCAAGGTGGTGGCTGAAAATCCAGATACTTGCTTTCTCAGCCTCCTTTGCTGCTAGAGGTGAATGTGTTACCCAGCCAATGCTAAGCCTTGAGAAGTCTACTGGGGGTACTTCTGGGGAAAGATTGTGTTTTCCTAATAAAAAGGGACAGATACCGCTGGCGTGGTGTTTACTCTTCTTCTTTCTGCCTTGAAAGCAGACTTTACATCTAGAGCTGTGGCAGCCATTTTAGACCATGAGGTACTAAGCATCAGAATGAAAGCCAATACTCTAATGATAGTAGAATGGAAAGATACAAAGAGCTTGGGTCTCTGACGGCATCACTGAACAGCCAACCCAATGCTAGAAATTACCTCCAGACTTTCTTTTACTTGAGAAAATTAAACCCTTTTCATTTAAACCATCAGCCAAATGCAATTCTGATATCTTTTATTCTGATAGTAGTGCCTCAATTTGAGATATCACTCTTTTTCCACAGTCACTCTTGCAGTTTGGGAGAGGCTGACCCCAGTCCTTCAGTAGCAAGAATGGGTACTTGATCTGGACCACTGGACTGTATCCCTTGGCCAGTGACTGGTTCACGAATGAGTGTGTGACCCAAGCCAGATCAATGAGACTCAATTTCGGGAATTAATTCAAAAGGGCTGATTCCTCCCCCCCACACAGGTTCCTGACTGAGGGGAAGTAAGTTTGGAACTACTGATGGCTACTCTGCCAGCATAAGGAGCGCCTGAGAACACAGCTAACAAAGAAGGCAGAGATAGGAGATGGAAAGATTCGTGAAGACTTGTTCATATGCCTGGATCCAGCTGATTCTGAGGCCAGCCTTTACCTGGACTTTTTAGTTATCTGACTCAGTAAATTCCCTTCTTTGTCTATATTGGTTTGAACAAGGAACCAAAACAATCCTGTCTCAGCATTCAAGGCTCTCGATGATTTGGACTCAAACTACCTTTCTGACCATGTCTCTCGCTGTTCATCTTCATCTAACCTATCTTCATCTACTTCAGGAAAACTATAACCACTATTTTCCACTTTCTTGCCTTCAGACATGCTCTTTCCTTTACCAGAAATCCCTCCATCCTGTGTCTGCCCATTTCCAAATCCAATCTATCTTTGACTGTCTAAATGTCATGTCTCCAGGAAGCCTTTGATCCCTCCAGCTAAAAGGAACCCTCTTCGTCCGTTAAAAGACTCCAATAACTTTACCCACACAACTCTTAGGGCACCTATTTCTTTCCACATGAAGAGAATCTTGCCTGGGAAGGAGCCTCATTCTTTCCTGCATTCCCCCAGGGTGCCAAGCGCAGCCCATGAAGCAATTACTCAATGTTTACTGAATGATTACATGAATCTTTTTCCACACTGCAGTTAGTAATCTTCTCAAAACAGAAATCTCAGCATTTCCTGCCCTCTACTTCAAATATTTCAGTGGCTTTCCATTGCTGTTAAATTAGAAATCAAAATCCTTAACACAGTGAACAAGGGCTTCCATCATCTGGTCCCCAACCAGACCCCCGGCTCCACTTTTCTTCCTGAATTTCCTTCTCCACCTCCCAGACATAATGGCCCCGCTTCAATTCACTGCCTTTGCCACACTCTCTCCTGCCATAAGGCCCTTGTACAGGCTGTACAGGCTGTTCCCTCTGCCTGGAACACTCTGTCCTCCCTCACTTCCCTAGTTGACACTTGCTTCTCTTTCAGATCCCAACTTAAGTGTCATTCTCTCTCCCTTCTTCTCTCTCTGCCCTTCCCCTACTCTCATTCTCTCTCTCTCTCTCAAAATAAATTAACTTAAGAAAAAATAAAAAAAGAAAAATTATATCTTCAAGGTGATCATAACCATGTAAATACTATTAATTTATATAAAAATGAGAAGGGGTGACAGACCAGAAATAGTGAAATATGGATAAAGTTGTTAAATCCTCTCTTGTGGCCTTTTTAAGGAAGATGATTAAGACTTGGAGTCCTACAGAATTAAACTCAAGTCCTAGCTCTGCTACTTCATAGCTGTGGACCCTGGCCAAGCCATTTTACTTCTTCTCAAAATTTATTTTGAGAGAGGCAGAGACAGCATGAGTGGGGAAAGAGCAGAGAAAGAGGAAGACAGAGAATTGCAAGCAGCCTCCGCAATGTCAGTGCTGAGTCCAATGTGGGGCTAAAACCCACGAAACCGAGATCATGACCTGAGCCAAAACCAAGAGTCAGACTCTTAACCGACAAAGCTACCCAGGCGCCCCTGCCAGTTTACCTTTCTAAGCAATAGCTTTCCTGACTTGAAGAAGGAGTAAAGGATGTACCTTATGGGGTTGTTAGAAGGGTTAAACAAGATAATACACACAAAGTGCTTAGCACAAGCCCTACACATAACACACTAACTAGTCACTGCTATTTTTATCACTGAACATGTCCAATTAGAATGTAAGCCTCTGAAGGGGCACCTGGGTGGCTCAGTCAGTTAAGCACCTGGGTCTTGATCTCAGCTCAGGTCATGATCTCAGAGTTCGTGAAATCAAGCCCTGCAGTGGGCTCCGCGCTGACAGTGTGGTGCCTGCTTAGGATTCTCTCTCTCCCTCAGCCCCTCCCCTGAGCATGCATGCACACACTCACTCACTCTCTCTAAAATAAATAAACTTAAAAAAAAAAACAAAACACCACATTTATGTTTAGAATGTAAGTCTCTGAAAACAAGGAGGGTCTCAAAGTCTCTGTATCCCCCAGAGAGTTATACAGGCCTATCACAGTTCTGTGTTCATGACAGGTGTTCTGTAAACATCTGCTAAATAAATGACCCTGAATACATTTGGAATTCATCGTTTCCCTCTATCTAGCTGGGCAACCAGAATCTGAAGCTTCGGAATACGGAGATGAAAATAAAAGGCCCAAGTGAAGAACTTGTTTTTCGCCCACAGTCAAGCTGCCAAAAGAGGAAGGATATTGGTTGCACAACCATGGTGAGGTAAAGGAACAATCAAGACACTTACCAGCAAGGTGTCCAGGGCATCAATTAGCGTCAGAGAAAAACTGTAAAAGGACAGAAATTCCAGCTGCTTAGTAAGAAAATCAACACAAGCTATGAAGGTTGCCCCAGATCAGATACCCCCAAAACTAGTAAGTGAGGCACAGTGATGACTCTTCCCGTCCCAGTTTCCAGTTACAACAGAAAAACCCTAGTGAAAATTACCAAGAAGCTCTGACCCATTTAATGCACTTGGGAGGATGGGCTGATGTAGCTCAACTGTGGTTAAACATATCACCTATATTCACTGGCGTTCTTCTCTGCCATGGGGAGGCAGTATAAGATTGTGGCTAAGAGCACAGGCTTTTCCACATCTAGGAATTTATCTCAATGTGCACAGAGCTGTATGCTTGAGAATGCTCATGGCTGTACTGTTTAGAAAAGCAAAAAGCTAGAAATAACACAAAATATACCAGTTGAAGAATGATTAAATTGTAGTACATTTAAACAGAGCAAAACTATGAAGTTGTAACAAAAAATTGTTATCTATTGTTCTATGGGCTAATATTAAAATATTCAAATTATATCGTTAAATGAAAAAAGACAAAGGATAGAATAGGCAGTGAGGTATGTTTATATCTGCATTTTCAAAAAGAGATACATAGACAAAAAGCAGATCAGCAGTTGTTTGGGCCAGTGGTGGTGGAGGAATGAACTATAAAGCAGCACAGAGAACTTTTTAGGATGACAGAAATGTTCTCTATCTTGACTGTGATAGTGGTTACTAGATGCTTCAAATGGGCACATTTTATTACATGTAAGTTATGACTTTAAAGAGTTAATTTAAAAAGATACACATACACATATGATGGTAGAAACCAAAAATATTTTGGGGAGGATACACAAGAAAGTTAATAGTGGTTGGAGTTCTAGGGTATGTAAGAGACTTACTTTATTGTATATGATTTTTTACTGTTTGAATTTGCCTTTTGCTTATATATATTTTCCAACTAAATAGAAAAAAAAAGAAAAAGGAAAGAAAACCAGCACACATTTTGTTGATTACTTAACTTCTCCAATCCTTAGCATACTCATTTGTAAAATGGACAAAACAACACTTAACCCCTAGGGGTGTTGAGAGAATTAAATGAGAAAACACAAGTAAAATGCTTAGCACAGTGTTTAATCAATGTCATCCTCAGCTAAACGCAATGATCTTTCACTCAGCAAGGAACAAGACAAAGAATTCCACCTCATAAGTTTTTATTCTAGTGGAAGTAAGAAAAACAAACAAGTGAAAATGATAGCATCAGAGAGTGAGAAGTGCTAATAAATAAAAAAATAAAATAAAAGGGGTGATTTGTGAGAGTGACCTGTAGGGGGTGGGTAGTTAAGGGAGCTAATACTTAGGTGATATTTTGAGCTGAAATCTCAAGAAGCAGTCAGTAATGTGAGGGCAATGGGGGAGTGTGTTTCAGTTACACCAACAAATGCTCTGAAGAGTTACATCCCCTCCTGGGCCAGTTTAACCAATTACAAAATGAAGGGGTTGGGTCTTCTGATTTCTTGGAAACCTTCCTCGACAGCCTAGGACTCCAGAGGTTTGTCCAAGTCCCCAGGCTGGTGCCTGGTACTGTCATGGTTGGAGCTCAAAGGTCCAGTCCACCAGGCTAACCCAGGCTTTTTCCACAGTGGGATCCAACTTTCCAGGAGGCTGGGTGGATCCTGGTGGATTGGAGGGAACGTAGCCTCACCCTCGCTAGCTTTTCTGGAATTGGCGAGGAGACCGTGAAGCCACCGGCCCCAAGTGACCCGCCCGCCTAGGAACCATACTGCCAGACCCCAGCCGCCCCCTTGCTCCTCCACTCGCACTACCTGCCCCAGGTGTCGTGCCCGTCACAGGTGAGAGGTCGCAGCTCGTCGTAGGGAAAGGCATTCTCGAGGTAGCTGTCGTAGGCGTGGTAGAACATGGCCTTGACTCGCTCCCTGGTTTGGGGTATGAAAAATGAGGCAGGGGAAAGGACAAGAATAGAGCGGAAAATGGGAATCACCACCTGAGCCCAGTGGCGGGGTCTGAGCAGGTCGGGGTGTCGGAGGGGAGGGGCGGGGGGAGTCCTAGAACGTTGGGAAAGGAAAGGGACCGGGTCTGCGCTTCCCCTTCCCCAACTCTGGAAGGGATAGGAGCCTGACCCCTTTCACCTGTAGTGGGCGGGGTCGGGCGCGGTGCCACCTGGACCTGGCGCACCATGGTGCAGGGGCAGCAGCGCGCACAGGAGGCCGAGCGGGACAAGCAGCGGGAAAGGCATAGAGCCCGTGTCCTGTCAGCGCCGCCGCCGCGGTAGCAGCCACCGCCACCCGCTCATCCTGGGAGCCTCTGCGGGTTGTTCCGGGAATCCGCGCCACTGCGCCTGCGCGCTGGGGGGAAAAAAAAAAAAAAAAAAAAAAAAATCAGTCACCCACTTCCGGACTACAAGTCCCAGGATACAATGGGAGGCGGAACGTCGGCAAAGAGTATCTTGGGACAGTCTCTGAAGTGGAAATCAACGTGGCTGAAAAACAGTGGCTACCACAGATACTATGATTAATTAATGTTTTAGTAACAGCATTTGTTAAGCGCTTATTGTGTACTAAGACTGTATTGAATACTTTAAATACATTATTTTTTTTTCCAACCTCCTTATAGACATAAAGACAGGACAACAGGGACTCAACGTTGAGTGGACGTATATAAAGAATGGATGAATAATGTTCAGACATTACCATTATTAGGCATATTGAGTTTCCCAAGGCAGTTCCCTGATGATTGTGTGAGGTACAACTTACTTCCATTTATTTGTCCAAAGCTGCTACTCAATATTTCCAGAAATCCCTTTAAGTTCTACGAATTGACGAATTCTTGTCATTTCTTTCCTCCCATTTCGGATGAGGTCACGTAAGTATGGTCTCTTCAGTCTCCATCCCAACTCAGAAGCTTCCCTCTCCCAAACCCCTGGATCATCTCAGTGGTTGCAGGCATTTAGAGCATCCCAGATGAGAATGAAGACCCTGGGGCGCTATAGCTTTGAGAGGTTTGAGACCAATTTTTCCATTTGCCTTTTGGCAATTTCCCAGATTTTGGTCAGTTCCCAGACTATGGTTAGTTTATAGCAACACCCATGAGTTTCGGCAGTGTGATGTGCAGTAGAATCAGTCCTGGATTTGAAGTGAGATCTGGACTTCAATTTCAACTTTACCACTTACAGCCTCTATGTAATCCCGGGCAAGCCTGTCCCCTTATCTGGACCCAGCTTTCTCATCTAAAAAATGAGGAGTTTGGGCAAATGGATATATGAGATCATTTTAACTTGAGCTATCTGTGATGCTAGGATGGCCATGCTGTTTGCTGAAAAGCCAAATAGAAGTGGCAGCTAAGTTCCTTTGAGTTGGAATGAAGGTGAGTTTGTTCTCCTTTGGTCCATCATCCTTAAAAATATCCCTCAGATAGATGTCCCCAAATGCCATCAGTCGATATGAAAAGTAAAACTCTGGGGGCACCTGGGTGGCTCAGTAACGTAAGGGTCCAACTTCAGCTCAGGTCACGATCTCGTGGTTTGTGAACTCGAGCCACACACCAGGCTCTATGCTGACAGCTCAGAGCCTGGACCCTGCTTCAGATTCTATGTCTCCCTCTCTCTCTGCTCCTCCCCACTCGTGCTCTTTCTCTTTCAAAGATAAATAAACATTTAAAAAAATAAAATTAAAACTCTGACTTCACGGAGACAGCTTGAGGTAGTACAGTATAGAGGTTTAAACTGTGGGCTTTAGATTGAACAAACCTCACTTGGAGTTACTACTAGCTCCATCACCTATTAGGAGTGTGGTCCCATCATTTTGTCTTTTGAGCCTCATTTTACTCATCTGTAAAATAGGAATAATATCAGTACCTCCACTCCCAACAGGATTATAAGGATTCAGTGAGCTAAAGTGCTTGTCATAGTGCCGGGAAGAGGAAACACTAAAAAAAAAAAAAAAAAAAAAAAAATTAGGATGTTTTTGGAAATTCTTCTTGGAAGGGCCAGATGGTAGGGAAAGGAGGCAACAGTAAACTGAGACTTGGATAACAGCACAAGGGCACTCTATTAGTTTCCTGTGACTACTGTAACAAATTACCACAAACTTGGTGACTTAAAGCAACAGAAATTGATTCTCTCTCAGTTCTGGAGGCCAGAAGTCTGAAATCAGTTTTACTGAGCCAAAATCAAAATGTTGGCAGGGCCACATTCCCTCTGGAGGCTCAAGGGGAGCCCTACCTCTCCAGCTTCTCCTGGAGAAGAGAAAGTTGCTGGCATTCTTTGGCCTGTGACCATATCACCCCAATTTCTGCCTCTGTCTTCACATCACCGTCTCCTTCTCTGTGGGTGTGTCTCACTACCCCCTCCACTTGCCTCCTATAAGGACACTTGTGATTGCATTTAGGTTCGACTTGAGTAATACAAGGTAACTTTTTGAGTAAACTCCATACTCTTTTTCAAAGTGGCTGCACCAGTTTGCATTCCCCCCAACAGTGCAAGAAGATTCCTCTTCCTCCACATCCTTGCCAATACCTTTTGTTTCTTGTGTTGTTGATTCTAGCCATTCTGACAGGTGTGAGGTGACAGCTCATTGTAGTTTTGATTTGCATTTCCCTGATGATGAGTGATGTTGAACATCTTTTCATGTGTCAGCCATCTGTATGTCTTCTTTGGAAAAATGTCTATTCGTGTCTTTTGCCCATTTTTAAGTTCGATTATTCATTTTTGGGGTGTTGAGTTTTATAAGTTCCTTATATATTTTGGATGCTAAGCCTTTACCACATATGCCATTTGCAAATATCTTCTCTTATTCTATAGGTTGCCTTTTAGTTTTGTTGATTATTTCCTTCACTGTGCAGAAGCTTTTTGTTTTATTTTATTTAGTTTTATTTATTTAAATGATCTCTACACCCAGTGGTGGGGCTCAAACTCCCGACACTGAGCCAGCCAGGGACCCCAGAAGCTTTTGATTTTGATGTAGTTTATTTTTCCCAATAGTTTATTTTTGGTTTTGTTTCCCTTGCCTCAGGAGACATACCTAGAAAGAAGCTGCTATGGCAAGTATCACTGCCTGGAGCACCTGACTGGCTCAGTCGGTAGAGCATGTGACTCTTGTTCTTGGAGCCATGAGTTTAAGCCTCACACTGGGCATAGAGTCTACTTTTAAAAAAAAGAAAGTTACTGCCTGCATTCTCTTCAAGGATTTTTATAGTTTCAGGTCTCACATTTAGGTCTTTAATCCATTTTGAGTTTATTTTTGTGTATGGTGTAAGAAAGTGGTCCAGTTTCATTCGTTTGCATGTTGCTGTCCAGTTTTTCCAATGCCATTTGTGGAGGAGAAAGTCTTTTTTCCATTGGATATTCTATACTGCTTTGTTGCAGATTAATTGACTACACAGTTGTGGGTTCATTTCTGCGTTTTTCATTCTGTTCCACTGACCTATGTGTCTGTTTTTGTGTCAGTACCATACTATTTTGATTACTACAGCTTTGTAATATAACTTGAAGTCTAGAACTGTGATGCCTCCAGCTTTGCTTTTCTTTTTCAAGGTTGCTTTTGCTACTCGGGGTCTTTTGTGGTTCCATGTACATTTTAGGACTGTTTGTTCTAGCTCTGTAAAAAATGCTGTTGGTATTTTGATAAGGATTGCATTAAATGTGTAGATTGCTTTGGGTAACATAGATATCTTAACAATATTTGTTCTTCTGATCCATGAGCATGGAATGTCTTTCCATTTCTTTGTGTCATCTTCAATTTCTTTCATCCGTGTCTTATAGTTTTCAAAGTACAGGCCTTTTGCCTCTTTGGTTAGGTTTATTCCTAAGTATCTTACTATTTTGGATGCAATTGTAAATGTATTTGATTCCTTAATTTTTCTCTCTGCGACATCAATACTGGTGTATAAAAATTCAACAGATTTCTGTACAATGATTTTGTATCCTGAGACTTTACTGAATTTGTTTATCAGTTCTAGCAGGGTTTTTTTTGGTGGAGTCGTTCAGGTTTATAGTATCAGAGCATCTGCCCCCCCTTTTTTTTATGTTTATTCATTTTTTGAGAGAGACAGAGAGAGAGAGAGAGCACGAGTAAGAGGGTAAGAGAGAGAGGGAGACACAGAATCCGAAGAAGGCACCAGGCTCTGAGCTGTCAGCACAGAGCCCCACATGGGGCTCAAACTCACGAACCATGAGATCATGACCTGAGCCACCCAGGCACCCCTACCCTTATTAATCCAAGGTGTTATAGGCAATAATTTCTGCCCTCAAGAACTTGAAGGACAGTGTGTGGCATACAATGAAAAGTCCAAAGTAGTCAAGCCACAATCCTTTCTTTTGAAGTGCTTGCAATTTGGGTAAAAAGGAAAGGTGTCTATTGGAGAATATTTGGAATTATAGAGTGTTCACGTCTTCCTGTGGGTGAGTAGAGTTTGAGGATGCTCAGATTGTATCAGTTCCCAAGGTGAATGTTCTTGGTCTCTGTGCCAGGCAGAATAGGCTTTGGACTAGTGGTCAGAAGCCCTTGGTTCTGTATGGTTTAGCCATCATTTCTGTGTGATCTTGAGCAAGTAGTTCTCCCTTGTGGGGATTCAGTTTTCATATCTGAAAAATTAGAGAATGAGGCTGCCTCTCAGCGTAAGGAAAATATTAACAGATTCATGCAGAGTTACTGTAAAAAAAAAAAGTTGGAAAACAGAATTCCACATGCATCAGCTGCAGAATTTTCTTCCAGAAACAATCATAAAGCAGAGTAAAACTGTAGGACAACACTCCAAATGGCATTTAACTATTTTCCAACTGAATAATAACCAGAATAATGCTAATAAGAAAATGCCCAAAATATATTGATAATAGGGAGGGGAGTTCTATTTTTAATTTTTTGAGGAAACTTCACACTGTTTTCCAGAGCAAGCAATAGCACTGCTAGGAATTTATCCAAGGGATACAAGAGTGCTGATGCCTAGGAGCACATGTACCCCAATATTTATAGCAGCACTTTCAACAATAGCCAAATTATGAAAAGAGCCTAAATGTCCATCAACTGATGAATCGGTAAAGAAGATGTGGTTTATATATACAATGGAATACTACTTGGCAATGAGAAAGAATGAAATCATGCCATTTGCAGCAACATGGATGGAACTCAGGGTATTATGCTAAGTGAACTAAGTCAGAGAAAGACAGATATCATATGTTTCCACTCATATGTGGATCTTGAGAAACTTAACAGAAAACCATGGGGGAGGGGAGGGGGAAAAAAGAGTTACAGAGAGAGAGGGAGGCAAACCATAAGAGACTCTTAAAAGCTGAGAATAAACTGAGGGTTGATGGGGGGGTGGGAGGGAGAGGAAAGTAGGTGATGGGCATTGAGGAGTGCACTTGTTGGGATGAGCACTGGGTGTTGTATGGAAACCAATCTGACAATAAATTATATTAAAAAATATATTGATAATAGAAATCACTTATAGAGCAATTTACTATGTTTCAGGCACTGTTCTTAGTACTTTACATGTGTCAACACCAATAATCATCACCACAACCCTCTGAGACAGTATTATTATCACCATTTACAGATTTTAAAAAATAAAAGCACAGATTTTGAAAACTGGAGAGAGATTTAGTAACAACCACCTCACACTGAATAAGTGGTAGAGGCAAGATTTGGACCCAGTCTATCCTACATTGATGAAATTAATCACAAAGGCATAGATAAAAGGCCAATACAGAATAGAAAAGTAGAGATTTGATTGACTTCTACAATGCCCTTCTGCCTTAGCTTCATATGATTCTACATTCAACATTCCTTTCCTTTTTGTTGGAAAGTGAGAGTAAAAGAGTTCAACTCCCCGAAGCTGGAAGTCAAGACACTTTAGTTCTCTTTTGACCCAGTTCTCTTGACTACTTTTAGCAAGAAAGTCTCTGGGAATTCCTTTTCTATTTTAGTATATGTGCTGCCAAAGCAAGCACTGAGAATTCCTTTTCTAGCATCTGGGGCCATGTGGTTCAAGCAGATTCTCCCAACTCCCAGCGAAAAGCTTGTGCACTATGTACTTTGGGTCTGCCAAGAGATAACTAGTTTTATTCCTGGGAAACTTTCCATCTGTTGCTTTGTAGAAATGTTTGGATTTCCACTGTCTCCAGCATGTCCATGCATTTAGAACACTGATTCCTCAGTCAGAGCCCTAGGAACATGTTTTACAATGCTCGTGTTCCGAGTGAACTCAGACCCGTGGCTAAATTTGCCTAGAGAAACCTAACCATCCTGGGTGTATTTAGGCAAAAGTACAGAGTCAAGAAGTGACCACAGGTGGTGTCATAGTTCGGTCAGTCCCAGGCCCTGGGCCAGATTACAATCTTTGAGATCTCAAGCCTTGAAACTGGTCTCCATCCTTGATGTGCAATTCAAAACAATAATAATTCTATACTATAAAATAAATGGAAGCAATAGGTAAAAAGTGGGAGTGGTGCAAGTGTCCACTGATGCACAAATGGATAAACAACACGTGATATAAATACAATGGAATATTATTCACCGTTTAAAAGGAAGGAAGTTCTATGTGCAACGACATGGATGAACCTTGAGGACATTATGCTAAGTTAAATAAGCCAACCACAAAAGAAAAATATTGCAAGATACCACCTATATGAGGCATCTAGAGTAATCAAATTCATAGAGACAGAAAGTAGAAGGGTAGTTTCCAGGGACTTGGGATGAGGGAAATGGATTATTGTTCAATAGGTATAGAATTTTAGTTCTGCAAGATGAAGAGTTCTGGAGATGGATGGTGGTAATGGTTGCACAACGTGACTATACTTAACGCCACTGAACTGTGCACTTAAAATGGTTAAATAGTAGATTTTATGTTATATGTATTTTGCCACAATTTTTTAATTAAAACAATGGAAAAAATAAATGGATATGGTCTAATACGTTTCTGGCTTTTCCATGGTCTACTTCACTGCTCTTTGGAAATATCCATTTCTTTCAAAGAAAATATGTCCGTATGGGGGTGGGGGTACCTCCTCCGCTGATGTCCAAACCAGATACTTCTCTCTGCCTATTTGGTGATACAGAATTAGCCAGATACCACCCCAGCTTGAGGGAGGGAAGAATATAGATATCCTGCAGGGATCCCCCTTCGGCCAATCTGCCCTGTAGGCCCCAAATTCTGCTGCTGGAGAAAAAGAAAAAGTCTAATCCAATGAAAATCCTTTCAGCATTTATTGACATTGTATTTATTTGTTTGTTTGTTTGTTTGTTTGTTTGTTTGTTTTGAGAGAGACAGAGACAGTGCAAGTGAAGGGGGAGCAGAGAGAGAGGGAGAGAGAATCCCGAGCAGGCTCCGTATTGCCAGCATAGAGCCCAACTAGGGGCTCAAACCCATGACCTGAGCTGAAACCAAGAGTCGGATGCTTAACCAACTCAGCCACCCAAGTGCCCCCAGCAAACATTTACTGACGTTATAATAATAACAGCAACTATTAAATTAAACTTACCAGTGTTAAGAAAAACCATCTGAAACGTGTTACTAAAATAAAAAGATGATTATGTGACCTTTTAATGTCATAATAAAGTCTTGAATGTCAAGTCTATTTAAGAGTCATCTTCAATGCTACATTATTTACACAATCGGTTAGAGCATAGACAGTTTATAGTTCTGTAAAGTAATAAAGCATGATGATTTCCTTTTTGTCTGGAGAAAAGACAATCCCAAAGATTATGGTTTTATTACCCTGTAAGACATTAATCCATTTTGTACATAATTTATCAATCTCATTTTTTCAACATTTTTTTCTTTTTCGTTGACTATAAAAGCTTCAGTTTTTATATTCTATTTTGAACTGGCTTTGTCATCCTGCTAGTCCCTTTAATAACGAGCTAAATGAAACTTTGACCCATGCTCCCTGTCTATTTGTACGAGAATGATGTTTTTTGCATGTTGAGAATTATCCTTGACACTAAATATAAGATCTGGGGTTAAGCAATTCACAGACCCATGAAACCCCTTTGAGAGAAATTTCTATTCTATCCCCATTTTCCAGATGAGAAATCTGAGGTACAAAAAAGATTAGATAATTTTTAAGGGCCAATTCTTTTGTGAGTCACAGTTTTCTCCTTCCCTGGATGTCCTATTTATTTGTTCATTCATCCAATAAATATCTATTGAGCACTTACTGTGTGCCAAGTACTCTGCTAGCCTGGTGATACAAAAATGCTAAAATACATTCCCTGCCATCTTATAGCTTTTGGTGTGTGGGGCAGATGTTTAAGCAGACAATTATCATGGAAAGAATTAAGGGCTATGACGAGGCCAAAGAAAGGGCTATAGTAGAACAGAAAGAATATTCAACTCAAACTGTGGGTATGAAGTCAGGGAAAGCTTCCTAGAGTAGGTGGCACCTACTCTGATAGGTGGTAGGGAGACCAAAGAAAGAGGTGAGAATCACCTCAAGATAAAGTCTCAATTCCTTAGATTAGAGGACAAACTCTTCATCAGACTCCTGCCTACCTCTTCATGTCACATCTCCCTCCCTACCACTGTTCTGTTTTGGCCATCCTTAAGTACTGCTAATGTCTCGAGCATGTTGTATTACTTCTCCTTTAATATTATATTATTTTGCACTTTCTTCTCCCTCTATATGAAACACCTTTTCCCCACACCTTCTGCCCTATCCCCACTCCCACCGCTCACTTGTTCTGCAGGACCAGCTTGGGTATCACTTCCTCTAAGAAAAGTCTTCTCTGACCCCAGACTAAATCAGAGGACTCTACTCTCATAACTTAGATGACGCCCATACTTCTCAGCCCCAGTCTCCACCTCCCTGGCCCTCTTAGTACTTATCCTATTGTATTATCATTATTTATTTATACGTCTCTCTCCCCTACTCGATTGTCTCTTCCTAAGTGGAGATCTTGTCTATTTCAGGTCCTAGCACACTGTAAGTGCTCAATAAATGCCCACT
Organism: Panthera leo; assembly: GCF_018350215.1. Lineage (NCBI taxonomy): Eukaryota > Metazoa > Chordata > Mammalia > Carnivora > Felidae > Panthera > Panthera leo. The sequence continues at coordinate 23,949,535 of NC_056681.1, read as the reverse complement.
GAATAAAAGAATGAAGCAGCATGTGAACCACGTTAGAGGAAATAAAGGAAGAAGAGAAGATGGCTCACAAAAACTTTTAGAAATAACTTGTCAGGGGCTGCTCGGTGGCTCAGCCGGTTAAACATGTGACTCTCGACATCAGCTCAGGTCATGATCTTGCAGTTGTGAGATCGAGCCCTGTGTCAGGCTCTGCGCTGACAGCATGGAGCCTGGTTGGGATTCTGTCTCTCTCCTTCTCTCACTCTCTCTCTCTCTCTCTCTCTCTCTCTGCCCCATCCCCTGCTCATATTCTCTCTCTCTCTTTCTCAAAATAAATATTAAAAAATAAACATTAAAAAAAGAAGAAATAACTTGTGAGCAGCTCAGAGTACCCGGAGCACAGAGAGTAGTGGCAACAGCTACAGACTGAGCTAACAGAAATAATATGTGCCTAGAGCTGTATTAAGTAATTCACTTATACTAGTTCATTTCCTTCTCACGACAACTATCATTCTTCCTATTTTAATGATGGTCTCAGAGAGGCCAAACGGCGTGTCTTCAATCTAACAGCTAGCAAGTGGCAGAACTGAGATGTGAACTCAGGCAACTTTACCTGAGCCCACGTTCTCATCCTATGTCACACTCTATATGTCTGCTCTGGGTCCTAGAAGGAGGGGGTGGGCTGAGAAAAGAGCACAAAGATGCTCTCCAGGAGTTTAGAGTCCAGGAGAGAAGACAAGGGATAGAATGTGACAATGTAACTACAATGGGAGGTAAAGTTCTTTCGGTTTTGTAAGAAAAGTAAGAAAGAGGTCATTTCTAGCATCTGAGAAGGCTTTCAGAAGGAGGCGGTGTCAGGGCTTTGAAGGAGTGGGGAGGATTTGGAGAAGTCCAGAGACAAATAGCCCAAGAGTAAAATATACGTAGACTGGATAATACTTTACAAGAAGTTGTTTCATCTCAGTAACGCAAGGTTAGTTTAACACTAGAAACTTAATTAATGCACTTGCCACATTAACAAGTTAAAGATGGAAACTTGTACGATCATTTCATTAGATTATGAAAAACTCAAAACATTTATGCTAAAAACTCAGTAAACTAGGGGCACCTGGGTGGCTCAGTCAGTTAAGTGTCCAACTTCAGCTCAGGTCATGATCCCACTGTTTGTGAGTTCAAGCCCTCTGTGCTGACAACTGGGAGCCTGGAGCCTGCTTCATATTCTGTGTCTCCCTCTCTTTGCCCTTGCCCTACTCACACTCTGTCTCTCTCTGTCAAAAATAAATAAAAACATTTAAAAAATTAAAAACTCAGTAAGCTAGAAATAAAAGGAATTTTAATCCAATAAAGGGTATCTATTAAAAAATACAGCAAACATCATATTTATTGATAAAAAGGTGAAAGCTTTATTTTTTATTTTTATTTTTTTAATGTTTATTTAAAAATTTTTTTAAGTTTATTTATTTTGCGAGAGAGAGAGAGAGAGAGAGAGGCAGAGATAGAATCCCAGAGCCTGATGCGGGTCTTGAACCTATGAATAGTGAGACATGACCTGAACTGAGATCAAGAGTCGGACCAACTGAGCCACCCAGGAGCCCCTAAAGAATGTTTATTTATTTATTTATTTTGAGAGAGAGAGAGAGAGAGAAGGAGAGAGAGCATCCCCACAAATGAAGGAGGGACACACACACACACACAGAATATCCCAAGCAAGCTCCGTGCTGTCAGTGCAGAGCCAGACACGGACCTGAGCTGAAATCAAGGGTTGGATGCTTAACTGACTGAGCCACCCAGGTGCCCCAAAGACTTTCCTTTTTAAACCAGGAAAACTACAAGAATACTTTTTAAAAACCATTTCTATTCACACTGTACTAGAGGTTTCAGCCAGTATGTTTTCTTAAGAAAAATAAACTATAAAAATTAGAAAGGAAGAAATAAAAGTCACTATCAACTGAAATGAATATAGATATAGAAAATTCAGAAGAATTTAAATTTAATTATTGGAATAAATAAAAGAGTTTTTTAAGGTTTCTAGATATAAAATCAGTGCAACAAAATTATATTTCTATACCAGCAAAAAGCTGTGAGAACATGACATTTCTTTTAAATGCCATTTCAATAACAGTTTAAAATATGAGAGGCCCAGGGGAAAAACTCTATCAAAGGGTGAGTGGGATGTTAGAGATAAACTTATAAAACTCTGAGGGGGGCACCAAAGGAGATATAAATAAATGAAGAGATACACTCTATCATGCATTGGATGAGTCAGTATTGGGAAGATGTCTATTCTCCCCCAAATCATTAACACATTGAATGTGATACCAACCAAAATCCTACCAACCTGATAAAGTGATTCTAAAATTTATTATAGAAGTTCAAATATAGCCAAGGCATTCTTGAGGACCAAAGCGGGAAGACTTGATTTGCAAGATATGAAAAGGTATTATTATAAAACCATACTAATTAAGATAACAAGGCATTGGGACAGGGAGTAAAAAATAGGCTATTGAAACAGAATAAACACATTTACTGTAAGTCAGAGATAACACTGCAGATCAGTGAGGAAGGGCAGAGTTCTAATAAGTGGTCCTGGGAAAATTGGACATCCACATAAAAGAAACTAAGTTTGACTTGTGCTTCACACCATACACCTAAAGGTAAAAGACAAAACTATAAAGCTTTTGAAGATAAACTGGAGAACGTTTTTATGATCCCAGGGCAGGGATGGATTTCTTAAACAAGGCACAAGAAGCATGAACTAATGGAAAAGATTTATAAAGTTAAGTATCTTAAAATTAGGAACTTCTGTTTATCTAAAAACATGATAAAGAAAGAGCAAAGATAATATTTGTGTGCTCTGTGTTCAGGAAACCAGGAAGAGCAGACTTGGCAGAGACTGGAATACATGGAAAGATAAGGCTGGAAACATAGGCAGGAGCTGAGCCAGGACTACCAGGCTCCTACCACTTGCTGGGCAGGCAAGGGCTGGAATCAGTCTGACTTTATGGGGCTTCTCTTTATCTTCCCTACGTTGGGGCGTGTTGGTGTCTAAAGGGGAAAGCTGTGAGTAAGATTCATATCTGTTCCTTGCCTCCCCTTCAGGATTATACTTAATGTCAACCCTCCATTTTTCCTGCTGCAGGGTCATTTCTGTTTGCTGGCCCCCTGAAGCCAAGCCTCTTTCTTATCTCTCCCACCTACTGGATACACGCTGTGTTCTGGCACTTTATACGAGTTATCTCATTTATCCTCATAGGACAGTCTAATCATTAAGAAAGCATGTTCTGAAACTGAGGGTTGATGGGGGGTGGGAGGGAGGGCAGGGTGGGTGATGGGTATTGAGGAGGGCACCTTTTGGGATGAGCACTGGGTGTTGTATGGAAACCAATTTGACAGTAAATTTCATATATTAAAAAAAAAAAAAAAGTACAAAAAAAAAAAAAAAAAAGAAAACATGTTCTGGGCCAGTCTGTTCACTGTGCTCTGCCTCTGTGTCCTCTTCTATAAAATAAGAATAATGGCTGTTTCTTTATACTTTTCATAGGGCACCAGTGAGAATAAAACACATGCACTCTGCTAACTTAATACAGTGCCCAGCACATGTGACTACTCCACATCCTAAGCAGGAGGTGATCTCTGAAGGGACCACACTCGTTATCTGAGTTGGTTTGGTTGGTTAAACTGTGCCTGCCTTCAGTAGCTAACAGGGGAGGGAGAGGCCCGGGCTTCTGAAGTCCAGCTGGGCACACCGCCAGTCCTGGCTCAGCCCAGCCTCTCCTCGCCCACTGGGGCTGCGCCAGCACTGGCCCCCACTCAGCTTCCTGTCTCCCTTATCTTCCCCTGGCATGTGCTCTCTGGAGTGGGAAATGCTACCACCAGCTTCCTTCACATCCCTCTGCTCAATAGGACCTTCATTCTTTAAAAATTTCTTTAATGTTGATTTATTTTTGAGAGAGAGAGAGAGAGAGAGAGAGAGAGCAAGCAGGGGAGGGGCAGAGAGAGAGGGAGACACAGAATCCGAAGCAGCTCAGAGCCTGACTTGGGGCTCAGACTCACAGACTACAAGATCATGACCTGAGCTGAAGTCAGACTACGTCACTCAGGTGCCCCAGGACCGTCATTCTTTAGGTCTCTGCTGGCCCGATGCCCACTCTGTGATTTTCTGCCCCTTGCCCACCTAGGCCAGATGCAGTGTAAGCTCTGGTTCCAGCCACCACATGCCTTGTCTTCCCCATCCCAACCCTGAGTTTAGAAGGGGAAAAGGGGATGCCCCTCAAGCTGCCCCCACTCACCAGCTTCCCTATCCCCAATACTCTCTTCATGCTCCCTATAACCAAACCCATACCCCTCATTTTTTAGTTCAAATCCCTGCTCAGCACTTCCATGGTATGTGATCTTGGGCACATTACTTAGCCTTTCTGGGCTTGAGTTATCTCATCTGCAACATGGACATTGTCTTCCCCAGAGAAAATGGTAAAGGCCTAGCACACAGCATGAATTTGGGGCATGTCTTGTATTATATATAACATAAATACTCAAGAGTGTTAGAACTATGTGTTCAAAAATGTATTGATGGAGAGTGATCCCCCAAAGCTTTTGAGATACTATGTGGTGATTAAATTCACAAATTTTGGCGTCAGGGAGGCATGGGTTCAACTTACAGTTTTTGCTGTGGGCCCTTAGGTAAGTCACTTATCCTCTCAGAGCCTCAGTTTATTAGTAAAATGGTGATGTTAATGAAACCCCCCTAGAAGGGCTGGCATATGGATAAAGTGAGATTATTTATGTAAAGAGCTTAACACTGCCCCTGGCTCACTATAAATGTTAGCTATAATAATAATTGTTGTCTCTGCTATTGAATTTTCAGCCCACTGGTGTGTGAGGAGGATGCTTGGGAAGCAGCTGTTGCTGTGTCAGCTCTCTCTCTCTCTGACAGATCTTAGCTTGGTGAGAAAGACCTCTCTGTGATTAGCCCTGTGGAAGATGGTGGGGACCACTTTAACCCCTGTGAGGCAGGCCCTACCTGTGGAGATCAAAGACTGACAGCTCTCAATTCCAAATTGGTTCAATCATATACTTTACTACCCTCCAGCCCAAGGCACCCTGCAAGCCCTCAAGGGAGTAAAAAAAAGGCAAAGCAAAAATATGCACAAACATACTAGGAATCAGATAAAGCAAAGTAAAACCAAAATGAAGTGCCATTTTACACCCAACCATCTGACCGTGCCAAGGGTTGGCAAGGATATGGAGCGAGGGAACTCTCAGGCGCTGTTGGGAATGTAAATTGGCCCAAACATTTTGTAAAAACAGTTTGGCAATTTTTAGTAAAATTGAAGATGCCTATACCTATGACTCAGCCGTTCCATTCCCATGTTTGCACCTACGAAAACTCTCCCACGTCTGCACAAGAAAACATGTACAAGAAAGTCATACCAGCACTTTGTAACAGCAGAAAACTGGAAAAGAAAAAAAAAAAAAGCTTGAACAGGAGAATGGATAAATAAATTGTGGTATATTCATAAGATGGCATATTATAAAGCAGGGGAAATTAATGGACCTACACATAACAAGGTGAATGAATCTTATCAGTGTGTTAGGGGAAAAAAGTAAGTTGCAGAGGAATAGATGCACTTCCATACTCTTTATAGAAAGCTTGGAGCACCTGGGTGGCTCAGCAGGTTGAGTTTCCAACTCTTGATTTCAGCTCAGGTCATGATCTCACAGTTGAGCCTTGAGTGGGATTCCATGCTGGGCGTAGAGCTCGCTTAAGATTCTCTCTCTCCCTCTCCCTCTGCCCCTCCCCGCCTCTCAAAAAAATACTACCTATACATAGCTCAAAATATGCAAACCGCCAATACATATCCCTTAGGGATAAGTGCATATGTAGTTATATCTTCAGAAATGAGGAAATGAAAAATAGCAAATTCTGATTAGTGGTTACTTTGGTGATGGGGCAGGGGGAGAAAGACACAACCAGGGAGGAGAAAGGCACAAACAGGGTCTTCAATTATATTGGTAATATTTTATTTCTTACATTGGGTAGTGAGGACAAGTATGTTTGTAATGAAATTCTTCAGGCATGAAAAAATTCTTCAAATGTGGAATACTTCATAATAAGTTTTTATAAAGCCAAGACAGTACAACTGGCAGTGATTTAAGACCTTCCACTCTTCCTAAGTCCCAGTCCAGGAAAACAAGGCTCCCATTCTCCTTCTGACTAGACCATCTTGATGAGCTGGAAAACTGCTGGGTTATTTCTAAGCTAATCTACAACAATTGAGAGGTGAGCATATATTCAGTTCAGAGAACGCGAGCCTGGTAGATGTCTGGGGTTTGCCCTGATTCCACTAGGACATCAACTTTCCCTCCAAGGAATAGTATATAAAATAAAGAAGCTAACACTGCCACTTTAGCCCTTTATCTGATCCCATTTCCCAGAGGTAACCTCTATTGACAGCCGCCTTCTGGCATTCTTCCTATATATATACAAATATACATATACACACATAATTTTTTTAAATATGAAAATGGAATTATATGTATTACTTGGATAGAAGTAAAAATTTTAACTAAAATTCAATGGAATTATACTGTATGTATTGTTCCACATTTCCCTTTCTCACTTATTAATATCTCATGTCAGTACATCCACTCATATGATCTGCCACCCTCTTCTACCATAATCTATTACTTAAACTTTAAAAAAAAATTTTTTTTTGTTTTATTTTAGAGAGAGAGAGAGCATGAGCAGGGGAGAGGGGCAGAGGGAGAGAGAGAAAGAGAGAGAGAGAATCTCAAGCAGGCTCCATGCTCAACACAGAGCCCAATGTGGGGCTGGATTCCACGACCCTGAGATCATGACCTGAGCAGAAATCAAGAGTCAGACACTCAACCAACTGAGCCACCCAGGTGCCCTTTAAACTTTTATTTTTAATTCAACAGAAGATATATGATCACATTTTAGGTGCAAAATTTCCAAACATTACAGATTGATAAAACCCATCACAAAATAGACTGAAAAGGCCTTTCACAAGATTGCCAGCCATTACACACACACACAAACACACACACACCACATACACATGCATACACACATACATTCATATACACACACACACACGTGCATACACACACACATACACACACACACAAACACACCCCTACACAAAAACACACATATGCTTTTAACCTTAGGCTCCTCCCTGATAATTAAACAATGGAGATAAGTCACTGCTATATTTGATATACATCCTTCTGGATTCATTTATTCCCATAAAAAAAAATAGGCTGCTTAGATGTCATCTGTGTGGCTGACACAGAAATGGTTCTAAACTGTCCCTAATATTCTGCAACTTACTCTTGGAGATTTGTGCATATCGTAACTATCTTATTCAGTTATCTGTTAGCTAACATTTATTATTTATTATATTATTTATTATGTGCACCATTCCAGGCACAGTAGCAAACAAGATGGACAGCCTCTTGGGGGACATTCAGACAATAAACATGTAAATGAATAAGTAATATAATTTCAGGTAGTGCTAAGTAATATGAAAACAGGGGATTAGGCAGGGGAGGGTTTTTTTTAACTACCACATAGTATTCCACAGTTTGGATTACCATAGTTTGGGGGAGTGACTTCCAAATTTTTCTACTTGCTTCTTACAGTAAGAAATACATTTTATTTATTTTTTTTATTAAAAAAATTGTTAATGTTTTTAAAATTTATTTTTGAGAGAGAGAGAGAGAGAGAGAGAGTATGAGCAGGGGAGGGGCAGAGAGAGCTGGAGACACAGAATCTGAAGCAGGCTCCAGGCTCTGAGCTGTCAGCACAGAGCCCAAGTCGGGGCTCGAACTCACAGACTGGGAGATCATGACGTGAGCTAAAATCGGACACTTACCTGGCTGAGCCACACAGGTGCCCCAAGAAATACATTTTAAACTGCTATTCAAAACCCATCACAGAAACATACTACACAAAACTGAAAGATACACATATACAACTAAACAAATATTTCATAAAATAATGTCTACCCTGACCCAGGAGGATGCACTGAAAATTTTTATTTTGTTCTATTTCATAAAAATAATAACAAAAACAACAAGAAAAAAAAAAAAAAAACTCTGCTAATCATGACTGCTAAATTGTTTTCATTATCCACTAGTAAACTGTGACCTCAGTTTGAAAAATATTGCTTTAAATGACCAATCCTTTAATGAGATTAGACTGTTCATAAATCTCTCTGGTTAGGAACAGCTGCAGTGAGCCGTTTTATACTCATTTTGTAACCATGTGTTTCTGAGAGCAAGATTCCTGATTGTGTAATTACTATTTACTTAAAATTCTGATAAAATGTAGCCAGTGCATTGGAAAATCAAATTCTAACCCCCAATCTGTTACCGTGATATACAAACTTCTGTTGGGCAAGTCCCTGTACCTCTGTGGGCCTCAATTTCCCCACCAGTAACCTGCTGATCTCTACACCCCAGAGTCTGCTCTAAATTGAAAGCAGAGCCCCACCCCCTGACTCAGCGAGGGCAGAACTTCTCTCTGATCCCAACTCCCCCTGTTTCCGCTCCCTGTTTGGAAGAGGCCCAGGGAAAAGGGAAAAGGCAGGTCTGGGCCAGAGGGCCCAATGCAGGGCGGGGCAGGGGAAGGGCAAGAGGGAGGCCAGCCCCCTAGTAGGAAATGAGACAGGGTAGGAATAACACTTAATAAGCCTGAGGCTCTCATCCTCCTCCTATCCCCTGGCCACCTTCCAGCCTCCTCTGTGCAGTCTCCTCTCCTTCCAGACAGTCCTTACTTCTTTTCCCCCTAGGCTGCAGCCAGCTTGAGCCCTCTGCCTGCCAGAGCCAGGAAGGAGCCCAGGTGGGGTAAGAACCTCAGCCCCAGGATGTTGACAACATTGCTGCCACTGCTGTGTCTACTGCTCCTGCCCGGCTGGGCCTTTTGTAGCCATGAAGCCTCAGATGGTGAGTCAGGGGCACATTTGCCCCAGGATGGTTCTGGAGACTCTCAGCCTATCTGGGTACATGGGAGAAACCAGAGGAGACCTTATCCCACAGCGTCTGTGCCTGCAGCGAGCCAGATCTCTCCGTAGGGTAGGCAGGGTGCTGGGGACTGATTTGTGTCCCAAAGCCAAGGTGAGGAAGTACAGTCTGTCCCCAGGGAAGGGGGAGATGGAGGAGGCAGGGGGTGGAGAGTGAGGGATGGGAGGGGGGAGGGGGTGTGAAACAGAACTGGAAAAATGGAAAGGGATGGGTAGAAAGGGTAAGGGAATTAGCCCCCGGGAGAGGGGGTGAATCTGGAGGGGGAGAGCTGAGGGTGATCGTGGTTGGGGGTAAGACCAAGGAAGACAGGAAGACGTGAGAGATGGAAGGAATGGGAAGCCACTGGAGAGACTGGGACTGAGATAAGTGAGGCAGAAGAGGAGACTGGAGAAGGTGTAAGATGGATGGAAGCTTGGGGGAAAGTCGGGGGAAGAAGCAGCTGTGGTCATTGGGAAAACTCAGGGGGTCAGGCTGCCTGAAGTGGCTGTTTAAGCAGAGAAGGGTGTTATTGCCCTGCATGGTGACCACACAGGTGCCTCTTCTCCCCTTTCCCACAGTCTCTGTAGCCTCGGTCTCTCTCTGAGGGAGCAAATCACCAGTATTCAAGGAGCACTCACTATGGTTAATACGTGCACTGACACATCTGACTCCCGTAATATCTCTACAAGGCAGGCAATATGATTATCTCTCTTTTACAGGGGAGGAGACTGGGCACAGGGCAGTTAGGAACCTTATCTAGGGCTATCCACACAGATATACCTATTCACACCTACAGACACAGAGCACAGCTTTTCAAATGCAAAGGTGGACAAGACACATCCATGCACAGGAATTTACAACCCCAGACTCATTCCCCCCTCACACATTCTCTGGGCATCAACCCTGTGCCAGGGCCTTAATAGGTGTAGGAGACAGAGATAACCAGACATGATTCTATAGCCTAAGGGAGCCCAGTAGAGTCTGTGTGTTTGGAGACAGTTACGTGGAATCTGGATCATTGAAACAGACCTGCTGTGTCCGGGAGGGTAAAGAGGAGAGGCATCAGGAAAACTTCTCCAAGAGAGCAACAGAGCTGAGTCTTGAAGCATGAATAGAAGTTTGCCTAGAGGCAGAGATACCCCAACATGCTATTCATGTCAGCCAAAAGGCAGCATGAGAAACTCCAAGTAGTTTACTATATATAAGTACTAGAAGAGGTTAAATAAGGCAGTTGGGGCCTGGTCTCTGGCAGCCTTGAATGCCAAGCTAAAGACTTTGGACTTCATTCTGTGGACAGATATCCTATGGGGAGGCAGTATGGCTGGATGGTTAAAAGTGCTGGAATCACACCGCCTGCACTCAAATCTTAGTTCTGCTACACCATTTTAGGCTGTGTCTCTTATGGACTGAGATTAATCACAGTAGCTACTGCATTTAGCTAATGGGAGGAAGGCGCAAATAAGATAATAATATGTGTAAGGTACAGTGCTTGGGTCATAGTAACAATAATAGCCATTATTATTGTTGTTATTATTATTATTAATGATTTTGAAGGGGAGTGTGTCACTGGAGGATTTTAAGCAGGAGAGAATAATCTTATTTCTGGGTCAGAGAGAGGTCAGATTAGAAGGAGTGAAACTGAAAAATGAGGGGACGGGGAAGAGGAATGGCATTACCACCCGAGTCCAGATGAGAACCAATGAGGCCTAAAGTAGGGCAGTGGCAGGGAACAGGAGATGGAATAGGATTTTACTGGAAGCCAGGATTTGTTGACCAACTGGAAGTGGGGGTAGTTACAGGGTGAGAGGCAGAAAGATGGGAGTGGCTCTTCCACTGACTGGATTACCCTGAGGCAAGTGGCTTCTGCTCTTTCCAGCCTCAGTTTCCTTATCTGTAAAACGAAGTTAATAATCCCTCTCCTGCCCTCCTGACAGGGTTATGGGAGGGAGAGTGGGAGAACACTTTGTAGTTTATGAACGGCCGAGAAGGTGGGCGGCCGGCCTTTAGGTAGGGGGTTATTACCTCCAGCTACACGCCAAGCCCTGCCACGCCGCCGGCCAAGGCCTGACGCGCTGACACTGCCCGGCAGGCCTTCGGAACCTCCACATGCTCCAGATCTCCTACTTTCGCGACCCCTATCAAGTGTGGCACCGGGGCAACGCGTCGCTGGGGGGGCTAACGACGCACGTGCTGGAAGGCCTAGGCAGCAACGTCACGATCCGCCAGTTGCAGCCCTTGCAGGAGCCTGAGAGCTGGATGCACACAGAAGACAGCCTGAAGACCTATCTGCACCAGTTCAACAGCTTGGTACTGCTGGTACACCATGAGCGGCGCTTGACCTGTGCGTGGTGCGCGCGCCCCTACGCGCGGCGGCGGCGGTGGCGCGTCCAGGCGGGAGGCGCGGCCTGTGGGCGGGATTTGATGGGGTGGGCCTGTGGGGGGAACGGGGCGGAGCCGCATGGAGGGATGGCGTTCTTGGAGGGGTCTTGTGGGTGGCTTGGTCTTGTGTGAGCCGGCTGCTCTGAGCAGCCCAGTGGTACCAGGGCACCTGCCTTTGCTGATTGCTGGTTGGGAGCTTGAGCCTGAAGAGGACTGGGTGTCCTAGTTGCGGGCCCTCCGTCAGGCCCTCTTTTTGCTGGCATGACCTCGGGGCTGACCCTGTTGGGATGCCCTGTCCTTGATCCACCCGAAACCCCGAAAGTTCATGTTCCCCCGGTGGACATTCTCCCACAGCTGGCATCCTCTCCATACAGCCCTCTCACCCTCCCTCATCCACAGTTCCTCTGATCATTCGCTGCTTCCTGGGCTGTGAGCTGCCTCCTGAGGGCTCTACAGCACGTGTCTTCTTCGAAGTGTCTGTGAATGGGAGCTCCTTTGTGCATTTCCAGCCAGAGACAGCTTTATGGGTGGCAGGGCCGCAGGCACCCTCCAGGGTGGTCACCTACACCCTGCAGCAGCTCAACGCCTACAATCGTACTCGGTACGAACTGCGAGAATTCCTGCAGGACACCTGTGTGCAGTATGTGAAAGAACACATCACTGTGAACAACTCAAAAGGTATGATGGGATCGGGGATGGGCCTGTGTGCTGTTGGGTGGGTTCCAGGCAAATGGGGAGACCTGAAGGATGCATACCTTGAGCAACGGAAGGCTCAGGGCTGGGGGGTTGGGACAGACTATACACAGCTTATGTCACTTGGTGAAGTAGCCCCCTTCCTTTGGGGTAGAAATCCCTTAGTGTTTGATTTAAACCATGGACTTCTTGGAGGTATGTTCTTCAGGCTAATTCTGTGCATGTTCTGCAGGGAGCCAAACAGGCCGCTCCTACACCTCGCTGGTCCTGGGTGTCCTGGTGGGCAGTTTCATCATTGCTGGTGTGGCTGTAGGCATCTTCCTGTACACAGGTGGACGGCGGTGTTGATTGCTCTCCAGACCCCTCTGAAAAAGGGCTGGACTGATGGGGGCTGATGAGGGAAGATCTCAGCTCACTGCAAAACCACACAGATTCCCCATCTGGGACATTATATCCCAGAAGGTTTGGAGTGGCAGCTCCTTTCTTCTCCCTGATCTGCCCACCAAGAGTTTGGGGGAGGGAAAGGGAAGGAGGAAGCTAAGTAGACAGAGTTCTTGGTTTGCTAAGCACCTAAGAACTTGCATGCTTTCCTAAATTGGTCTGAGAAGTGAATGCTTATCTATCTTTGTGGAAAACAGATGATGGAGTTGGGTGGGGGTAGAGGGTGTCTATGGCATGTCCTCCAAAGACAGAATCACCCAAGGCATTCAAAACACCTAACAAATACAAGAAATCCATCAACCAGAATAAACACCACTCGATGCTCCCAGGCACATCAGATTTGGGAAAGGATGCTGATATAGTAGAGGTAGAAAGAAATAATCAGAGAAATGGTGGGAGTATAAACTAAAATATGGGAGCAAAGAGCTATTAGTTAATTAATAATATTATTAATAAATTCCTTACTTATGTAGATGGCATTATTTTTTCCTCTACAAAACTTCTGGAAAAGTAGACTATATCTTTTGTCTTTATTTTATTTTGAGAGAGAGAGACAGAGTGTGAGCAGGGGAGGGGACAGAGAGAGAGGGAGACACAGAATCTGAAGCAGGCTCCAGGCTCTGAGCTGTCAGCACAGATCCCGATGTGGGGCTTGAACCCACGGACTGTGAGATCATGACCCGAACTGAAGTCGGACGCTTAACCGACTGAGCCACCCAGGGATCCCGTAGACTATACCTTTTGCTTCTACTCCCTCCTTTCCCACTCCTAAATCACTGCAGTCTGACTTCCCTATAAACTGCTCTAAGACCATCAATGACCTCTAATTGTGAAATCTCCATTCCACATGATATCTGCAACATTTTCCTTTGTGGACTAGAATTCTCTTTTTACCATAACCCCTGAGATTCCATACTTCTAATTTTTAGAAACTGTTCTGGCCACTCAGTCAATCCCTTTGCCTTTGTCATCTTACTCAACTCACCTTGAAATCATGGCTTTTTTAGACTTCCATGTTTTGGTTTTTTGGTCCCATTTAAACTGTACCCTTTGTGGATGTATTCATATGTCATCTATCTGTGTGGTCTTTTCCATGGGGAAACAATATAATCTTGTCTTTGGAAGCAGGTGTTTTGCCATCAAACAGATTTGAGTTTTACTTCTTTAAGCCAGGCATTTAACTCCTTGAAGTCTCAGTTTCTTCATAAAGAAAGGTATAATAAAATGTACAAAAAGGGTATAATAAAAATAACACCTACCTCATAGAGGCATTATGAGTATTATATAAATATATATATGTACACCCAATAAATATAGCACTTACTGCTGACCTCCAGACCCCACATTTGCATTGATTTTTGAAAATCATCTCCACCTTAATATTTTGCAGACACTTCTGAGTCAACATGTTCTAAGTCAAATTCCTTATCTTTCTCCCCAAACCTGTTCTCTCTCCTTTGTTGTTTGCTATCAGTTAAACAGAATTACTATCAAACCACATCAGTGTAGAAACCTAAGTGCTGACCTTTATTTACTCCTTCTTCATCCCCCACCTACAAAATATAGTATCTGTAGAATCAAATCCTTCTTTTCCACTCTCTTGCTTTTTTTGTAAGATATGGTAATTCAGCTCTTTCTCTGCGGTAGGTACGAGGTGTGCCGCCCAGTTCTACTGGGTGTTTAGCTACAGGGCGCTTAGGCAGCAGATAGCCACGAGCTGCTTCAGTTCCTTCAGTGTCTGCCTTACCTGTAGAGAACAGTCCTGCATGAGGTCATGTTCCTCTTGGGGCTGTCCTCATCTGGTGACTGAGCAAAGCAGGGGTATAAAGGCTCAGCCAGTCCCACCTACTGCAGGGCAATTCTGATAAACAGTATTCACTCCAGAGCTCCTTGCCAGGTTGGCTGGGTATCTGTCAGATCTACACTGAAGTTTGACTTCTCCTTCTATTCAATCCCCCTTCCTTTCCCTAGTTAATATCTTCCACCTCAAACTATCTCAGCATCTGCTTCCAGAAAATCCAAACTGTGACTGACAATCTTCCTTTCTTTTCTTCTTCTTTCTTTTTTTTTCTCTCTCCAGATTGAGAAATTTTCTCAATCTTATATCTGGACCATAGCAGTAGCCTCCTCCTAACTATTCTCCTGGTTTCTAATTTCTCTGAGTTCTAATTCATCTACATGGAAATAAAAAATAATAATAATTTAAAAAAGCAAACATAGATCTGATCATGTCATCATTGTTCCACTTTGTAAATTCCCAATACTTACTGAGCTAACTTCAGAATCCTCAAAATGGCATTCAAGGCCTTGTATAATCTGGTCTTATCCTAATTTTCAAATTGTATATCCCACCACTTCTCTTCATCCAACTGTGCTTTAGATTATCAATTTTAAAAACATATATATATTTTAAATGTTTTTATTTATTTTTGAGAGAGAGAGAGAGCGGGGGTGGGTGGCAGAGAGAGAGAGACAGAGAGACAGAGACAGAGGATCCAAAGTGGGCTATGTACTGAAAGCAGAGAGCCCCATGTGGGGCTCGAACTCAAGAACCATGAGATCAAGACCCAAGCTGAAGTTGGATGCTCAACTAACTGAGCCACCCAGGCACCCCTAAAAGCATATATTTTAAAAAATGTTTATTTATGTATTTTGAGAGAGAGAGAGAGAGAGAGAGAGAGAGAGAGAGAACAAGCAGGGGAGGGGCAGAAAGAAAGGTTGAGAGAGAATCCCAAGCAAGCTCCACATTGTCAGTATAGAGTGCAACATGTGGCTGGATCTCACAACCATAAGATCATGACCCGAGAGGAAACCAAGAGTCAGATGCTTAACCGACTGAGCCACCCAGGCTCCCCTTAAATGACAGAAGTAATACAACAATACTAGCAACACAGAGATTTACAAAGAAAGTTTGACAAAGAGAAAAATGAAAGACCCCTGTTTTCTCCTTCTCCCCAACCCTTACCTAAATGGTATGCCAAGATTCTTAGTTTCAAGCAACAGAAACCAACTCTCCCAACTTAAGGAGGAAATAAATATATTGGAAGGTCGTCAAGTAATCCTCAGTTTGATAGGAAGGCCAGCTAATTAAGCTCAGAAAATAGAACCAGGAATCTCAACCAAAGTCACAACAGAGGAATGGTCTAGTTAAGTATACCACAGCTGGAACCACTACATCACCATTGCATGCTGCCATCTTAAGTGAATTCTACTCTGTCCCCTGTTTGTTTTTGTTTTCTTTTGTTTTTACACTATTTGTTCAAGACTCAACGTCCTGGTGGGAATGTCCAAATGATCAAGACTTTGCCTTAGCTGCAAGAGGGGAAAAGGGAAACTTTATGACATGTAGCAACATTAGGGGGAATAGCTGTAAGTGCCCATATTAAAAAGAAGAAATATCTCAAATCAATAACCTATCCTTCCACCTAAAGAAGGTAGAAAAAGAGGAATGATCTAAACCTAAATCAAGAAGGGAAATAATAAGTATTAGAGCAAATAAATAAACTAGAGTCCAGAAAAACAATAAAGAAAATCAACAAAACCTCTTTTGTTGAAAGATCAATAAAATTGGCAAAACTTTAGCTAGACTTACCAATAAAAAAGTGAGAAGATCAAATTACAAAAATATTACAGAAATTACATTAGAGAATAAAAATGATTATAAGGAATACTACAAAAAATTATATGGCAACAAATTAGATAACTTAGATGAAATGGACAAGTTCCTAGAAAGACACAGATGCAGAAGACATAGAAAATCTAAGTAGATGTGCAACAAATAAAGACACTGAATTAGTAATTTTAGAACTTCTGCAAAGAAAAACCCAGGCCCAAGTTACCTCACTGGTGAATTCCATCACATTTCAAGAAGAATTAACATCAATCTTTGATAAAGTCTTTCAAAAAATAAAAAAAGGAGGGAACACTTTCCAGGACATTCTATGAGGCCAGTATTACCTTGACACCAAGCCCTATAGAGACATCAGAAGACAGCCACAAATATCTCATGAACATAGACACAAAAATCCTTAACAAAATGCTAGCAAGTTGAATCCAGCAATAAATAAAAGGTATTAAACACTGTAATCATGTGAGATTTATCCCAGGGAGGCCAAGTTGTTTCAACATATGAAAGTCAATGAATAGAACACACCCTATCAATAAAATAAAGGACAAAACCCATATGATCATCTTAATAGATGCAGAAAAAACATTTGATAAAATTCAATACCCTATCATGATGATAATACTCAACAAACTAGGGATACAGAGGAACTTGTTCAACCTGATAAAGGTTATCTAAAACCCCACAACTAACATCATATTGAAACATTCCCCCTAGAATCAGAAACAAGACAAGGATTTCTGCTCTTTCTACTTGATTTCGACATGTACTATATTAGAGATTGTAGCCTGAGCACTCAGGCAAGAAAAAGAAATAAAAGCCATCTGAATTAGAAAGAAAAATAGTAAAGGTATACCCATTCAGAAATGACATGATTTTGTATATAGAAAATCCTAAAGAATCTACAGAAACAAAAACAAAACCAAACATGTTAGATCTAATAAAAAAGTTTAGTAAGGTTGCAGGATACAATATCAATACATAAAAATCAATTGTATTTCTATTCATTAGCACTGAACAATCCAATAATGAAATGTAAAAGAATTCCATTTACAATAACATGAAAATATTATAAACTTGAGAATAAATTTAATAAAAGAAGTGTAAGATGTGTACACTGAATACAAATACTTATTGAAAGAAATTAAAGATAAATAAATGGAAAAATATCCTGTATTTATTGACCATAGGCTTAATATGTTAAGACAGCAATTCTTCCCAAACTAATCTACAGATTCATTGCAATTTCTATTAAAATCCCAGCTGCCTTTTTTTGCAGAAATCGATAAGCTGATCCTGAAGTTCATATGGAAGTGCAAGGGATCCAGAATAGATCCCAAAGAAGTCTTGAAGAAAACAAACAAACAAACAAAAAATCTGAGGACTCATACTTATTGATTCTAAAATTTACTACATAGTTACAGTGATCAACACAGTGTTCTACTGGCATAAAGACAAACATATAGATCAATGGAATAGGACTAAGACTCCAGAAATAAACCCTTACATTTGTGGTCAACTGATTTTTCTACAAGATGCTAAGACAATTTGATGGAGAAGGAATCATCTAGGTGTTGCTGGAGCAACTAGTTACCACCATGCAAAAGATGGAAGTTAGAATCCCAATTCAAAATGGATCAAAGACCTAAATATATGATCTAAAGCCATAAAACTCTTGGGACACCTGGCTAGCTCAGCCAGTGGAGCATGCAACTCTTGATCTCGGGGTTGTGAGTTTGAGCTCCATGCTGAGTGTAGAGATTACTTAAAAATAAAATATTTTGGGGGGGCACCTGGGTGGCTCAGTCGGTTAAGCATCCGACTTCAGATAGGTCATGAACTTGTGCTTGGTGAATTCGAGCCCTGCTTCGGATTCTGTGTCTCCCTCTCTGTTCCTCCCCCACTCGCACTCTGTCTCTGTCTCTGCCTTCCTCTCTCTCTCTCTCTCTCTCTCTCTCTGTGCATGTCTCTCAAAAAAAAAAAATTTAAACATTTTTTAAAAGAAATTTAAAAAATAAAATCTTTTTGAAGAAGAAGGCATAAACTCTTTTTTTTTTTTTAATTTTTTTTTCAACGTTTTTTTATTTATTTTTGGGACAGAGAGAGACATAGCATGAACGGGGGAGGGGCAGAGAGAGAGGGAGACACAGAATCGGAAACAGGCTCCAGGCTCCGAGCCATCAGCCCAGAGCCTGACGCGGGGCTCGAACTCACGGACCGCGAGATCGTGACCTGGCTGAAGTCGGACGCTTAACCCACTGCGCCACCCAGGCGCCCCAGAAGGCATAAACTCTTAAAGAAAAACATAGTTGTAAACATTTGTCTTAGATTAAGCAATGGTTTCTTAGCTCTGATACAAATAGCACAAACAACAAAAGAAAAAAATAGATAAATTGGAGTTCATCAAAATAAAAGTACTTTTGTGGTTCACAGAATATACAGAAAAGATATCCCACAGAATAGAAGAAGATATTTGTAAATCATATATCTGATAAAGATCTAATACCCAGAATATATAAAGAACTCTTACAACACAACAATAAAAAGACAAATAACCCAATTTAAAAATAGGCAAAGGATTTGAATTGGCACTTCTCAAGATATACCAGTGACCAATAAGCACATGAAAAGATGCTCAACATCATTACCTGCAAATCAAAACTATAATGAGGTACTAATTCACACCATCAAGAATGGCTATAATAAAAAAGATAGACAATAATAAGTGTTGGCAAAAATGTGCAGAAAATGACCCTCATACATTGCTGGTGGGAATGTAAAATGGTATAGCCATTTTGTTATACATTTGACAGTTCCTAAAAAATTCAACATAGAGCTAGTATAAGACTCAGCAATTCCACTCTTGTTACATACTCAGGAGAATGGAAAACATATGTCTACACAAATACTTGTACGTGAATGTTCATAACAGCATTATTCATAACAGCCAAAATATGGAAACACTGCAAATGTCTATCAGTTGATGAATAGATAAACAAAATGTGGTACATTCATACAGTGGAATATTATGTAGCCCCAAAATGAATGAAGTACTGATATATGCTACAACATGGACGAGCCTTGAAAACATTGTAAGTGAAAGAAGAAGCCAGTCACAACAAACTACATCTTGTAAGATTCCACTTACATGAAATGTCCAGAATAGGCAATCCATAGATGTAGAAAGCAGATTAGCGATGCCTCATGCTGGAGGTATGGAGTGATGACAGACACTGTCTGCTAAAGGGCACAGGGTTCCCTTTTGGGGTGATGAAAATATTCTAAACATATTATGATGGATACATGGTTCTGAGTATAGTTTTTAAAACGCTGAATTGCATATTTTAAATGGACAAATTTTACAGTATGTGAATTATATCTCAAAGATGTTACAAGGTGATAACAGTAAAACAATCTTGAATATGAAGAAAGTAAGCAAAGCTGCTGAAATCAGTAGCCATCAAAAAATGTTAATAATTATTAAAAAAAAAAAAACAGTCTCTGGAGTTAGGTTGGGGTCGGTTAATTCCCTCTTTGTGCTTTCTCAGTCCACAGTCCAATTAATCTTCCACTGTGTCCACAGGGAGAATAAGGAGGTAAACTTATAAGATATTAGACCTGAACACTCTTATACTGATGGTGAAACTGAAGCTGGGAAAGGCTAAGCAGCTTGTCCAAGGTTCCACAGTTAGCTGGTATAAGAACTGGAACTAGAGGGGCACCTGGGTGGCTCAGTCAGTTAAGTGTCCAACTTCGGCTCAGGTCACGATCTCACAGTTCTTGAGTTTGAGCCCCGCATTGAGCTCTGTGCTGACAGCTCAGAGCCTGGAGCCTACCCCAGATTCTGTGCTTCCCTCGCTCTCTGCCCCTCCCGCACTCGCTCTCTCTCTCTCTCTCTCTCTCTCTTAAAAATAAATAAACATTAAAAAAAATAACAACTGGAACTGGAGCTTGAGGCTTCTGACTTTTGTTCCTGAGCTATTGCTGCAACACCACACTCTGGGAGGGGGCAAGAGTCATAGGTTGTAGGGGTAACAGGATTACTTGCCAGGATTCTCTGAAAAGTTCATGTCCACATCCAAAAGCAGGAGAGGTAAAGAGTCAGGAAAACGGTGGGATGAGTAACTCCTGACCTTTTAGGGCAAGAGGTGTGATCCTCATTTCCAGGACATTGTACAACCAAATAGAGAGTGAATAGAAAGTTCATCTGCCCGTGCTTATACATATAAATATTGGTTCATAGCTGTGTGACCTTGGATGATAAGTCAGTGCCCCTCTCTGAAATGGAATTTGTAATTTTTTTTAGATTTATTTATTTATTTGGGGGGAGGGGGCAGAGAGAGAGAGGGAGAGAGAGAATCCCGAGCAGGCTCATACTGTCAGCACGGAGCCCAATGTGGGGCTCAATCTCATGGAACTGAGAGATCAGGACCTGAGTCAAAATCAAGACTTGGAAGCTTAACCAACTGAACCTCCCAGGTGCCCCAGGAATTTGTAATTTCTACAATACCTTCCAGCTCTGATAACTAGGATTCTAAGTTCCTAAGTCCAGACAGCTGGCATTTGGGCAACTGTAAGTGTCCTAGAAGTGCCCTTCTTCTTCCTGGAATGACCTCAGAATATTTGGCTTAAGCCTGTCCCCTGACAGACAGACTACTGGAGGTCATGTTGGAGTTTACACAAGAAATAAACAAATCTGGAATAAATCTAAACAAGTGGCTCCCCAGTGTAGTCTCAAAATCTCCTTCTGGGTGGCTTGGCTTACTGTACTCCGCCACCTTTGAATTTAGTTCAATGTGTATCTCTTGATTTTGTACTTCTTGCCAGGTGTCCTGAGGTTTAGGTTTTTGTACCCAATTCGGCCAACTGTTGCTGAGGCCTATGTGATGGATGCAAGACATTGTGCTAACTGCTCTCAGGGATGCAGAAAGGGGTAAAACATGATCCCCGCCCAGGAGCTCATAGTCCAGAGGAAGAGGCATTACAAACCATGTCATTTTAACACAGAAGGAATGAGAAAAGTACAAAGTAGCTATAAGATATGTACTGAGGAAAAGGGATCAGGGAAAGCTATACAGAGGCCATATATTTCATCTGACCCTTGAAGAAAGAAAATTTTACTAGGTGAAAAGGGGAAAGATGTTTCTCCCCTCTTAGGCTAAGATCTTTGAGGGAAGAATAATATATATCAACATGTTCCTGACATTGAACATAATACCTAACATAAGGAAAGAGCCCAGTACATATTTGTTCAACAAGTGAATAATGAGTGGATTCTGGACTGATATAACAGCACAAAGGCAAAGGGGTGAAAGTGCACCATATGTTTGGGGATGATAAATGGTCTGATATGGCTGCTCTAAGTTAAGTTTATAGAAGGAAATGTGGGAGATAAAATGAGACATTTGGGTACCAGATTAAGAATGGCATGCTAAGAAGTTATACTTAATTCTCTAGGCTAACTATATAGGTTAACTATTTCCTGTAGGGAAACACTGCCCTTGTTTATCTTCCTATCCTTAATATCTAGAACGGTGACAGGGATTTAGAAGATAGACAATAAATGCCTGGAAGAATGACTGAACTCAAGATTTTTGGGAAAGGATGCTATTTCACCCAATATCAGTTTACTACTACTATTACTAATCCTTCGCTTTATATACAATTTTATAGTTACAGACACACTTTTATTCTATTATCTCATTAAAAAATGTATTGATCCACCCAACACGTTTATTAGGAAAGAAGGCAGATATTATTCTCATTTCCTGGTCCATCTTGTGAAACTGAATGAAACCTCATTTAAAATGGAGCCAGGAAAGCTGTAATCATCAAGGCAGTATGGTATTGGCACAAAAACAGACACATAGACCAATGGGATAGAATAGAGACTCCAGAATTGGACCCACAAATGTATGGCCAACTAATTTTGACAAAGCAGGAAAGAATATCCAATGGAAAAAAGACAGTCTCTTTAACAAATGGTGATGGGACAACTGGACAGCAACATGCGGAAGAACGAAACTAGACCACTTTCTTACACCATTGACAAAAATAAACTCAAAATGGATAAAGGACCTGAATGTGAGACAGGAAACCATCGAAACCCTAGAGGAGAAAACAGAAAAAAAACCTCTCTGATCTCAGCCGCAGAAATTTCTTACTCAACACATCTCCAAAGGCAAGGGAATTAAAAGTGAAAATGAACTATTGGGACCTCATCAAAATAAAAAGCTTCTGCACTGCAAAGGAAACAATCAACAAAACTAAAAGGCAACTGATGGAACGGGAAAAGATATTTGCACATGGCATATCAGATAAAGGGCTAGTATCCAAAATCGATAAAGAACTCACCAAACTCCACACCTGAAAAACAAATAATCCAGTGAAGAAATGGGCAGAAAACATGAATAGACACTTTTCTAAAGAAGACATCCAGATGGCCAACAGACACGTGAAAAGATGCTCAATGCCGCTCCTCATCAGGGAAATACAAATCAAAACCACACTGAGATTCCACCTCACACCAGTCAGAGTGGCTCAAATGAACAAATCAGGAGACTATAGATGCTGGAGAGGATGTGGAGAAACGGGAACCCTCTTGCACTGTTGGTGGGAATGCAAACTGGTACAGCCGCTCTGGAAAACAGTGTGGAGGTTCCTCAAAAAATTAAAAATAGATCTACCATATGACCTAAGGGATATACACTGCTAGGAATTTACCCAAGGGATACAGGAGTGCTGATGCATAGGGGCACTTGTACCCCAATGTTTATAGCAGCACTTTCAACAATAGCCAAATTATGGAAAGAGCCTAAATGTCCATCAACTGATGAATGGATAAAGAAGATGTGGTTTATATATATACAATGGAATACTACTTGGCAATGAGAAAGAATGAAATCTGACCATTTGTAGCAACGTGGATGGAACTGGAGAGTATTATGCTAAGTGAAATAAGTCAGGCAGAGAAAGACAGATACCATATGTTTTCACTCATATGTGGATCCTGAGAAACTTAACAGAAGACTATGGGGAGAAGGGGGAAAAAACAGTTACAGAGAAGGATGGAGGCAAACCATAAGAGACTCTTAAATACTGAGAACAAACTGATGGTTGATGGGGTGTGGGAGAGAAGGGAAAGTGGGTGATGGGCATTGAGGAGGGCACCTGTTTGGATGAGCACTGGGTGTTGTTTGGAAACCAATTTGACAATAAATTATATTTAAAAAAATAATGAAATAAAATTTAAAAATAAATAAATAAGGAGCCAGGAGACCAGCAGGGGGAGCTCTCACCCCTTACCAACTCATTGTCAATTGCAGACCTCAACATGAAGAGACATACCATGCATTCCCAGCAGGAGGAAGCCTGCTTTACTACTCCAGCAAGAGGAAGGAAGATTTTCTCCTGGCCCAGCAATAGTTCAGCCAGTGAGAAAGTGCCGCAACTCAGCCAATGAGAAACCATCACCACCCTGAACTCTCATTTTCCTCAAATGGACTTTACTTCAAAGCAATCTCTCACAACTTCATCCTTTTTCTGTATAAAGTAACATTCCCTCCTTTGTTCTCCTGACTTGCCTGTGGTTTTACCCTAGTTTGCTGGCCCCAAATCTGCAACATTCAAAAATCAATGAATGTAATTCACTATATTGACAGACGAAAAGAAGAAAAAAAACTTGATAATTTCAATTGATGAAGAAAATGCATTAACAGAATTCAACGTCTATTCATGATAAAATCTCTCCACAATTAGGAACAGAAGGAAACTTCTCTCACCTCAGGGGCAGAAAAGGGCATTTACAAAAAAGGCATCATACCTAATGGTAAAAGCCTGAATGTTTTCTCCCAAAATTGGGAACACAAAAGGATGTTCACTCTTGCCACTCCTATTCAATATTATCAGAAAGTTCTGACTAATGCAACAAGGCCAGGCAGGGAATGAAAAAGACATACGAATTGGAAAGGAAGAAACAAAATTATCTCCATTAGTAGCCAAAGGAAAAAATAAAATTATTTCTATTAGTAGCCAAAAATGATTGTCTATGTAGAAAATTCTATTTAATCTGCAAAAAAAAAAAAAAAGAAAAAACTCCTAGAGAGGTGCTTGGGTGGCTGTCAGTTGAGCGCCCAGCTCTTGATTTGGTTCAGGTCATGATCTCATGGTTTGTGGGTTTAAGCCCTGAGTTGAGCTCTGCACTGACAGCTTGGGATTCTCTCTGTCCCTCTCTCTCTCTCAAAATAAATAAATAAACTAAAAAAAAAAAAACAACAACAACAAAAAAAACCAAAAACCCTCCTAGAACTAGTTAATGAGTTTGGCAAAGTCACAGGATACAAAGTCATAATATAAAAGTCAATTGTGTTTCTGTATCTCGGCAACAAGCAATGGTAAAACAAAATTAAATAAACAATATAGGGGTGCCTGGGTTCAGTTGGTTAAACATCCCACTCTTGATTTCTGCTGGGGTCACCATCTCATGGTTCTTGAATTCGAGCCCCACATCAGGCTCCACGCTGGCAGTGAGGAGCCTGCTTGGAATTCTTTCTCTCTGCTTCTCCCCTGCTCATGCTCGCACTCTCTCTCTATCTTTCTCTCTCAAAAATAAATAAGTAAACATTTGAAAAAAAGCACCTAAAATAAACAAACAATATAATTTATGATTGCACCAAAGTAATGAAATATGTAGGGATAAGTAGAACAAAATATATGACAGATCTTTATGCTGCAAACTATAAAATACCAATGAAGGAAATCAAAGAAGACCTAAATAAATGGAGCAACAGATCATGTTCACTGATTAGAAGGCTCAGTTCTGTTAGGGTGTCAATTTTCCCCAAACTGAAACACAGATTCAACATAATCCCAATCAAAATCCCAGCAGGGATTTTTTTTTTTAATGTTTATTTTTGAGAGAGAGAGAGACCGACAGACAGACGGAGTGCAAGCGAGGCAGGGGGGCAGAGAGAGAGGGAGACACAGAATCTGGAACAGCCTGGCTCCAGGCTCCAAGCTGTCAGCACAGAGCCTGATGCAGGGCTTGAACTCATGAACCATGAGATCATGACCTGAGCCGAAGTTGGACGCTTAACTGACTGAGCCACCCAGGTGCCCCAGCCCGGATTTTTATAGATATCAATAAGTTGATTCTAATATTTATATGGAAAGCCAAAAGGACTGGAGAGCTAAAACAATTTTGGAAAAGTAGAACAATGTTGGAGAACTCACACTATTTGATTTCAAGACTTATTACCATTATATACTAATAAAAGCAGTGTGGTGTTGGCAAAAGGATAGACACATGGATGGATGGAACAGAATAGAGAGTCCAGAAAGAGATTGACACAAATATGCCCAATTGAATTTTTTTACCAACGTGCAATGGGGAAAGATCTTTTCAACTAGAGTAATTGTACAGTTGCAAAAATGTAAACCTCGGCCTATACCTTACACTTTTTATTTTAAAAATTCAGTTGAAATGGATCATAGACCTAAATGGAAACCTATGGAACTTTTAGAAGAAAGCAAAGGAGAAAAATCATTGTCACCTTAGGTTAGAGAGAATTCTTAAATGCAACATTAAAGTGAAATTCATAAAAGGAATACTTGATAAATTTGATTGTAGGGACAGAGAACACATCAGTGTTGCAGGACTTACCTAAGTGGGGGAGAAGATTTTGACCAGAAACGGGTACCACATGGACATTTTTAGGGAAGGACAAACTATTCTGTATTTTGATTGTGGTGTTTATATGACTGTGTACTTCTCAAAACTCACCGAACTCTACACTAGAAAGTGAATTTTACTAATGTAAATTACAATTAAGTTACATAAATATCTATCTATCTATATATGAATTTAAAAAAAAAAGTTTTTCATTTTTCTCCTCAGATTAGTATCAAGTCACATCTAACAGATTCTGTATTTGTACAATTATTTTTCTTGGAGCCCAAGATTAGGACTGCCATAATCCATGTTAACTTTTCATTTCGTCTTATTCCATAGAACCTGAAATTTCATCATTGTCAATTTATTCTTTTTGACTAGGTTTCTGTCTCAAGAAGGTCCAGCTCCTATTATTGGGAGTGGAAAAATAACACACTACCTGCCATTGGCACTTTAGCAGGGATCCATTCATTGGGCTAACTAGCTGTCATTGTGGATGGCAGTGAGCAGGCCTCTGAGGGGCCAGGACACGGGACAGATGTGTTCTCATAGGAGGAAAGGGAAAGAAAGGTCTGCAGCATAGCACAGCCACAGGGCACTAAAGGCTGCAGCTGGGGGCGGGAGGGTAGCGATCAGGGAGAAGAGATGAGAGCATGCCAGGGACACACTGTGCTGACTTCACAGTTTTGCCTCCGGCTGGCTCTGGACTTAATCCAGTGTCTTCCCTGAGCTTTCATTTTTTCTCTTCTGATCCTGTCAAGTCTCTGCTCACATCTGTCCCATAGTGTAAACAAGATCCTCTTCCTTTGCCTCTTATTCAACAGACAATTATCATAACTGAGTCTGACAACACTCCCTCCTATTTGGCACTAAAGCCCTTTTATAACCACTTATCTCTTTTGATCCAAGAAAAGGGGAATTAGCTCTGATTTCCGAGAAGGAAATAAAGCCTCAGAAAGGTTAAGTGATTTTTACCCAGTTAGTTTTTTTCTACAGAGGCCTGGACTCTCTCCATTATCTATACTCTGCTGCCCCCTACCGTGCACACAGCATTAGATGCTTAAATTGCAAGGACACACAACACACAGTTGTCACAATCTGAGAGTTTACATTTGTTAACTTAACAAATATTTATTGAGATCTTACCATGTGCCAGAAAAAAAGACAGACATGGTTCTTGTGCATGTGGAGCTTATGATATAGACAGGGAGATGGAATTACACAAATAATTACATAATTACAATTTGGATGAGTACTATGAAGTACAAGGTGCTGTAGCAGCGTATAGCAGTGTGTAGCCTAGTGGGAGGATCAGGGAAATCTTGCATGAAGTGTAATCCGTAGGAGTAGATTATTCATTGGCTACGGAGGAGGTATTGCAGGTGCCTCTCAGGTCTCTGGCACGAGCTGGGCAGATGGCACAAGATGGGCAGTTACTAAGTTGGGGAAGCCTAGAGAAAGGTGGGATTTTGCATGGAAAGGACGTGAACTTGGCTTTGGCCTTTTGCAGTTTGGAAACCCTGTGAGACATTCAGGTATAGATGTGGAATAAGCAAATGGTATTTGAAATTGTGGTAATGGATGAAAACTCTTGGTAAGAAAAGAAAAGAAAGATAAAAGGGCTTATGACTACCGTGACAGACTCGTAGATTTAAAAGTCCTGTTGCTAGGGGAAACTGGGTGGCTCAGTCAGTTAAGCATCTGACTCTTGACCTCAGCTCAGATCTTGATCTCAGGGTCTTGAGTTCAAGCACCTATGGGGCTCCATGCTGGGCGTGAGGCTTACTTAAAAAAATAAAAAATAAAAAAAAAACTACAATAAATATATTGGAGTACCTGGGTGGCTCGGTTGGTTGAGCATCTGACTATTGATTTCGGCTTAGGCTTGTTGGATCGAGCCCTGCATCAGGCTGCACGCTGAGTGTGGAACCTGCTTGGGATTCTCTCTCCCTCTTCCCCATCTCCCCATTCACATACATATGCTCTCTCTCTCTCTCTCTCTCTCTCTCTCAAATTTAAAAAAAAATGTTTTTAAGTCCAGTTGGAGGAGATGGAACAAGACCAGGAAACTTGGGATAAAGAGCCAGAGAGGCAGGAAGGAAAAGAAAATCAGGAGAGCGTGATAGTGCCAAAGCAAGGGGAGCGTGTGTTTCAAGAGGGAGACTGTCCACTGTGGTAGAGGTTGTGAAAAAATCAAGCAGAAGTTATTTACCTGTCTGGCCTGGTGAAATTGAGGCCCGGTTTCAGAGGCCTGGGGTCTGAGAGAACCAGGCCAGGTTCTCCTAGAAAATCCTCCAGAGGCTACCGTAGTGTGTTGCTTTAGAGCGGTGGTCCTCATACTCTTTTTTGCACATACCACCCAAAATAATTTTGATAAATGATGTCACCCTGTAATTGAAAGATGTTTTCCCTGAAACTGATATTTTTAATTGTCCCTTTGTCGCCTCCAAGATTCTTTTTATTACCCCAGGCAACGTACATTAGTAAGATTCAGGGTGGGCCAGAGATACAGCTTTCTTATGAAAACTAGCAGAACTACAATTAAGGAGGAAAAGCTGGCTCCGAGCCTCATCCTCAGGAACTTTCTCAGGTAGAGTACATAAGGAAGTTGAGGGTATAGAAATTAATTCCCTTAAAACTATCAACCCAACCTCATTTGTAATTAAAGACAGGCAAATTAGAACAATGAGCTCTTGCTTTCTCACTGACAAGGCTGCATGACTATCTCTTGGGAAATCTTTGTGTATCATAGGGGTATTGCATACCTCCATTTGAAAGCCACATTTGCAAAGGATTAGGGACAATCTAAAACTACTATCAGGTACTTGGAATCTGGAACTGACTGTTGGAGCCGGCTGGCCCTGATGAAATCAGAACTCTATTTTATTTTATTTTATTTTATTTTATTTTATTTTATTTTATTTCATTTCATTTCATTTCATTTCATTTCATTTTTTATTTTGCTTATATTTTCGTTTACAGAACCCTATTTTATTTTTAATTTTTTTTAATGTTTATTTATTTTTGAGAGAGACACACACAGAGTACGGGCAGAGGAGGGGCAGAGAGAAAGAAAGAGACACAGAATCTGAAACAGGCTCCAGGCTCTGAGCTGTCAGCACAGAGCTCGAGGTGGGGCTCAAACCCACAAATGGTGAGATCATGACCTGAGCCAAAGTCGGACACTTAACCTACTGTGCCACCCACGTGCCCCTACAGACCTCCATTTTAAATGCCTAAAGTTTATAAGGCATTTATGCTTCAGAGATACATGTGGGCAGTTTGGGGGGAATCCTTCAAGTGCTTTCAGGCTCAGGCATCCACCACTCCAAGGGATCATCTGAAGCTATATCATGGCTCCTAGAAGCAAGAGCCAGCCATCAGGGCCTTCTGGCCTCTGTGCGTTGAGTCCAGCCAGATTTAGCAACACAAAGATAAGGTGTGACCGTGAAGCAATATGACTAATTAGCACACCCACCCAAACTTATCCACTCCAACTCATTCATTCTCTCAAATCACATGTGCTAGGCAATGAGTGAGGCGCTAGTGTTACCAAAAAAAAATCATAAACCACAGGTCAAGCCCTGGAGAAGCTCAGGGAGAGATGCATTATTATTATTATTATTATTATTATTATTATTATTATTATTTTAAGATTTTAGTTTTTAGGAGTACCTGGGTGGCTCAGTTGGTTAGGTGTGTAACTCTTGATTTGGGCTCAGGTCATGATCTCACACTCTGTGCTGGGCATGGAGTCTGCTTGGGGTCCTCTCTCTCCCTCTCTCTCTGTCCTTCCTCCCTGAAAATAAATCAACATTTTTTAAAAAGATTTTTTTTTAGTTTATTTGTTTATTTTGAGAGAGAGAGAGAGAGAGCACAACCAGGGGAGAGGCAGAGAGAGAGAGAGAGAATCCCAAGCTGTCAGTACAGAGCCCGATGTGGGGCTCTAACTCACGAACAACAAGACCATGACCTGAGCTAAAACCAAGAGTCAAATGCTTACCCATCTGAGCCACCTAGCCGCCCCCCAAAAAGAGATTTTATTTTTAAATAATCTCTACACCCTATGTGGTGCTCCAACCCACAACCTCACGATCAAGAGTCACTCGCTCCATCTACTGAGCCAGCCAGGCTCCCCTCAGGGTGAGAGACTTGTAAACAAATAGTTGTAATACACTGTAAGGAAGAGTGAATAAGGCTCTGTGCAAGAGCTGGGGGAGCACTGAAGAAAGAATGTCTTGAGTGAGAGCATTCAAGGAAAATTTCCCAAAGCAGATCACATTTGAGTTATTTCTTGATAGGCATGTAGTGCATCAAGATAGAAAAAGAGGGACGCCTGGGTGGCTCCATCAGTTGAGCATTTGACTTTGGCTCAGGTCATGATCTCACGGTTTGTGAGTTCGAGCCCCGCATCAGGCTCTGTGCTGACAGCTCAGAGCCTGGAGCCTGCTTCGGGTTCTGTGTCTCCCTCTCTCTCTGCCCCTCCCTCACTCTCACTATGTCTCACTCTGTCTCTCAAAAATAAATAAATGTAATAAAAAATTTTTTAAAAAGGAAAGAAAAAGAGATGATGATGGAAAGGTGGTTCATGTGGAAGGAGCAACATGCCATTCTCAGAGCCAGTGTGAAGGAAGCACTCGACCTCAGCAGTCACCCAGGGACTCGCTCTTAGAAAGGCTCCCACCCATGTTCCAATGCTCTGCTGTCACTATCTTGGGATTCTTAACATTTTTTTAACC
This sequence comes from Panthera leo, assembly GCF_018350215.1. Taxonomy (NCBI): domain Eukaryota; kingdom Metazoa; phylum Chordata; class Mammalia; order Carnivora; family Felidae; genus Panthera; species Panthera leo. Next base: position 23,918,982 of record NC_056681.1, on the reverse strand, counting down.
AAAGGCCCTGCATTTTCATTTTGCACTGGGTCCCACCAATTATGGGTCCTGCAAGGGGACAAGACGAAAGCAGGGAGACCTGTCGAGAAGCTATTCCTGTCGTCCAAGTAAGAGATAATGAGGGGCTAAATTAAGATCTTGTCACAACAGCAATACAGATCCATGTTGTTCTTTTCAACACCTACCTAGTGTTCCTCTGTTTAGATGTAGCAGTATCTCTGATTAGAAAATATTTAGGTTGATTTTGATCTTTTGTAATTACAAAGACTGCTGGAATGAATAATTTTGTACATTTGTCTTTGTTCGTGTATAAAGATTATCTATCTAGGATAAATTCTCAAAATTAGAATTGATGAGCCAAAGGTATGCTCATTTTCAAGCTTGACAGGCATTGCCAATTTGCGCTCCACAGAAAAGATACCAGTTTATATCCCTTCCAACAGTACTTTTATTATACCTTCATTAACACTCTGTAACATCCAACTTTTTTTTAAGCATTTTAAGAATTTTATTTTATTTTTTATTTTTTTTCAATATATGAAATTTATTGTCAAAATGGTTTCCATACAACACCCAGCGCTCATCCCAAAAGGTGCCCTCCTCAATACCCATCACCCACCCTCCCCTCCCTCCCACCCCCCGTCAACCCTCAGTTTGTTCTCAGTTTTTAAGAGTCTCTTATGCTTTGGCTCTCTCCCACTCTAACCTCTTCTTTTTTTTTTTTTTCCCCCTCCCCTCCCCCATGGGTTTCTGTTACGTTTCTCAGGATCCACATAAGAGTGAAACCATATGGTATCTGTCTTTCTCTGTATGGCTTATTTCACTTAGCATCACACTCTCCAGTTCCATCCACGTTACTACAAAGGGCCATATTTTGTTCTTTCTCATTGCCCTGTAGTATTCCATTGTGTATATAAACCACAATTTCTTTATCCATTCATCAGTTGATGGACATTTAGGCTCTTTCCATAATTTGGCTATTGTTGAGAGTGCTGCTATAAACATTGGGGTACAAGTGCCCCTATGCATCAGTACTCCTGTATCCCTTGGGTAAATTCCTAGCAGTGCTATTGCTGGGTCATAGGGTAGGTCTATTTTTAATTTTCTGAGGAACCTCCACACTGTTTTCCAGAGTGGCTGCACCAATTTGCATTCCCACCAACAGTGCAAGAGGGTTCCCGTTTCTCCACATCCTCTCCAGCATCTATAGTCTCCTGATTTGTTCATTTTGGCCACTCTGACTGGCGTGAGGTGATATCTGAGTGTGGTTTTGATATGTATTTCCCTGATAAGGAGCGACGTTGAGCATCTTTTCATGTGCCTGTTGGTCATCTGGATGTCTTCTTTAGAGAAGTGTCTATTCATGTTTTCTGCCCATTTCTTCACTGGGTTATTTGTTTTTCGGGTGTGGAGTTTGGTGAGCTCTTTATAGATTTTGGATACTAGCCCTTTGTCCGATATGTCATTTGCAAATATCTTTTCCCATTCCGTTGGTTGCCTTTTAGTTTTGTTGGTTGTTTCCTTTGCTGTGAAGAAGATTTTTATCTTCATAAGGTCCCAGTAATTCATTTTCACTTTTAATTCCCTTGCCTTTGGGGATGTGTTGAGTAAGAGATTGCTACGGCTGAAGTCAGAGAGGTCTTTTCCTGCTTTCTCCTCTAGGGTTTTGATGGTTTCCTGTCTCACATTCAGGTCCTTTTTCCATTTTGAGTTTATTTTTGCGAATGGTGTGAAAAAGTGGTCTAGTTTCAACCTTCTGCATGTTGCTGTCCAGCACCATTTGTTAAAGAGACTGTCTTTTTTCCATTGGATGTTCTTTCCTGCTTTGTCAAAGATTAGTTGGCCATACGTTTGTGGGTCTAGTTCTGGGGTTTCTATTCTATTCCATTGGTCTATGTGTCTGTTTTTGTGCCAATACCATGCTGTCTTGGTGATGACAGCTTTGTAGTAGAGGCTAAAGTCTGGGATTGTTGTAACATCCAACTTTTTGATATTTGCAGTCTTGTCAGTGAGAAAGCAAGAGCTCATTGTTCTAATTTGCCTTTCTTTAATTACAAATGAGGTTGGGTTGATTATGGGTGCCTGGGTGGCTCAGTCATTAAGCATCTGACTTTGGCTCAGGTCATGATCTCACAGTTCCTGAGCTCCCGTCCCACATCGGGTGAGCTCGAGCCACCTTTTGGGGGAGCTCAAGCCCTGTTTCTGTTGAATGGGTGAATGTGAACCCTGCTTCCGGTAAAACACGAGCCCTGGGTGAGCCCCACTTCTCTCACTCTCTCTCTGCCCCTTGCTCACTTGTGCCCTCTCTCTCTCTCTCAAAGAAAAAATGAGGTTGGTTATTTTTTATACAGTAGATTATAACTCCATTTACATTTCTGTTAACATGAAGCACATTTTGTCCTTTGCCAATTTTGAACTGGGTTATAGGTCCTTTTCTTATTGGTTTCCTTTTTTTTTTTTTTAATGTTTATTTATTTTGAGAGAGAGTGTGTGCACATGAGTGGGGGAAGGGCAGAGAAAGAGAGAGAGAGTGAGAGAGAGAGAGAGAGAGAGAGAGAGAATCCCAAGCAGATTCTGTGCTCTCAGCACAGAGCCTAACATGGGGCTCAAACTCAGGAACCAAACCTTGAAATCATGACCTGAGCTGAAATTAAGAGTCAGATGTTCAACCAACTGAGCCACCCAGGCACCCCTTCTTATTGGTTTCTAAAAGATGTCTTATGTTAAGAAAATTAACAGTAAATATATTACCTAGTTTATTGTTTATTTATATACTTTATTACTATGTATAGTAATTATATATATAGTTATATTTTTATATATAGTAATACATTATAGTAATTACCATATAGTAACTTTATATATATATATATATATATATATATATATATATATATATATATATACAAATTTTTTGCCATACAGATTAAGGCCTGAAGTTTTGAAACTGCCCACCTAAATGAACTGCTTTTCCTTTCTACTATATTACAATATATGCCCTCTTTTCAGGGAAAGGCCTTTGGAGACTATTACACTTAATTTTTAAAAGTTCAACTTGTATTTGCTTATTTTTTAAATAGATAACACATCCACATAGTTAAAAAGTTAAAGGACACTAAAATGTAGGCAGTGGAAAATTTCCCTGTCATCCTGTTCCCCAGCCACATAGTTCCCTTCCTGGAAGACAATTACTGTTATCAGCGTCCTGGGTATCCTTCCATATTTTATGTGTAAACAAGCAAGTGCACATGCACACATATACACACACACACACACACACACACACACACACACACACATACATTTGTTCCCCACTCTCACACAAATAGTAGCATACTCTAGCCTGTATTCTGAACCTTGCTTTTTTTTTAATTTAACATTGCATTTTGGAAATAATTTCCTATTAGTTCATAAAGTAATTCATTTTTGGGGGTGCCTGGTTGGCTCAGTCAGTTAAGCGTCCAACTTTGGCTCAGATCATGATCTCACAGTTCATGGGTTCAAGCCCCATGTCGGGCTCTGTGCTGGAACCCAGCTCAGAGTTCCAGCTCAGAGCCTGGAACCTACTTCAGATTCTCCCTCTCTCTGCCCATCTCCCGCTAATTCTTTCTCTCTCAAAAATAAATAAAACATTTTTTAAAAACTAAAAAAATAATAATTCACTTTTTAAATAGCCTCATAGGGTTTCATTGGCTGTCATCACTCTGAATACATTCATAAGTGGAAAATACCCCTAAGTCATTTGTTTTGAGGCTGGATGTGAGACAAAGGCGGGGAGTTGAACTGGGCCTCTCCTACATCCTGAACAATCAGAACTTTTCCTTCCTCCATGCTTTCACCTTCCCATCTCTGCCAGTTAAAACTTCACAGTCTTTATTGCTTATGCGTGGTAATGTGCAGCATATATTGCAGATAAAACAATTAGTTTAAAAGACACAATCTGTTTACATAAGTTCATCTCAAATGCCACTTCCTTTTTGAAGCCTTCCTTGAGCTCTGCAATTTTCCCCAGCCAGAGTGACCTCGCCCCCTTCTGAAATCCTATAGGATGTTGTAAAGTGTCATGGTTATTTGTCACCATCTTTGTGGTTATATGTGCTCAAGTCTCAGCTCTTTTACCTGAACATTATCTCATTCACCACAGTACCTTCCAGAATGGCTGCTTAGTAATGTTTATAGAATTCTTGAGGTAATTAATGAATGGGCAAAGGTATAAGGAGTTAAGGACATAAGCGTTAGTGTCAGACACTTGGGTTTTTGTTTTTTGTTTTTTGTTTTTTGGTTTTTTTTTTTTGGTTTTGCTCTTTTCTAGTGTGTTATTGGGTAAATCACTCTTCTTCTCACCCTTTCCTTAGAATCTACCTCATAGGATGGTTGTGAGGATTAAGTGAGGTAATGTAGATAAATTGTGTTGCACATATAAGCCCTCATTACGTGTCAGATGCCACAGTGGGAATTCAGAGGAAGGAGAGGGGTCAAGGCGATTTCCTGATCTGGATGGTGCTCTCCAGCCTCCTGTCTCTATTTCCTTTCAGATCCCAAATGAGGACATCACTTTTCTCTATTCCTATATTTTCTTTTTGGCTTTATCTTTTGAGTAAATTTGTCTGGCTTCAGGCGTAGGGCACTCCAGCACCAAGGGCTGTCCAGTGCTGCAGACTTGTGACCACTCAACTGTTACCTGTCTCTAGGAGAAGCAAGTGTCTCTACCCTAGAGATAGAGAGTTGAGCTAGCAGGTCAGTTTCCTCCTAACCTACATTAAGGAAGAAAATATTCAATGATACTTGTTCAATCATGGTAGGGAAGACTTTATTTGTGGAAAGGGGGGTATCACCATAGGTATAGGTTCCACTGCAATGGAATTTTGCAGTGGAGGAGAGAAATTAGACTCTACTCTGAATACAGCATGGGCAAAAGGGGGATATATAGTCAAGGAGCAGGATGAGGGTCAAGTGATGGAAAATTACTAAGAAGAAACATCAGGGGTAAGGGAGATTCTGGTTAAACAGACCTAACAGGATTTTTGCTGAAGACAGGCCAGGGTGACCAGACATTATCTGGGAGACAGTGGAAGATGAAAGACCTGATCACATATCAAGGTGATCAGATATCAAAGGGGGAGGAGTTCTGGTTAAATTGACTTAGCAGGGTTCTTGCTAAAACTAGATTTTTACAAGGAAGTGCATAGATGGGCCCAGGAGAAGGTTTAGAACCCTGACTAAAGTCTAGTCAAGCGAAGAATCTTTGTCATTGAACAGAAGGCATTCTGATATTGGTAGCAAGAAGCCAATGTGATCTAGAAACAGACAAAGTTCCACAGTGTCTTGGAGCTTCAGGAGTTTTGGTTCCGTTCTTGACTTATGTTGCCTTGTTGCAACAGCCTTATCATTCACCTCCCTCGTACATGAGGACTGTTGTGAGGAAAGCATCCTCCACAAGCTGGACAAAAAGTAAGTAACCAATAATTGCAAATTCCCCTCTAATCTCTTCTCTGCACTGGTACCAACTTTACACTGCTAAAGGCTCGCTTCTTCCCTCTTACCGTGGATGAATTCTCCTAACACATAGTCAACCTCTCCACTTGTGCGCCTGCGTACTCATGGACATCGCTTCTGCCATCTTCTCCTCTCCCCTGCAGCATCAATTTCCCCCTCTCAGGGGATCATTCTCGGTCAGTGTTTCAACATGATTTCTCCCATGATGAAAACAAACAAAAACAACCCTCTTTCAACTCTACTTTCTCCTCCAGCTGCCACATATTCTTCCCTTTGTAGCAAAATTCCTTGGAAAGGGTACATGTACTCAACATTTTCAATTCCTCTACTGCACCACTCTCTTGAATTTACTCCCAATCAGATTTTTGACCCCTACAAGCCACCAAAACTGCTCTTCTCAAGATCACCAACAGCTCCACATTGGTCAATCCAATTACCACTTCTTAATCTTCATATGATTTGATCTGTAAGCAGCATTTAGCACAGTTGGTTACTCCCTTTTCTTTAAAACACTTTCTTCATGGGGCGCCTGGGTGGCTCAGTCGGTTAGGCGTCCGACTTCAGCTCAGGTCACGATCTCGCGGTCCGTGAGTTCGAGCCCCATGTCAGGCTCTGTGCCGACCGCTCAGAGCCTGGAGCCTGTTTTGGATTCTGTGTCTCCCTCTCTCTCTGACCCTCCCCCGTTCATGCTCTGTCTCTCTGTCTCAAAAATAAATAAACGTTAAAAAATTAAAAAAAAAAAAAAAAACCACTTTCTTCATTTGGTCTCCAGGATTTCTCACAATCCTGGTTTTCTTCTTCTGCCTGTTCCTTCTCAGTGTCTTTTTGATTCTTCTTCATTTTCCCAACCTTTAAATATTAGATTTCCCCCAGGATTGAGTCATCACAACTCTTCTCTAGCTACACTCATTTCCTGAGTAATTGCTTCTGATCCTTCAGCTTTTAAATATTATCTTTATTCTGAGAAACCCCAAATTCATAATTCCAGTCTAGACCTCCTTTCTGAAGTCAGACCCGCATATGAAACCATCTACTTGCCACATCCGCTTGGGTGTTTAATAGACATCTTCCACTTAATATGTCCAAAACCAAGCTCTCAATAGTTCTCTTCAAACCTGTCCTTCCTGCAGGCTTCTTTGTGTCAGATAGTAACAATCCCATTCTTCTAGTTACTCAAATGTTTGGTGTCACCTGATTCTTCTTTTTTTTCTCATACCTCATATTCATCCATTGTCACATTCTGTCAACTCTACTTTCAAAATCTATCAAGAATCCAACTATATCTCCCATCCCCACTTGGACTCTGGTCCAAGCCACCATCGTCCTGCATCGGGATTATTGCAATGGCCGCCGAGCTAACCTTTCTGCTTTTAGCCTTTCAACCTGCTCTCAGTGCAGCAACCAATGTGGTTCTGTTAAAGGTAAGCCAGAAGATGTCTCTTCTATTCTCAAAATCTTCCATTGGCCTTTTTATCTCAGGTATTGTGCTCCCCTTCCATAACCTTCATCTCCTAATACTCTCACTTTTCTTCCACTCCAACCACACTGGTCTCCATTTTGTTCCTCCAACTTGCCAGGCAGGCTCTTGCTTCAGAACTTTTCCCTTTGCTGTTCCCTCTGCCTGAATTCATTTCTCCCAGAAACCTGCATGGTCCACTCCCTTGTTCCTTCAGGTCTTTACTGAAAACCCACTTTCTTACTGAGATCTTCCCTGTCCACCCTATCCAAAATTACACAATTATACACACATGCACATGCACACACATACCTTTCAGCTTTCATATCCTAGTTCCCTGCTCTTCTCAACAGCTATTCCTATCTAAAATACTATATATATTAATTATTTGTGTTTATTGCCTGTCACACCAGTATAATGTAAGTTCTGTGAAAACAGGGAGTTTGATTTGGTTTGTTCACTGCTCTATCCCAGCACCTCGAATCATGCCAGGCACATCGAGATGTTTAATAAATTAATTGTTGAACAATTTGTTGAAATGTTATCATGTCTCTCCTTGATTCAAAACCCTTCAGTGAGGATCTGCTGTCTATAACAGGGTTCTCAAAGCTTTTAATCTCAGGATCCCCTTTATACTCTTAAAAACTATTGAGGACTCCAAAGAGCTTTTGTTTATGTGGATTATATCTATTGATCATCACCACACTAGAAATCAAAGCTGAGAAATTTTAAAAGATTTACATATTAATTCACTTATAATAACAAACCTGTCAACTTAAGTAATGCTTTTATGAAAAATAGCTATGATTTCCAAAACAAAAAAAAGTTAGTGAGAAGAGTGGGATTGCTTTACATTTTTGAAAACCTGTTTAATGTCTGACTTAATGGAAGATAGTTGTATTCTCACATCTACTTCTGTAATCTGTTATGAAAGCCTCTGAAAGATCACACAGTCCGCTCATGAGGAACGAGAGTTAAAAAAGACAAACAATGCTTAGTATTGTTATGAAAATAGGTTTGATATCACAGACCCCCTGAAAGGGTCTCAATCACACTCTGAGAATTGCTGGCCCAGAGCATAAAGTCCAAACTCCTTAGCATGGCATTCGTATATATCTGTGCCTTTGGATATACAGTTCCTTTCGCACTCTATACAGCAAATTCCTGCTGGTCATTCAAGGCCCCTCTCACCTCCTGCCATCTCTGACAGTTAGCTATTCCTTTCTCTCTACTTTCATAATATTTTTCTCTTCTCTTATAGCACATATTATGCTAACTTCTTGCTATGTTTATGTCTATCTCCCCAGATGACTATCTTTCTAAAGGAGGCAACTGGAAGCTAATCTTTGTATCCTCAGACCAGCTAGCACCCAAAAGATAATTAATAAGTATTTGTTGAATAAAGAAATAAGAGAGGAGGTGAAGGGAGAAAGGAATCTAGTTTCCCTATGGTGAGCTCTGGTACAGATACTTCCTGATAAGATTAGCAATATCTAAGTTTCTCCTAATATCTGCTCAGTTGACTATATAGTTTACAAAGTGAATCCGAACCCTTCATGTGGTCTCTCTTCATGAAGCAGAGAGGGCAGGGTCATTAGTTTTACTTTACAAATAAGGAAATGGAGGCTCAAAGAGATGAAATGACTTGCCCAAAGGCGCACTACAAATTAGGGACAGCCAATATTGAACCGTCGTATTTAACTCTAAGTCCTGTGTCTTTTCCATGAAAAAAGGGAAAAGAGAAGTCGGTGCCCTGGTGATTCCATCTGATGGTATTACTCTGAAACCTCCAAACCTCTTCTTGGGCTGGCTTCAGAATGGTCTCCAGACCTTCTCTACTAGGGACCTACTTTAGGGTTATATTTTATAAGCATCCATTCGTTTATACCAATCTCTTCCCTTTTTATCATAAACTATCTACTGTCACCTATGTCTACCATCCCTGGTGTCTGGCTTGAATGTACTATTTCTTCCTTCTGGAATGCACCTTCTCCCAAAGCTTCCAACGTTGAGTAATTTGTTGCTCTTTCCTCAATGTTTCCATAACACTCTGTTCCCTATCTCTGTCATAATTTAGCATGAAACCACATGACTTGTTATGTCTCTATCTCCCTGCAAGACTGTGAGCAGGAAATTCAATGGTGTGCATGCAGTCTTCAATCTCTGTGATCTCCCTGATTCTGCCAACTCCTCCTCCTCTCCTTGAAATGCTCCTCCCTTTTCCCATATACTCCACAACCGTGAGTGCTTAATCTTTTGAGTACTCTTTAGACTGAATATGTATGTCTCAACACAGGGTCCACAGCTTTTTGGTTTTTCTACTCCAATCTTTCAGTTTCTACTATCATATTGACCTTGGGGTTTCTAAAATATCCATTCCCCACTGTCGTCCAAACTCATTCCTATACCCTCTCAGGGATCTGGTGGCTGCCTCAGTCTCTGCATGCCTAAAACCCTTTGGCATCTTTCTCCTTATGACACCTCTATTTCTGTGAAGACACTACCATTCATCTCCCTGGACTTGTCATTACTCCAAACCCCTTTCCTTCGTTTTTGGCCCAATGTCTCTTAACTCTTCCCCCAACCCTATCCTAGGGGAAAAAAAAAAAGTGTTCTGAGGTCAGACTGCTTCCCCTCTGCCACTTACGATCATACAAAATTGGCAAACTCAAGAAAATAAAATAAAATTGGCAAACTTATTCAGAGCTTCCACTTCCTCATTCTAAGTTGGGGGTAATAATAATAGTGAATAATAAAAATAATGAATAGTGTCTATTTCATAGAATTTATTTATGAGGATTAAATGAGATATAGTCTAGTAAAGGGCTTAGCCCAATGTTTAATACATACTAAATGTTAATAAATGTTAATTATTATTTTCATCATTATTTCTTTATGCCTAGACTAGTGCAGTTGTCCCCAACTAATTTCTCTGCTTCCTCTGGTCATTATTCTGTACACTGGAAGCGGAACTAATATGGACCATTTATTAAGTACCAAGCACATCATCTTCAGAGCAACCTTGTGCAGTAATATCAACATTATTTTATAAAAATGGAAGGGCTGATATTTGAACATAGGTCTGATTCTAAAGCTTGTTCCCTTTTCACACCTCCAAATTACCACGTAACCATAAAATGCCATTTTCCACACACCATCCTGTTTAAAAAAGCCTTCAATCACCGCCCCCCCCCCCCATTTCACTTCCCAAATTCATTGTCCTGGGAGTCAGTCTTCTACTTCCCTCACCTCCCCGGCACTTTCCTATAGGAACCCTGTGCTCCAGAGAAAGCATCTACCTCTACCACCCCAACCACATCCTAAACACTTTGATCTTCCTACCTGACATGCCCTCCTCTCCATTCCCCTCCCTTTATTTAAATCCAGCCTTTCCTTCAAGGCTTGGAGTCCCACCCTTCCATAACACCTTTCCTGACTTCTCCTGTCCCCCATCAAGTCTCTCCTGACCCTTGGAGCACCTGCCTGTATCCTTTTTAACACTTGGTGTTTGCTGCCTTTTCTTTGCACTTAGGTTTTCTCACCAGACTGTAAACCTCTACACTTCAGGGAGTCAACCTCTCCTCTCTCTCTCTCTTTAAGTCCCAAGTAGTCCAAAGCCATATATATATACACACACATATATATGTGTATATATATATATATACACACACACATATATATGTGTATATATATATACACACACATATACACACATATATATGTGTATGTATATATATACACACACATATATACATATACATATATACACATATATACATACATACATGTATACATACGTACATGTGTACATACATATACATATCACATATATGTATACATATATACATACGTACATGTGTACATACGTACATATATATACATATACCTATATATACATATATATACACACACACATATATGTGTGTGTATATACATATACATATGTGTGTGTGTGTGTGTGTGTATATATATATATATATATATAAGGTGTTCAATACATATAGGTTATTTTGGATGAAAGATGATCTTCTCAACTGGTGATCTCTCTCCAACTTGGGGCTAGGGCGGATGGGGTGGGGGGAAACGTTGGCAGTGAGGAAATGAACTTCACCTTAATTTCATCTAATGTCTCCCAGGGCTGCTCCCCAAAACACTCCTCAAATCTATTCCTCGGTTTCTCACCCTCCCACCCCTCCCTTCTCCTGGGCCACCCTCTCAGACCTTCTCCTCCAGGGCCACCCCCGCCGTCACCCCAGGCCATCTCCTCAGTCCCCTCCCCCATGGCTGTCTCCCAGACTCCCCTTCTCCAGTGCCACCCCCTCAAACTCTGTCCCTCAGGGTTAGTCTTTTGGCTTCGGACCCCCAACCCAGTTTATCTTCCCCAGAACCATCGCTATCGCGTGGTTCTATCTTTGGGACTATTTATTTAGCCTCTCCCCGCTCCCTCAGAGCTGCCCCTAGACCCCCGCCTTCAGTTCCATCCCTTTGGACCCTCCCTCCAGAGCTGTTCTTCTGGCCGCTGAGACCCCTCCCTGGCGCCGCTCCCCGGCCAGTGCCCCAGGGGTGGCCCGGAGCCGCCGCCCCCGCGGTCCAGCCCGGGTGCTGCCCTGGTGCCCCTGGCCGCCCCCCGCCGGGGCGGGGCGCGCGGAGGCGGGGGCGCGCTGGCGACCGAGGCGGCGGCGGCGGCGGCGAAGACAGGCGGGCCGGGCGCGTGTCCGCGGCGCCGTGACTCGGCGGCTCCGCAGCGGCTGCAGCGGGAGGACCCGGCCGGAGCCGCCGCCGCCGCCGCCGCCGCCATCGCAGCCGGGCGGCCGGGCCCCGCCGCGGGGATGCCGAGGAGCCGGGGCGGCCGCGCCGTGCCGGGGCCGCCGCCGCCGCCGGGCCGGGCCCCGCGCTGGAGCCGCTGGCGGGTCCCCGGGCGGCTGCTGCTGCTGCTGCCCGCGCTCTGCTGCCTCCCCGGCGCCGCGCGGGCGGCGGCGGCGGCGGCGGCGGCGGCGCGGGCGGCCGAGGCGGAGGCGCCCTTCGCCGGGCAGGTGGGGCTGGCGCGCCGGGCCGGGTCGCGGGCTCGGGGCCTCCGGGCAGGGCGGGGGGCGGCGCCGGGGCCGGGCCAGGGTCGGGCGACTCTTGTCGCTGGGGGCGCGGAGGTGGCGCGCGGGGGTCCGCGCCCGAGGCTGGGCCGGGAGTGGGGTAGGGGGGACCCAGGGCAGGGGCCGGGAAGGGCCGCGGGGCCGGGAGGAGCTTCAGCACCGCGGACAGGGGCAGCGGGCGGGGGCGGCGCGGGAGGGTCGGGATTGTTGTGGTGGTGGTGGGGTGTGTGGCCTGCATGACTATGTGTGAGGGAAACCGTACAACGCCTCGGAGTAAATAGTAAGCGCAGCCAGTATGTTGTGGGCTGGGAGAAGAAACCAAGGATGTTCAAGCTGGAGAAGAGAGGATGGGGGGGTGGGGGACGGGAGGGCGGGGGAAAGACTAGATCACTGTCTTCGTATCTGAAGGGCTGTCACGTGGAGGAAGGATAGACTTGCTCTGCGTGGCCCCACAGGGCAGAATTAGGGTCAACAGGGGTGGGGGTAGGGGCTGCAAGAAGACAAATTTCAGCTCAATATTAGAAGAAGTTTGTAACAATCAGAGCTGCTCAACCAGCTTAGGAGGCGGCGAGCCGCTCATCACTGACATGTGCAAGCAAAAGCTCCATGAGGAGATTGGATGGATACATGCATAATAATAATAATGCCAACTAGCATTTACTGAGCACTCACTAGGGGCCAGGCCTGGAGCTATGATTTATATCCTCATAACTACTCTATAAGATAGTTGTAATTATTACACACACACACCACCCCCCCCCCCCCCCCCGCCGTTTTACAGATGAGGATACTAACTCAGGGAGCTTCAGTAACTTGCCCAAGGTCACACAGCTATCTAGTGATGGTGTTGGAATTCTAACCTAGGCAGGCTGACTCTAGTCCCTACATATTTAACCATGACACTATTCTATATCACAGAGAAGGTGGGGAGCAGTTGGATTAGGTAAATTCTCTGGTATCTTCCAACCTGGAGGTCTGCAGTTCTAATAAGTGATAAGTAATAATTTAAGACAGTAGTTCTTTGCTGAGGAAAATTAGAGTGATTGCCTCATTTAGCCTGAGATATGGAGTGTGTTTGTTGAAGCAAGAAGTCTGTTCAGAAGAATGTGCTGGAACAGGGATTCTTAATTAGGCATAGGACTCAGGGGGCCTGAAATTTTGTGCAATATTGTGTTTGTGCATGCAAATGTATTGTTCTGGGAGAGAATCCCTAGATTTCTTCATACTGTCAAAGGGGTACATGATTCCAAAAAATTAGGGTGTGTAAAAAGTCTCTTTTGCCACAGTTGGTAGTTGTGTTTCAAAGATCTTGTCATTGCTAGTTGACTTTTAGTGGAAACTTTCCCTAGCCTGTTTGTGTTTTCAGCTTTATTACATCTCAAAGTAATGCATTTCATAAATTTGTTTATGCCCTCTAAAAAAGTAGGATTCCCTTAGTCTTCCTGAATGCAAAGGGTGAGGTGGGAAGACCCTGGCCTGGGATTTAGGAGGCCTGTGCTTTAATCTAACCTTGGCCCCTGGTAGCTTCTTACCTTGGGCCATTTCCTTGCCCTCTCTAGGCTTGAATTTTACCATCTCTAATATAAAGAGATAGGGCTAGATGATCTCAACTCTGAAACTCTTTTATTCCTGTGATATTTCAAGCATTAAGAGGAGACTATTTTCTTAAATATGTCAGGATTTGGAGGAAAGGTTATGTGTACTCACACCTTATCCTTATCAGCTTTATAGGCTTTTATTATTCCACCTCTCTTAGCCTTTGTCTTTTCATGCTTAAGCTTCCCCCTTATGACCAGCCATCCATAGAACAGCCACATTCATCCTCTGGGTCATTGTAGTTGCCTTTTTTTAGATATCCTTGGGCCCTAGTTTTCAATAGATGTGAACCTGACCACTGTCCCAAATGTGGGACTCTTTAGTCTTGCACAAAGGAAGGATGATTTCTTCTTTGGTTTTCAGGTCCATTCCTGCTTCTGCCTATCCGTTTGCCAGCCTTCCTGACCTGGACACGTTAGGACAATGCCTTTAGGAAACAATCTGCAGTAGTTCCCTGATCCCTTTCCTGGGTCAGAAGTGATAGCCTGGAACCCAACACCCTGTACGTGGATTATTTTTATCAGAGTGCATTACCTTACATTTCCTCACATTGACGTTTATCTGCCATTTTGCATCCCACTCGGTACCTTCCTTCAGCTCTCTCTCCTTTGGCAGAGCATTTCCCTGCCTGAAAGGGTTTAAGATGATCTGCAGTCTTAAAATTTTCACTTTGCTCTACTTCTGGATCACTTATAAAAAATTTAAAACAGACAAGTCCCAGCATGGTCTCCTGGGGCCCCCTGAACTCTTAATTTCCTTTCATTCCAAGAAGTGACCCTTTATTTCTATCTATTGTTTCCTATCTTTAAGTGACTTCTCAGGCCCTGATTAAAAACAAACAAACACCCACTACCCTTAATTCCATGATGATTCCATTTTCAATGTCTAATATATTGTCCAGAAGTTTCTAAAAGATAGAGGAATTACATCCACTGCTTCTCTCAACAATTTGTACCTAATTATTCCTTCGTTGAACACTAGTAGATCACATGATTGAAACCTTACAGAAATACAGTTGCTTTTCACCCAGCATATAATGTTTAACTCCTCTTTCTGTTTTTTAAAGCCTCTGGAGTCTGACCCCACACTACCTCCTCACTAGAAAGCTGCCTTTCCCACTGCTCATCAGTATACATTCTTACTTCAGACAAGCTTGTCTCTCTTTTATCCTAAGACAGACTACCTATGTTTCTCTGCACATCTGCACAAGCTGTTTGCATCTGTATCTCCACTCATCCGTGACCTCTCCTTAAAGTTTCACCCCCCCCCCCCGAAAAAAACAAAACAAAACAAAACAAAATGCCTGAGTGGCTCAGTTGGTTAAGTACCCAACTTTGGCTCAGGTCATGATCTCGTGGTTCATGAGTTCAAGCCCTGCATCAGGCTCTGTGCTGACAGCTAAGAGCCTGGAGCCCGCTTCAGATTCTGTCTCCACCTCTCTGCCCCTCCCCTACTTGCACGCACTCTCTCAAAAATAAATAAATAAATAATAAATAAATAAATAAATAAAGTTTCAGCAAGCCCTGCTTCTTCAGGAAACTCTCTGACTTCTCTAGTTATTTAGTTCTCTCTTTTCAGGGCAACACCCATTTAAAATTTTTAAAAATATTTAAACATTACTTGGGAGGAAAAGTTGCAGTTCTTAGGCAGGGCCTAAAAATGCTTTATGTTTTTAGATTTAATACACCGCCCAATGATCATCATTAATTACTCAATTACTCATTCAGTGATTCTACTCTATCCCTGTGCCAAAAGAGTTACATGGATCTGAAATAGATGCTTATGGACAGGTAGGTCTCAAGGTCCCTTCTAAAATGCTTCTTAGGGACAGGACTCATTGCCCACCTGTCCTTCCTTCATTGGAAATAGAGGTTATTCCTTTTGGCAGGTGGTCCCACAATTTCACCCTTGGGTTCTTTCATAACCTGCTCAGTAGGCTGTCATCTAATGGTAGTGACATACAATAGAGAGGCATGGAAAGGTGGCTGTGACCTTAGACATCACCAAATAAGCACACACTAGTACTTCATGGACACTTATTGAATTGCTCTGAGTTGCCCAAGGACACAGACTCTGATAGTAGATGATTCAGAACTCAGAATTTGACCTGGTCTCCTGACTTCTTAGTTGAAAGCATTTTCACTAC
This sequence comes from Panthera leo, assembly GCF_018350215.1. NCBI lineage: Eukaryota > Metazoa > Chordata > Mammalia > Carnivora > Felidae > Panthera > Panthera leo. The sequence goes on along the minus strand of NC_056681.1, from coordinate 23,903,201 downwards.
CTTTGACTTTTGATTTCATATCTCTGATCTTTCATTACCAAAAGACAAAATGAAAAAAAAAAAAACCACCTCATTCAGTCTGTTTCCTCCTTTGCATTCTTGAGTTTTTCTTTTGTATTTTGCACATCAGGGGATCCCTCTGATTCTCTAATTGCCTTCCTGTGTTTGGTTTATTTAAAGCATCTCTTTCTCTTATTATTAGCTGAGTAGAATACCCTACAAATAATGTTTTGGCCCTCCTACTTTCCAGTTTGATTCTGAGGAAGGTCAGTGCAGACAGAAAGAGACAAGCTGATCAGCATGGTCCACACAAGTAACAAAGTGTGATGCCTGGATCTAAGGCATAATGGACTTCTGCCCTCTAGACCAGTTTTGAGGGATCCACTCTGGGTGGATGGAAAGCATTCTTTGGTTTACACATATAGTCAATGAATGTCAGAGCCCTGGATGAGGCTAGTGGTGGGGAAGGCCTATTAAGAAGTACTAACACATTCCCAAACCAAAAATTTCTTCCAATATGATCACAGCCTCCCAGTTTATCTTCATTTTTATCTGTAAAAAAAGAATTCTCACTGTTAGGAAGTTCTTCCTTTTACCTAATCTGAATCTAGTCTGCCGAATTTTTTATTCATTTTCTTATTATTACTGTGGCTTTTCCTATTACTTTAACAGTCTCTTATCTGAAAGGTGCTTTGCACTTTCCAGATGCTGTCATGTGTGTGGTCCCACTTGATCCTGGCAACAACACCATGGATGAGTTAGGGAAAATCTTGTCCTCATTTTATAGATGAGCAGAGGGAAACTAAGAGAAATGGTGTGACCTGTACACATCTTGTCGAGGGACCCACATGTAGCTAATAAACAGTAAGGCTAGGACTAGAAGCCTGATTTTCTGTCCTTGGTCTGAGTTCTTGTTCTAGATTACCACAATAGCCTTTAAGCCAATCTTTTCCACTTTCAGGCTTGTCCCACTCCAATCCTTGAAAGAGGTTTTGTAGCAAAGGAAAGTAAGTTGATTGATCTTAGGACATGCCTAGCCTTATAATATGGTATAGTTTGACTCAAAATGAGAGGAACCTGATCTTAATAGATTGCAGCCAGTGTCTAGAATAATTCTTGGCACATTCTAAGTATTTTTAAATTGATATTATTGTCTGTGCCCCCCCCCGCCCCAGCTTCTCAATAATGCTTGGTACACAAAAGTCAGTACCTTTTTTTGAAGAATAAATGAATACATGCCAGAGGAATAAATAAGGGCTGGGGACCACAAAATGGGAAGGAGATGAGGCTCGCAGAGAGAATGTTTTAGAAAGAGGTTGGTATTAAAGATGAACCTTTGAGGGAGGAGAAGGACAGACAACAGTGAGGGGGCAGTCCAGACAGAAGGAAAACCAGGAACTAAGGCTCCACAAAAGCACTTGGCATGTTTGGGAAACAGCAGATAACTAGATGTGCCTGAGGCATCGAGTTACTCACTATTTCCAGTAAGAGTGTATGAGAAGAGGCTGGACAGAGGGAGGCTGAAAGCAGATTGTGAAACTGGCTTTTGTCCAAAGGCTGAGGGGAGTCATTAAAGGTCTGTGAGCAGAGAAGTGACCTGCTCAGAGCCGGGTTGAGAAGTGGAGGGACTGGGGCCTGTTCCTGAGCCAGCTGGGAGCTGGCTCTAGCCCAGATGCCTTTAGCTTTTTCCTAACATAACTCAGATCTGTGTACCCGTTTTAGGGAATCGTGTGTGGATAAAAGTTGCGAATCCCAGCTCCAGCCCTCCCTGGGCTAAGGGATTTTGGAACAAAAGCTTTGGTTTCTCTGGACCTTGAGATTGATTCCATTCACATCCTTTGCTAGTTTTCCTTCATCATTATCTCATGCATTTGTTTTGAAAGACAACTTTGAACTAGGCTTTAATGACATATAGGAGAATGGCAAAGCCATATATATAAAAGGCAACATTTTCTCTCAAAGATCATACATGTTGTTATAACCAAGTAGGTAGAGAAAAACAAGGTCGATTAACAACTTTTGTTAGCCATAATAATTTTAAAACTCAATTCTATACCACACACACTCATGGGCACACTGTTCTCTGTGCCCCAAACGTGCTGGGCCACAAAGATGGGGGTCATCTGTCAACTCTTTCTTGCCTCACCTGCCTCAACAGAATCAATCCCCAAGCCCCAGTGATTCCTCCTCCCAAGTAGATCCTCTGTGTGTCCACTGCTCCCCACCTCCACTGCCTCCTTCATGTCTGAACTTCTGTTATACCTCGTCTGGACTTCAGAAATTTCCCACCTGCTCAGCCTCTCTTGCCTGCCTCTAATCCTTCTTCAAATGGCAGCCAGAATGACCTTTTAAAAATAAATCTACACAGGGGTCAGTTCTATCCGAAGCAAATATGGCCAAAGCTAAGATTTAACAAAGCTGGGTGGCGATTATCCATGGTTTGTTTTTATAATTTTATCCCTCTCTGAGTGCTGGAAATATTCAATAATAAAAAAATTTTTAAACAAAAAATCTGATCATGCTCCTCCCACACTCACCTTGCTTCAAATGGCTTTTAGGGTGAAGGGTTTTAAAGTACTGTTAGTACTCTACTATCCCTTTTTCCTTTTGATTCTTATTATGGAAAATCTCAAATACATATGAAAGTAGAACGAACAGTATTATGAACCCCCTTGTATCCAGCACCCACCAGGCTGCTTCATAAGGCCTCTGAGGACCTGCATGACTGAGTCCTTCCCACCTCTCTAGCTTCCTTCTATCTAGACCATCTTCTTACTAAACTCTGGCCACCCTGGCCTTCTTTCTCTTTCTCTAATGTGCAGGCTCCTTCCCATCTCAGGAATTCAGTAAAATATTCTTTCTCTGGGGATGCTCATTCTTCCACCTGCACCCAGTCTTCTTCTACCCAAACACAGATCTCCACAGAGATGCCAGATACTCAGGGAAGAGCCATCCCTGACATCACAGTCTGTATCTCCTGTCAAACACAGCGCCTTCTCCCTTTCCTTCATTCCAGTCAGTGAAACATCTAGTCTTCCTTGTCTGACTCCCCCACCAGGGTGTAAGCTGCAGAGTTCTGGGGTGAATGGGGGGGGGGTGACAGGAACATAAAACAGTATTTATAATGTAATGTGAAAGATGCTGTGAGTGAGTGGTACATAGAATGCCATTGGGAGAGCCAGAAGAAGTCCACTCACCCTTGGATAGCCCTCCCCGGTGAAGTGGCATTCAAGTTGCAGTTTGGTGGATATTTAATAGCTCATCATGGACAGGCCATGTGGGAAAGGCATTCTACAGAGGGCAGAGGGAAGGCACAGAGAGAGGAAACTGCAGGATGTATGCAGTCCACACAAGTAGGTCAGTAGCTACAGTAGGTATCCTTGGGGTGGGCAGTAAAAGGGTAGGACATGCCTGACAGAAGAAAAGGGTAGAAAGGTGCATTGGGTCAGATTGTGAAGCATACTGGGTGCCATGCTAAGGAGCTTGGATTTAAAACTGGCAGCAAGGAGCCAGAAGACAGGCTCCCCACTCAATCCAGTCAAGCTAAAATTATTATGTATTTCATACTTTATATAATGACTTAGCGGCAATCTACTTCAGTCATCTACCTGTTACAGCTGAAAAACTGAGGCCTGACCACGCTCTTTATCTTCCCTCTTCCATTTTCTTAACTCATCAGTACGTCAAACCCCAGGGGACAGAAAACTGTGGCAGGCTGGCAGGAAGGCTCTGGAAAAGGTGAGGATGATGAAGCCTCCTCCCTTCTCAGAGAGTGAATAAGAGTGTGGTCCCTGTCCTGGCCTCGGGAGGAGGCCTCTCCAGAATTGGAAAACTTGGATATCCCAGTGCTGACCCAAAACCCCAAATGTGTCATCTCCCTGGGTATGGTGATTGTCTGGCTTGTGGTGGCCTCCTGGGAATGGGCCAAGGACACGGAGCGGAGCGCCAGGGAGTTCCCGCTACTGCACTTACCACCCACTCAAGAGCTGGTAGCAGCCAAGAGGCAACGCACGCCATTAAGGTGTTTGTCAAGAAGCTAAGCTGGGCATTGTGGGCGATCCTGATGGCCCTTTTTAGACTGGCTGTAAGTGAAAAAAAAAAAAAAAAAAAAAAAAAAAAAGACAGTGCTTGGAGGCAAACCAGAGTTAGCGTGGAGGGTGTAGCATGACAGAGAGAACCCTCCCTAGGAGGCAGGGACTCTAGGCTCCATTTCCTCTATCAACTTGCTCTGTGATTTTGAAGTCATTTCTCCCTTCAGATTTTATTTTTCTCTTCTGCAAAACAAGCATATTAAATCAGATGGTTTCAGAGTATGTTGACCAGTGCATTTTCTAGATACCTGAATGGTTAAACCTTCAATTTTGAAAATTTAAAAAATTAGTCACAACTGAGGTGGGCTCCGCAGCAGGGCTGGGAGCTCAGCAGTGTGGGTGAAGGAGGAAGCAGGGCTCTGGTGAGACAGGAGCTGGGGGGAACTGACGCGATGGTAGGGCTCATCTCTGAGGCATCACCACCCCATGATTTGGGCTGTCAGCAGTGACCAAAGATGGTAGCCAATCTCTTGCAAGAGAGTGTGGGAGCAAGAACACAGACAACACCATTGTGAGGATGCTTACTATCTGCCAGAATCTGCTAAATGCTTCGCAGGCACGTATTAGTTTCCTGTTGCGGCGGGAACAAATTACCACCAAACTTAGTGGTTGACAACAAAGACTTCTCATCTTAGAGTTCTGGAGGTCACAAGTCTGAAACAGGACTTACCAGGACTAAAAGCAAGGTTTCTGTAGGGCCGGCTTCCTTCTGGAGGCTCTAGGGAGAATTCCTACCTGGCCTTTTCCAGCCTCTAGAGACTGCTCACGTTCCTTGGCTTGCAGCCACTTCCAGCATGACACCACTCTGACACCTGCTTCTGTTGTCACCTCTCCTTCTCTGACTCTGACCCTCCTGCCTCCCTCTTACAAGGAACCCTGTGATTACATTGAGCCCACTTAAATAACCTAGGATAATCTCCCCACCTGAAGATCCTTAACTTCATTACATCTGTAAAGACTTCTTTGCCATGCCATGTGAGGTCACATAGTCATGAGGTCCAGGGATTAGGATGTAGCCATCTTTGCAGGGCCATTATTTTACCTGCCAGTGTATCATCTCACTGAATCCTCCTCACACACACCCCTTCTTTTATTATCCTCTGTTTAACAAATGAAGAAAATCAACCTTAAGGAAGTTAGGTCATTTGCCCAAGGACAGAGAGAGAGAGAGGATATGTGCGGGAGGGGCAGAGAGAGAGGGAGACAGAGGATCCTAAGCCGGTTCTGTGCTGAGAGAAGAGAGCCCAATGCAGGGCCCAAATCCACAAACCATGAGATTGATCATGACCTGAGCCAAAGTCAGACGCTTAACTGACTGAGCCACCCAGGCACCCTGATCTTAGACCACTCTTGATGCCAATCTACAACAACACAATGGAATCTCAATGCTGAGGTGCTGGTGAACCCTGAAGTTAAGGTTAGCCAACGAGATGGGCAGGTGAAGGACCCAGAGATGATGGCAGCACTGAGGCACAGAGAGCAGCAGCTGGCTATTGAGCTAATTTTAATAGAAGGCTTTTCTAAATGGGTGACATACTTCCTGCCTTATTACACTAGAGGTGATAGTGCACACAGCATACCCATTCTTTCATGGCACAGGCTCATCACTCCTGACAGTGATGGGTCCTTACTGCAGTGGTTCTAAACTTTAGCAGGCAACCGAACCACCCTAAGTGCTCATTTTTCAAAAATTCAGATTCCCAGTTTCCAGCCACACATAGTCTGATTTAGTAGGGTCTAGGTTCAGGTTTGGGAATATGCACTTTTTAAAAATGTTTTTATTTGTTTTTGAGAGACAGAGAGAAAGAATGAGTGGGGGAGGGGCATAGAGAGGGAGACACAGAATCCGAAGCAGGCTCCAGGCTCTGAGCTGTCAGCACAGAGCCCGATGCAGGGCTCGAACTCACAAAGCAGTGAGATCATGACCTGAGCTGAAGTTGGCCACTTAACCAACTGAGCCACCCAGGTGCCCCTATGGGAATCTTTATAATAGTGGTTCTCAATCTGGGGCAATTTTGCCCCCCTCAGGGAGACTTTCAGAAATGTCTGGAGACGTCTTTTGTTTGTCACAGCCAAGGAGGTGGTGCTACTAGTATTCTAGTTGAAGGAACTGGGGATTCTGCTAATCATCCTACAGAGCACAGGACGCCCCCCCCCCCCCCAACAAAAAAGAATTGTCTGGCCCAAATTATCAACAGTGCTGAGTCTGAGAAATCCTGTTCTACAGCAAGTTCTGACCAGATGACTTTCCCTCTCCCCGAACACTTCCACTCATTTTCATTCAATAAAGATGTCTCCAAACCAGGCCTTGTGCTAGGTGTCAGGGAACAGCAGTGGAGAAGACCGACTATGGGCCCTGCCCTCAGGCACTACATAATCAAGAAAAGGAGACCAGTCACAACATGTGGTTACAACACTGTGTGATAAGAAATGTGATAAGTTCAGAGGTCATGGAAGGCCTCCCCAGAGAGAGGAGCATGATTCAGATAGAAGAAACAACATTTCCAGAGAAGGATCCTTCCAGAGAAGGATCGGAACACACTGGAACACAGAGTGCTAGGTGGGGAATGGTAAAAGAGGTTGCAGAGGTAGTCAGGGGCCAAGTCATGAAAGCTCTTTGTTTTTTAAAACTGCTTTACTGAGGTATAATCGACACCCCAAAGCCATACGTATTTAATATACGCAGCTTATGAGCTTGGAGATAAATACATACCTGTGAAACCATCACCACAACCTATGCCATAAACAAACCCATCCCCTCCAGAGATTTCCTCCTGCCCTCATTATTTATTATTATTATTTTGTGCTAAGAACACTTAAGATCTGCCCTCTTAGCAAATGTTTAAAGTATACAGTACAGTATTGTTAACTATAGGCACTATACTGTACAGATCTCTAGGATTTATTAATCTTGCGTCTCTGAAACTTTGTCCCCTTTGACAAAGATCTCTGGTTTCCCTGCCCTTGAAAGCTCTTGATGGAAAGTCCTTGAAGCCTTGCGGGGAATGGCACTTTCCATGCCCTCTTCCTGGAACTCCCTCACCTCCTTCAGGTCTCCCGCTCAAATGTCACTTCTACAGGGCCACCTTCCCTTCATCCTTTATAAAACAGTTGTCCCATCCCTCTTAGCTCCTCCACCTGCTTTATTTTTCATAGCACTATTGCCAGATGGTTCTTCCACTAGACTGTAACTAGAAAGGAACAAGAGTGTTTTTGTTTGCTGTCACATCCCAGAGCCTAGTACACAGTGCCTGGTACATAGTAAAATAGGTCCTCAAATACTGAGTGAATGAATGAATGAATGAATGAACGAATGAACAAACAAACAGAAATACTTCTGATGTTTAGGAAGTAGAACCAGTAGTTCTTTGGTAGAAGATGGACGTGGGCTGTGAAGGAGAGGGTGGAGTCATGGGTCATATGAGTCTTCTGTTGGATAACTGGGTACACGGTGGTGTACCCCACGGCATAGGGGTCACGGCAGAAGGGTATGGAGTTCACTACGATGTGAGATAGGGCATCACTTTTTAGGAGTGTGGTGTAGGCCATCCTGGGAGGGGAAAGAAATGCCTCTCTGGTTGTCTGACAATACGGAATGCTCGGTTTCAAACATATCTGCGTCTGAATACTGCCACTTATTAGCTCTGTGATTCTGAACCATTACTTAACTTCTCTGAACCTGTTTCCTCCTCTGCAAATTGGAGGTAGGGGTGGGGAGAGGGGGGCTTCCTCTCTCATGGGGTCACTGCATTCTAGAATGCCTAGCGCAATGCCAGGTACATAGTTGGTGTTCTTATGACAGCATTACTGTTGTTGCTATAATCAGAACATCTCTGTTTAAAAGTTCTTTCCTATAATGAGTCAAGTTCTACATCCTATAATCTCCTGTGCTGGTCTTAGTTTTGCCCTCTGTGTTAGCCAGAATAATTCTCTTTCCATAGCTGTTGGCTTTAGGAAGACTGGCATGTCCCCTGCAGCTCCCCATTCTCCAACCTAAATATCCTCATCTTCCCAAACAGGACATGGTTCATATGAGTGCTTCCTTCATTCTCCCAGCCCTCTCCCTTAGTCGTGTTCCTGTTTGTCACTGTCCCTCTGCAAATACAATGTCCAGAACTGGACTTGGACCTTCTGTAAGTGTGGAGGTCATGCCTTGTTCCTGTTACATCATCACCCTAAATTATGACCTCAGCCGCCCAAACTCTTTGATCAGAGTCTTTTATTCTTTCTTCCTCATTCTAGCCCATGCTTCCAAAGCTGACACCTCTTTCCTGGTCCTTCTTTGTGGACTTCCCCTCTGGCCTTTCTCATAATACCTTCTAGCCCACTGCAGTCCTGATCCGACATCTGATTCTAATCATTCTCCCATTCTTTCTCCAGACCTGGAGACTGGTCGGGGTTGGCCTCACACCCGAACAGGTGCGATGCTCCTGAATCCCCCCAGAAGGCCATGCTGCTTAACAGATCCATCTCTCTCTCCTCCCCCACTGCTATCTGTTTTCCAAGAGTGAACAGCAGCACTGCCAGCTGATCTGCTGCTTGCTGCCTCCAATGCCTCTTCTAATGTCACCACCGCCTCTGCTGTCTGCCGCTCTCTTCCCTCTTCGGGCCACATTTTTTCTCCTTGTTATTTTCTGCTCTCTCCTTTGCCTGCCACTACTGAATATCTCAACTTTGGCTTCTCAGGAACCCAAATCCCGCCTTCTGGCCAGCAAACCAATCACACGTATTGTCTGCCATCTCTACATCTTTGGTTCAGCTCAGCTATTTTGGTCCCTGCTCGCACTCTGAGATTTTTCTCACTTTCCTCTGGGTTTACACCTCTTTCAGCACTTAAAGGGTGATAGACATCTTAGAGTTGGTTAACTGAGCTATAAAGGTCAGACTTCTGACACAGCTGGTGATTGGCTAATGGATCTAGGTGTCAAAAGATGGAAGGTAGGTCATTGTATTTAAAACAGAATGGGGCTTTTTTCCTTTTGTGGATTTTATCTTTCTTTTTTTTCAGATAGGACAATGGAGCCCTATTGCCTCATCAAGCAAAGAAGTCAAACCACAATAGACTGAATTTCAGCAAATGTTTTTCTCAGCCTCTAACAGACACCAAGAATTGTGCTTGGTGTTTTCATGTGTATTACTCATTAAGCCTTCCCAGGATGAAATCCCTTCCTTGGTACCCAGGCAATGCCTCCTGGACCCACTGTTTGTTCGTTTGTTGGTTCATTCATTCATCCAGTGATGATCTGTTGTGCCAGGCACTGTTCTAAGTACTGTAGCAAATACAGGAATAAACATGACAGTCTCTGCTCCTCAGGAACTCAGTCTAGTGGGGAAAACATATCAACCAACAGGTAGGTGCACTGTGGTAGCTGCATTTAGAGTGGCAGAGAAGTGAAACAGTGCAGGAGTAAGGATGGTGCCCACTAGTTCTGCAAAGAGCTAAGGAAGGTTTACCAATGGAAGTAACATTTCAGCTAGACTTTGAAGGATGGGTTTGCTAACGTGCATAAAGAGAATGGGTTTTGTAGGCAGCAGGAACAGCTTGCGAGTATGCAAGGGCAGGGAATGTTTTGGAACTGGTATGACTGGAGTATAGAAGACTTGCATCAACATCAGGGGCTTCTGCCCAGAGAAGCCAGAGGACTTCCTGGGTCACAGAGCAAGTGAGTTCATTGCAAAGACTGGGTTCAGTGGCAGAAGTTCGAATTGTCTGGTCCCTGGCCTCTTAGCCTCTCTCCCATGTACATGCAGGTCCAGTCTCAATGCTCTGTTCCCTGGCTTAGAGCTGTCAAAGACCAGCCCCTCCCTCTCCCATTTCCCTTCTTAGTGGTCTGCCCCTGAGCTCTGAGGATTGTTCCCAGTGAACCTGGGAGGGAAGCAGAACTTAGAGAAGGCTGATCCATTCTAGTGTTTGGTCCCGACCCGGACATTTGCCTGGGACCAGAGTCCTTAGATCCCATCTCCTGATGCTGCAGAGCTAAACTCTGTGACCTTCATAGCGCATCCTGTTTGGCTCTGAGCCACTCCTTGCTTGTGTATCCCAGAAAAGGAGCTGGGTAAACCAGGTTGCCCTTTACCGAAGAGGAGCTACTTTCAATTCCCCGAAGTGTTCAAAGGCTTAAGAGTAGGTTTATGCCAAAAGTTTCCTGTTCCTTATCTCTGGCCATAAACAGTAATGAGAGCAGGAGGGGAGAAGATTCTTAATTCCTGTGCTAGTTCAGAGGTGGGTGCTCAAAAAAATCCTCAGTTGGCTGCTTGGTTTCTCAGCAGTATCTGTCCAAAAATTCCCACGCATTTCCCAAATGCCATAATTCATTTTAGTTGGATTTCTAGAGAATAGACTCCACAGATAAGAAGGAATTTGATTTATTTTAGATTTGTACCACACCTCTTTCTGAAAGGGTTTGAGACAGCGTACAGGTTGAAACAAGGTTTTTAAGTAAGACTTTTAAGGACGAAATAAAACTTGTGGTGAAAAAGATTAAGAAAGTAAGTTACTTCCAAGCATAGCCATGTTCCATATTTAAGCCATACTTTTGGTTGAAAGATTCTTTGGGGAAAAGGCCAAGAGGGGAAACCACTGGGTGATGCAGTGTCCACTTTCTGAAACCAGAAAGCATACAGAATCTCCATAGGGAAGGGGCTCCCAGGTGGCTCAGTCGGTTAAGCGTCTGACTTCAGCCTAGGTCATGATCTTGCCATTCCTGAGTTCAAGCCCTGCGTTGGGCTCTGTTTGACAGCTGAGAGCCCGGAGCCTGTTTCAGATTCTGTGTCTCCCTCTCTCTCTGCCCCTCCCCTACTCATACTCCCTCTCTCTCAAAAATAAACATTAAAAAAATTAAAAAAAAAAAAAAGAATCTCCATAGGAAAAACATTTTCCTAAAGCTAAAGCTTGACAGGAAGAGCTGTGTTTGCGCCTAAGAAAGCCAAGTGAGGGTGAAGAGTACACAGTTCATGTCAGCTGTCAGTCCTCTGCCTGCGGTACTCGCGGTGCTCCCGGTGCTGTGTGAGAGATGGTCATATCCGTAGGCCACCTAACAGCAAGCAGACTGGACCATGACAGACACACAGCCCTCCATAGGACCATCAGGACTGGCTCTCGGCCCAGGGAGAATGTGGGAGGGTGTAGTGACTAGATTTCAAAAGGCAAAGGAGTCAAAGACCAAGTTTTCTACCTCGATTTTACAAAAGATAATAGAGACACCATCCCCAGCAATAGCAAACACCTTTGCATGATTATGTGTCAAGTGCATTTGTTCATTTTACCTTAATAACAATCCTGTGGAGGAGGAATTATTGTTTACATTTTACAAACAAGGAAATTGATGTTCAATTTACCTGTTCGATCTCAGAACTAGGTGCCTCTTTCCCACTATGTGCCCTATTTATTCAACCCAATAATTCATGTCTTTTTAAGTTTATTTATTTTGAGAGAGAGAGAGAGAGAGAGAGAGAGAGAGAGAATCCCAAGCAGGCTCTGTGCAGCCATGGCAGAACCTGACTTGGGGCTCGATCTCAGGAACCAACCACGAGATCATGACCTGAGCCAAGAGAGTTGGATGCTTAGCCCAATAATACTTAATTGGGGTTTCCATAAAGACAGGGAACATAACATGACATTCTGGCCGGGAGGATGTGGTGCAGGAATGTAATGCTTTGATGACATAATTTAATCTGGGAGTAGAAGCTGAGACCTGGATGATCAATGGGTAACTTAGCTGCCCTGTCATGTCCATTTCTAGATGATTTATTTGAGCTTTTTGGCTGATCCTAGGCCACAGTCAACTCACAAGTGATTCTCTGTAATTTGCCCACTTTATAAACAGATCATTGCATACCACTTCCCTCCATGTCTCTACTTTCCAGCCCTCTCATCACCACGCTCCCCTCCCCCCAATTCCCATCATTTGAAACACAAATCAGGATGTGCCGTGCTCCTGACACCTCCTGCCATTGCACATGCTTTATCCCTCAACACTTCTCAGATCCCTCTCCACCCGGAAGCCTTCCCTGAGTTCCCCTCTCTCCCTATCCCCACCCCATGTGGAGAAGGCACCTCCCCTTTGTTCTCCCATAAAGCCCTGAACATACCTGACTTTTAGAGCTACGTTTTCATGGTGGATTTACTTGCTGGTCTGTGAGCAACTAATGCATCTTTATATCCCCAGAGCCTTGCAAGGTGCCTAGGGTGTAGGAAGTGCCCAACAGTGTTTATTGAACAGACATAATGAGCAGCTACTGTGTGTCACACACTTCTGGGCACTGGATATAGAGAGATGGGTAGAACACAGACCCTTCCCTTGAGGCACTCAGAGTCTGGCACGTGAAGTCATGATTAGAGCCCAACATTGTAAGATCTATACTATCTATAATAGGGGACTTAGGGAGCACAAAAGAGGAAGAAAATAGCTTAGTTTGGAGAGTGATGGAAGTCTTCTAGAAGTGGTCACTTATGAGCTGAACCTTAAAACAATGAAAAGATTTTTGCCTGAGGAGTATCCCAGGGACAGGAGAAAAACGCACAAAAGCATAAAAGAGATTCAGTGTTTGGAAAAGTGCAAGAAGTACTGATATCCTTTGCCATAATTTGGAGCAAAAAACATGTTCTAGATTTCAATATGAAAGACATTAAGTTGTCGCGCTGTTGTAGATGTTAAGGCTTTAGTGTTGTGTTTTATTTTTAATCAGTCAAATGCATTTCATCACAAGGCAGTAAAGATGTTAGTCACCTTAGATGAAATAAATAATAACTTATTTATAGTTTCTGGTCTACTTCCTTCCCAAAATGGTTTGCTTTGACTTGTAATAACAGACACATCCACAATAAGACTTGTTCATATAGAAACAAGCAAAAATTACAAAGGGAATAATATCGCTTCCTAAGTTCTTTCTCCTTCATTAAATCACTTGGTGTTCGGGATAATCCTCTGAGGATGGGCCACAGCTTCTATGTGGCTCAGAGACCAGCACGTAGGAGTGTTTCTGTAAATGCTTGTGGGTTCAGTAGACCCATGGAGGTTTTCTTCATTTTCCAATTGATGCCACATATATTTCCTCATGCTCTGGTTTCTTCAGGCTTCCCTCATGCTTGTCAGTGGGAATAATCATCTCTACTTTGCTGTCCTTCAGAGCCATTGTCTGTGTGAGCTTTTTCATCCAAACTACTTTCAGATGCTCTTGCCCTTTGAAAATGTTCCTCCCTTTTTTAAATGACTCCATGCATAAAACTTAGAAAACAGAAATTCTCCCCCATGATACTAAAACAGAGGCTATTCATGGTTAATTATTTTTTTATTAAAAAAATATTTTGACGTCACTTCAGACTTTCAGAAAAGTTTTCAAGAATGGGACAAAGAATTCCTGAACACTCCTCACCTGTATTCCCCAATTCCTAACATTTTACTACATTTGTTTCTTCTCTCTCACCTCTCTTCTCTCCCTCTCCATCTCTCTCTCTTTTCTGAATATGTTTAAGAAAAAGTTGCAGGCATTGTGCACCATTACATAGGCCAAAACACCTCAGTGTATATTTTCTAAAAACAAGAAATTCTTTTACATAACCATACTATTATTTTTTTTTTATTTTTATGTGTGCCCTTCTATGCTTTTTTCTATGCATACATTTATGTACTTATATTTATTTATTTTTTTTTCAACGTTTTTTGTTTTTGTTTTTTTTATTTTTTATTTTTGGGACAGAGAGAGACAGAGCATGAACGGGGGAGAGGCAGAGAGAGAGGGAGACACAGAATCGGAAACAGGCTCCAGGCTCCGAGCCATCAGCCCAGAGCCTGACGCGGGGCTCGAACTCACAGACCGCGAGATCGTGACCTGGCTGAAGTCGGACGCTTAACCGACTGCGCCACCCAGGCGCCCCTATGTACTTATATTTAAATTAAGTAATGCATTGTTTATATATACTTATAATGGCTTGCTCTTTTGGAGGAGTTAGCAATAGACTGTATATAATCTCATGCCAGTAAATATTCTACAGCATGATTTCTCAGCAGACTCTGACTTTAGACCCGATGGTTTCTGGGTGGCCCATTTTACCAGGTCACTCTGCTTCAGAGAAGGAACCATTCTTGTGTTCTTGCATGTCTAGTCACATATCAGTGGAAGCCACTGTATAAATGAGTAAAGAGGCAGGGTCCTGGAAAGCCTTGAATGCAAATTTGATCTTTATTCTGTAGCCAGTAGAGATCCAATGACAGCTTTATAGCAAGGGAGAAAGCCACCAAGAGCTGGGTTTTCTGGAGATTATTTGCCAGTGTGTGCAGGAAGGAATGAAGGGGGAAGCAATCGGAGCATGAGTCCATAGGTCCCTTCGGTAAAATGATCCCAGTTTCAAGGGCAAATCTCCACCTAGGTGGAACAGAGCCTTCTCCAGCATAATGCATCCTTCTCTTTCATGTGTCTTTCAGAACTGGTTAAAGTCATATGGCTATCTGCTTCCCTATGACTCACGGGCACCCGCGCTGCACTCAGGGAAGGTCTTACAGTCAGCAGTCTCCACTATGCAGCAGTTTTATGGGATCCCAGTCACCGGTGTGTTGGATCAGACAACAATCGAGTAAGATTCGCGTAGGGCATTATGCCTTCGAACTTTCCAGACATACATTTGAGTTCACATTTGTCATGGCCCCACGTATGTACCATGCCCATCCTACCTTCCTATCTTTCACTCCTGCAGGATCATCCTGGGAGGGAATACCCCAAGGTGCCCCTTCCTATGTGAGCTGGGGAGGTACTCTGCCCGAAATTTGCTGTGTGATCTTGAACAAGTGTCTTATCCCTGCTGGACCTCAGTTTCCTTTTGAGCACAATAAGAGGTTTGGTTGGAGATGGTCTTAAACCTCCTCTGACTCTAATAACTTTTGGCTTTATGAATCACCCCTCTGGCATTCCCTGAGATGTACACATCTCACCTGATACAAAGAGCTCTTGAATGATCATGAGCTGGTGGCTCTTGTTCCACTTTTTCCATTTATCAAATATTTGCTAAATGCCTACGTGTGCCAGGCACTGGACAGGATCCTACCATCTCTCCCCTCCAGAGGCTCACCGCATCGTGAAAAGTACAATCATCTAGCTGCACCAGTCTGGAACTCAGCAGGAAACACTTGTTTTCAGGGAGATACTTAGGAAGTAATAACAAAATGAGCCAGACCATGGGGACGGTCACATTTACTCAGGGGGGAGCACGAAGAAGAGGAAGGGATGGGTGCCGAGAATGGAATCCTCAAGATGCAAGCTGAAGAGGAGCGGCCAGAGCAGTGGAGGAAGCCAGGGGCTATGTGTCAGGGTAGAGAAGCGGGGATGGTGAGCGGGCCGGCTGCTGCAGAGTGATCACTTAGGAGATCCAAAAGTGTCAGCCGAATTTAGCAGCCAGGAAGCCCTTGCAGGGTCAGACTGCAAGGGGCGGAAGGGGAGATGATGAGTAGAGATGGCAAGTGTAGGCAAGACTTTCTAGAAGCCTATCAGTGAAGGACAAATAGAAGGTAGCTGGAGGTGGGTGAATTTTTGTTTGTTTGAAGATCAGAGAGAGTTAAGTATCCTCACATTTGTTTAGGAAATAGCCATAAAAGTCATTAAAGCAGCTGAAGGAAAGCCATTGCCCATTGCTACAGTGAGGGCATGGCAGAGAGCCCGGGGGAGCTTCCCAAGGAGGCGGTGAGCGGTGGGGTCCCTAGCAGAGGTGGAAGCAGGGAGCAGGGCCCCATGAGGGGGTGTGGGGAGGTGGTGGGTGGGGAACAGAGAATCCAGCTGATTGTGGATCCAGGATCAATCCTCCCCCCGCCCCCGGAGGGTGAGTCACTCACTCCTTGAGAGATTCATCTCTCTGGGTCCCAGCTTGTTCAGTTACAAAGGGGGGTGTTGGATTACGACTCTCAGATTCTAGATCCCATTATTCTAAGCTGTTAACATTTGGTGAGTCTGGGGTTTTACGATCCTATAATTCTGTAGGAACATTTTCTATTCCTCGGATTCTCTGACTGCAAGATTGTGAACTTCTGAGACAATATGTTTGACCGCTGCTATGGTATCGTGAGGACAGTGGAAGCCTTGGCCCTGTGGCCTCGTGTGGCCTCGTGAGTGAGTTGGTTGAAGACAGCCCGGCCGCCTTTCAAAGTGGAGGTTATTTTGAGGGCTTTGTGCAGGCTTCATGGCAGTGCGTCCTGGGGCAGGAGCACTGATGTCTCTGCTGAGGCACCACCTGGCCTTGGGTTTTACTCTGTTCCAGAAAGCCCCAGGCCTGTTGGACAGGGTTCAGAGAGTGGCAGGTGGACGGAATGATCTGAGGGAGGAGGATGGCATTTCCCACTTGCATTTCTGCCCCCACTTTTTTGTAGGAAGACGGGGGGAATGCTGTTTGGGAGGCACGAGAAGGGAGAAGGCGATCATGCTTAATCCCAGACTTGAGTGGGGAGGCTGTTTGGGGGTAGAGTTTAGAGACCTTAGCTTCCCTTCCAGCTCTGTGACCTTGGGCAGTCACTGCCTTTCTCTGGGCCTCTTTCCTCCCTGGGGGCCCTTTCAGGTCTAGCTCAGCCTTGCTGTAGCAGAGGTAGCTCCCCATTCTTCCCAAGGACTGTCAGTGAAAGAAAGCGAGATTAGCGTTTTAAAGTACTAATTTTTGAGTGCCTACCTTGGGAAATGTTACACATTGTTCACCACTCATTCATTCCTTCATTCAACATATCCTCTAACCCAAACCTGTGCTAAGCACAGGCTTTTGTTTGTTTGCTTTTGTTTGTTAAATTGCATTCATTACTAGTTCATTTATTCATTCAACTAAGTTCCAGTCCTGCCTCAAAGCTATATTTTGCAAGTTACTTGATTTATCTGTGTCTTTTCCCTCATCTGCAAAATTGAGGATAAATAGTTTCTGGCTACCTCACAGAGTTGTTTCAAGAATCAAAACATTTCTTTAAAAGAACACAGACACTGTAACAATTAGAAATGTTTTTAACAAATGTATTTAACAAATACATGATATTTAACAAATACATGATATTGTTATTATTATGTCTTTTATTATTCATTTCTGAGTACAGGCACTCTAGGCAATATGAAGCATGCAAAGATGAGTAAGACCTGGTTAAGTCCCTCAGGGGGCTTTTAAAAAACATTTGGTTAAAATAGTCTCTATATTGCCAATGACAACTGCTTTCAACAACCGTACATGAGGTAGACTGTTTTCCCCTCCAGCAATTTCAAGCTAGAGTTGGTCATTGGGCCAGCACAGGGAAATAAAATGCAAGGATGACCTGGGCTCCAATCAGCCATGATCTTTTAAAATATCCTACCCTGGCCTTTTTTTTTTTTTTAAACGATGTCCCAGACTTACTATTCCTGAAATGTAACTTAACCTGACAACAAACAGTTATCAGGATTTACTTAGTTCCAGGCACTGGACTAGCTTCTGGGGACACAATGATGAATATAATAACATTCCAGTCCTCAGAGAATTTGCCATTTATTAAAGGTAATGGACTAATAGATTTAAAATCACAATACAACACACTAAATGCTGCAGAGAATTCTAAGTCTTACAGTCCTACAATCCTACACATTTTGAACATCTATAGCAAAAAGGAATTTGCTGTCTTACAAGCTATGCCATGCTACTTTTGGGTAGTTCTGATTCATTCATTCATTCATTCATTCATTCAACAAATCATTATCAAACATCTTCTGTGTCAGCCACTGTACAGGCAAGGTTCCTATCCTCATGGAACTTAGAATCTGCTAAGAGAGACAAAGACTAAACAAAAAAAGTGAATATATTATATCATTTCAGGCAGTGACTAATGCTATGAAGAAAAATGAAGCAGGATAAGCAGATAGCGACAGGATGGGAGGAGGAAGCTATTTCAGATAGGGTGGGCAGGGAAGTCCTCTCTAAAGGGGAACGTTTGAGCAGAGACCTTAATGAAAAGCAAATCATGTGAAGAAGAAGAAGAGCATTGCAAAGCAGAGGGAACAAAGGCCCTGAAGTGGGAATAATCTTAGCATGTGCAAGACACAGCAAGAAGGCCATTGTGGCTGGAGCAGAGTCTATGAGGGGGAAGGAGGGTGAAGATGTCATCTGACGTGTAGACAGGAGCTTGATTGTGTGCGTTCCCTGTGGACCAATGTGAGGAGTTTGGATCTTATTCTAGGTGTTTGGGGGAAATCATTGAAGGGTTTTAAACTAGGGAGTGATGTGATCTAATTCCATTTACAGAGTATTTCCACATATACCCCCTCCTTTGAGGCTTTCTATAACCTAAGAACAGTGAGAGCTGTGATTCTCGTGTGGCAGAGGAGGAAACTGAAGTTCACAATGATCGTTTGCTTGGGCTCCTACAATTAGTGGTGGAGCTATAACCATCAAGCCTGTGTCTCTGACTCCCAGGCTCTAATTCAGCCCTGTGTCAGCATAATCAATTGTAAATGAATGAATGAAGTAATCAGTCTATTGTGTTCCTGTGGGGGAACCCCTCAGAGCCAGGGCCCCAGAGTCTAGCATCAGGATGCACACTGCTATTTAGACTGCAATGCCTTCCTAGAGTGTCCAGTGACCACAACACATGTGTGTGTGTGTGTGTGTGTGTGTGTGTGTGTGTGTCCTCTCTCTGCCCAGGTGGATGAAGAAACCCCGCTGTGGTGTCCCTGATCACCCCCACTTAAGCCGTAGGCGGAGGAACAAGCGCTATGCCCTGACTGGACAGAAGTGGAGACAAAAACACATCACCTACAGGTGCTTTGACTACCTCTCCTCTTCCGTGGCTTTGGCTCCACCCACACTCAGTTTTGTCCTGGCCTGAATTTCAGAGGCTCACGCTGTAGGTGGGTCTGTGATCGGGGTGAGAGCCAAGTATGCGGGCATCAGGACCAGGTGCTGAAAGCCTATCACTTTGTCCCCCTTGTGGCTTCCAGAGGATGCCGTATCTCAAACTTCAGGTTTATTTGGTCCTTTGGGGGCTCATTAGCTGTGTCCTGTTTAGAGTCCTACAGCTTTGAGAAAGTGGGATAGGGATTGTTCAGCAACTCTCAGCTGTGATAAAGAGCCATGGCTGAACTCACTCTCCCTATCACTGCTTGCCAAACCCCACTTCCTTTTATCTGGATCCCTTCTCCACTTAGCCTGACAGACTTCACCCAAACTTCCCAGCAGAGCTCCAGTTGTTAGCAGACTCACTCCTGAAGTGTCTGGGGAAACCAAGGGCTGAAGAGGATCAGCCTCCAAGTCAGACCGGTGACCAAGGACAGGGATGGCGGAGCCCATCACAGCAGACTCAGACAGCAGAATTCAGAGTAGGGCTGCAGGAAAGGCCAGGCATAGGGCAGGCTCAGCTGGGCTCTGGCTGGCACCTCTCAAGGCTCTGATTCCATCTCAGTGGATGCCTTGGGTTCAGGGGTAGGATCTAAGACAGAGATCCTGAAAGCTGAAGAATGAAGGGCTCTCCTGCTGATGAGCTATAGAAACCAGAACAGGCTTTTTCTAGAATTCTGACAAAAGAAGGAAACCCAAGAAGAATCTGGGTTAGAAACTGGATAGATCTTAAGGTCTCCTGAAGTGGTAAAATGAATCAAGAGAAAAAACTGGCTTCTAACCTTAACTTCTATTACTCAACCTCTCTGGCCTCAGTTTTCTTACCTATAGAATGGGTGAATAATCCTTGCCCAGGTGTTCAGGAGGCAGAGCACCCAGGAGTAATGACATTCTGCTATGGAGAACCATTCAATATGGCTGCTGTAACCTTCAATAGCTAAATCTATAACTGACGAAATCAGATACCACTCTATACCAATTTCCTAGGTAGACAAGCAGTAGACAAGTAGTTGGTGCCAAACATTTTTAAAAGGGATGTTTCACTTAAACCCTCCACTGCTTCAGTATTTCTATAACTTTTTAAATGTTCTATACATACGCTTTGTGTATTGGGAGAAAAACTTAAAACTTAGAAAATGCTATCCACGAGCTTAATTTTTTTTTTTCTGCACGCTCAAGTGGAATTCTGTTTTCAACACAAACTTTGTGAGAGTGCAGATACAAAACATTGATCACAGCAAAGCTGCTCTGACTGAGGCAGGGGTGGGGACCCAGAGCCTTGCCCACCTAGCCTCTTCTTCAACCTCTGGGATACCTCAGTAGAATTCTAGGGTTCAAAATGTGAAGATTACTGGTCCCTGTGGTCCCTGCTGTCCCTTTTAGCTCTGCAAGCCTCTGACTCTGACTGTTCCTCCCTAATGATCCTT
This sequence comes from Panthera leo, assembly GCF_018350215.1. Classification (NCBI taxonomy): domain Eukaryota; kingdom Metazoa; phylum Chordata; class Mammalia; order Carnivora; family Felidae; genus Panthera; species Panthera leo. Next base: position 23,882,865 of record NC_056681.1, on the reverse strand, counting down.
TCTTCTCTTACCAGCATTCACAACTATACCCCAAAGGTGGGGGAGCTAGACACACGGAAAGCAATTCGCCAGGCTTTTGATGTGTGGCAGAAGGTGACCCCGCTGACCTTTGAAGAGGTGCCATATCATGAGATCAAAAGTGACCGGAAGGAGGCAGACATCATGATCTTCTTTGCTTCTGGTTTCCATGGCGACAGCTCCCCATTTGATGGAGAAGGGGGATTCCTGGCCCATGCCTACTTTCCTGGCCCAGGGATTGGAGGAGACACTCACTTTGATTCAGATGAGCCGTGGACACTAGGAAATGCCAACCATGATGGTAAGGCCATGAGGGGGACAGGGGGTCAGTCGTGGATTTTCAGGGAAAGAAGTCCTGAGGAAGAACTTGGGATGCCATAGATAAGCTTCCTGCCCTGTAACTTCATGTCCAAGAGCTAAGAACCTAGGAGGGTGGGAACTGAGGTCTCTGGTCCCTCAGGACCAGGGCCCCAGAGTTGAGTCAGATCACTTAGTAAATGGTCTAAGGGGGCTGAGTCAAGAGGGAGGGGTTAGGCCATGAATAAGAAGATAAAGTAATGGATCAGAGGCTTGAGAAAAAGGTAAAAAAGTCATTAAAGCCGAAAGTGGGGTGTGAAAGTGGTAGGCTCTGGCCTGATAGTGGCTTCGAAGGCCATCTTAAGAGATACCATTACTCTCTTTCCCTTATATCAACTTCATGGGTGAATAACAGGCCCCATAATTACTCTAACATCCTTGGTTAACTTGCTCCTCACCACTGTGACTCAATGAGTATTATATGGAACCAGAGTCAGTATTGTACAGGAATAGTAACAATACTCTTCAGGTTGCAAAAGCATTCTCCATCAGTGTTTACTCCTAAAGCACTTGCTTAGTAAGCAGGCAAGTATACATCATTATGCCCATTTTTACATTAAAAAAATTTTTTTTAATGTTTATTTATTTTTGAGAGAGAGAGTACAAGTGGGGGAGGGACAGGGAGAGGGGGACAGAGAATCTGAAGCAGGGTCAGTACTGACAGCAGAGAGCCCAATGCAGGGCTTGAACCCACAAACCGTGAGATCATGACCTGAGCCAAAGTCAGACGCTTAACCAACTGAGCCACCCAGATGCCCCTCATTATGTCCATTTTTAAGATGAAAGGCTTTGGGCTGGAATGGCAAAGCTGGAAGTGGGTAGTTAGGGCTCAAACCACTGCTCAACAACCTGGCTGTGTGACTCCGGGCAAATGATTCACCCTCAATCTCCTCATATAAAAAATGAGGGACTGCGGGCGCCTGGGTGGCTCAGTCGGTTAAGCGTCCAACTCTTGATTTTGGCTCAGGTCATGATCTCGCAGTTCGTGGGTTCAAGCCCCACACCGGGCTCTGCACTCACTGAGCCGAACCTGCTTGGGATTCTCTGTCTCCCTTTCTCTCTGCCCCTTCCTCCACTAGCTCTCTATTTCTCTCCCCCTAAAAATTAATAAACATTAAAAAAAATAACATCTCTCTTTAAAAATAGATAGATAGATAGATAGATAGATAGATAGATAGATAGATAGATAAAAATGAGGGACTGGACTAGATCTCTAAGCTCCCTTCCAACATGATACACAGCCTGGTGGCCTGGGGGTGGGGTGGGGGGGGTGGCTCCAAACATTTTAAAAAAGACATGCTCTCTGCCCTCTAGTAGTCCACAGTTAAGTGGGGGGGCGGGGGGGGGACAGTGTGTATATAAGTAACCCTGTCACAAAGCAGACTGTACTGAAGCTTGTAGCAAAAATACCAAGAAAATGCAGAGATGAGTGTGGAGGAGAAAGGGATAGAGGATTCTGGCTTTTAGATGAGAACAGATAATGATTAGCATGTTGATATTCTAAGATCCATGTCAAGTGCTTTCCACATACTATGTAGTATGTATTTATTATTATGACCTCCATTTTATAGATAGGTAAACTGAAGTATGTAGAAACATTAAGTAGTCTCTCTACAGTCCCATAGTTGGTGAAAGTAAGGCTTTGAACCTGGGTATTATGACTCCGGAACACATACTCTTTTTTTTTTTTTTTTTTTTTTTTTGAGTAACCTATGCACCTAACGTGGGGCTCAAACTCCCAATCCTGAGATCAAGAGTTGCATGCTCTACTGACTGAACTAGCCAGACACCCCTGAAGCACATACTCTCAGCTACCAAGCTAAACTTTCATGGTTCTCAAATTGCAGGGCACACCAGAATCACCCAGAAATCTTTTTAGGGGCTCCTGGGTGGCTCAGTTGGTTAAGTGTCCGAATTCTGCTCAGGTCATGATCTCAAGTTTTGTGAGTTCAAGCTCCACATCAGGCTCTGTGCTGAGAGCTCAGAGCCCGGAGCCTGCTTCAGATTCTGTGTCCCTCTCTCTCTCTGCTCCTCCCCTGCTTGCTCTCTCTCTCTCTCTCTCTCTCTCTCTCTCTCAAAAATGAATAAACATTTTTAAAAATTAAAAAAAATATATGTTTAAAAAAGCACATTCCAGGTTAGGGGCCAGGTTCTAGGCCCTTAACCTCTTGCTATTCTGATTCTCTGATTCTGGGGTCAGGCCTGGGAATCTGCACTTGGTGTGATAAATTCTCCAGGCACTTCTGATATACGTGTTCCATCCCCCTTGAGAAACACTGTCTTTATCCTCAGAGTTTCCTTAACTTGCCTGATCATAAGAATCACCCGGGTTTCTTGTCATATATATAGATTCCCAAGCCCTACCCCTGGACATTCTGATTCTTAAGCGTAGGCAAGTTTGGGAAACACAGGGCATTCTTTTACTTAGGCTATGCTTCAGGCTGAGAGCACACTCGTATAGGCCTGTCTCCTCAGAGGCTGAGTCTGGTGTCTTTGGATGAGGGCAGCCTCCTTGAGAACATTTCATATCATTGCATGCATGAATCAAGGATCGGCAATCCTTGGCTCATCTGTGAAAGGATGGTTCAGGAAGTGTTTTGGCCAAGGCTCAGCCTCTGCAAAGATATGAAACTGTCACATTTCTCTTTGTCCCTTGCCCTCTTCAAATGTTGGTCCCCTTTCCTATCCAGCTCCATTTCCTCTGCCCTGGTATCCCTTTCCTTATGTCCTGAATGTGTTTCCTGGCTTTCTGAACACCTCTTCTTTCTCCCATGCTTATTCTTGAATCGGTGTCAACGAATGGCTGGCTTTGCTGATAAAGTGCGAGGAAAAGAAACTAACATTTTTGAGCCCTGTTACGTGCCAGGGACTGTTAGCTGGCAAGATTTTAGTTATAGCCCTGATAGAGACAAATGAATTCTTAAAGGAATCTTGGCCAGAGGAGGCACTGGGAAGATACTCTTAACAACACGGCCCTCCCCTTCCCAGCTCTGAGGTTTGTACTGCCCGAAAGCACTCCTTGCTGTTGGAGACCTTGGGCCCAGTCTCAAAGTCCTAAGAACTTCTGGGAGTGCATGTGGGAAGGAGCTGGGACCTGTGGATATGCACAATCCCAGCATCCTCCCAGTCCTATCCCATCCCAATGAACATCTGCCAATTCTGATAGAGAGTCCAAGATGGCCAATGTCTTCTTTGGACAAGAGTTGGGACTTTTCTATGCTCTGGAAAACTGAGCATGAACTGTTCAGATGTAGTTCCTAACTATGGCAATAGACCCCTGATGCAGCAGGTTGCCCTAGGACGGTTTCTGGAAGGAGATGAAAGGAACCAAGATTTATGGAGCACCTGTATATTATCTCGTTTAATTTCCACATAAATTCACTGAGGGAGTGGATGGAGCCTCCTGGGAACTTTGTGTTTATTGGCTCTCTTCTCTCTTCTAAATTTCCATTATGGAAACTTCAAACTCACAAAAGAAGAGAAAATGATAATATGAACCCCCAGGCACCCATCCCCTTGCTTCAGCAATTACCAACATGATGTCACTGCTATTTCATTTACTCTCCCCCTGCCACTTGTATTTTTTGGCTGATGTATTTTAAAGAAAATCCTTGGCACAATATCATTTCATCTGTAAATACTTTAGGACATAGCCCTAACAGATTATTTTTTTTCTTCCAAATTTTTATCTAAATTCTAGTTAGTTAACATACAGTGTAATATTGGTTTCAGAAGTAGAATTTAGTGATTCATCACTTACACACAACACCCAGTACTCATCACAAGTGCCCTCCATAATGCCCATCACCTATCTAGCCCATCTCCCTCCATCAACCCTTAGTTTGTTCTCTATCATTAAGAGTCTCTTATGGTTTGCTTCTCTCTCTCTCTTTTCCCCTTCCCATATGTTCATCTGTTTTGTTTCCTAAATTATACCTATGAGTGAAAACATGGTATTTGTCTTTCTCTTACTGACTTATTTCGCTTAGCATAATATACTCTAGCTCCATCCACATTGTTGCAAATGGCAAGATTTCATTCTCTTTGATGGCTGAGTAATATTCCACTGCGTGTGTGTGTGTGTGTGTATACACACATATATACATACACACATATATACATATATATACACATATATATACATATATATACATACACACATATATACATGTATATACATACATATATACACATACATACATATATGTACACACACACACACACACACACACACATATACACACTACATCTTCTTTATCCATTCTTCAGTGGGTGGATACTTAGGCTCTTTCCATAGTTTGGCTATTATTGATAGTGCTGCTATAAACATCAGGGTGCATGTACTCCTTCAAATCTTCTCATAGATTATTTTCTTTCAAAAAATTATTTTTATATATTTTAGAGAGACAGAGAGCACAAGCAGGGGAGAAGGGTAGAAAGAGAGAGAGAGAGAGAGAGAGAGAGAGAGAGAGAGAGAGAATCTTAAGCAGGCTCCATGCTCAGCGAGGAGCCTGACACAGGGCTTGATCCCACAACCCTGGGATCATGACCTAAGCCAAAATCAAGAGTTAGACGCTCAGCCAACTGAGTCACCCAGGCACCCCAAATAGATTATTTTTAACACAACCACAAAACCATTATCAAACCCAACAAAATTAACAATAATTTCTTAAAATCCAATTCCTGTTTGTATTCATTTCCCAAAATCGCCTCAAAAATGTCCCTTCCAGCTGTTTGCTTGCATCAGGATCCAGACAATATCCACACATCATGCATGGTTGACATGTTTCTTACGCTGTTTTCACTTACAATAGTCAGCTCGCTTCCCCACCCCCAACCCTGCCAATATTTGTTGAAAAAAACTGTCACTTGTCCACAGTACACTCATTTGGCTTGATGAAATTCAGATTCACTTTTAACACGTCTCCCTTCCTCATATATCCTGAATATTGGTAATTAGTCCTATAGACCTGACTAATTCACATTTTGGCAAGAGCTTCTGGAGCGGTTGGGTCCTCCCTTCTGCATCACGTTAGAAAGCACGTATGATACAGGCTGTCCCACTGTTAGTGATGCTGAGGGTGAGCGCTTGGCTCAGGTGTGTCAGCCTGAGCCAATCACTATAAAATTCACTTGAGGGAACTTAATTTAAAAAACACAAAATGTTGCCTAAGTCCTAACCCAAAACTCCTGAATCAGAAGCTCCTCCACCTATGTGTTTAAAAGGCTCTCCTAGAGAACCACTGCATTATAAGGATGTAAGGGTGATCCTGATTCTCCACGTCATTGAAGTCTGTGTGAAGGGCAGTCTGGCCCACCATACCTTCCAGCTGGTTTCAGGGGCTGCTTCCAGGCACCTTCTGTCCTCATCTCTTTTCAAGGAGTCCAACAGTGATGTCTGAGTTCACTAAGCTCTGATGAGAAGGAAGCCCAGTCCTGAGAAAGGTGACAAGACAGGAAGCGTCATTGAGACCAGCCCTTCACAGAGTAGAGTTCTGCAATCACTTCTGTGACTCTCCCCTGACCCTGGGAGCTAGACCAGGCAGGGATCATAATATCCCTTTAGCAGATGAGGAATGTAAAGTTCCATGTGGTTATAAAAACTCACATAGTAAGTGGCAGAGCCAGGTATGTACCCAGGACTCTGAATGTTTAGTAATCGCCCCAGGTGGTTATGCTGCAGGTGGTCCAAGAACCACACCTGGAAAAATACTGAATGTTTGGCACTGTTCCATCCTGGCTGCACAAAGCTTGCCCTCGAGGAGCTCACACCCCTGGAGCGGAAGAGAGAGTGTGCTGGTGGCTGTAACGTATGGTGGAAAGTGATCAGTGCCATAAAGATGGTTCAGATAAACTGCTGGGAGGGTAGAGGAGGAATCACTCACTGCCAGTGGGGGAAATCAAGGAAGTCTTTCTGGAAAATGTGGCACTGAGCTGAACTCTGAAGGAGTAAGGCTATTCTGGGTAGAGGGGACAGCACTGGCAAAAGAATGGAGGCAAAAGGAAATGTTATAGCCTTTTGGGGGGCTGGAGGGCTTGATGAGATAGGACTGATCAAGTATGGAGGTTCCACGGGAAGGAAATGAAGCAGAGATAGTTGAGTAAGAGTTTTGGGTACCTGCTAGGAGGCCCCTGCTGGGACTTGAGCTCCCAGCCCACAGGAACACTCCCTATTGGGGATGCTGGTCCCCTCACATACCTCAATGTGACCCTGCTAATTAATAGTGATCTGTAGTTCTGTGCCAGGAGGCAGATGTGAGCACTTTGCCTACCTTGCCCCATTAATTTCACCCCCATTCTTAGAATGCAGGTACCGTTATTCCCTGCATTTTACAGAAGAAGAGATTTAAAACGTCCCACTGCTGCAACATGGCAGAGCTGGGATTCATGTCCTTCTGGCTCCCTCAGACCGCACTTCTGACTACTCTGCTTCCTTGTTTCTCACCCTCTTGGAGAGTGAAGACCCTAACAGCCACCCGCCTATTAAGCACTGGGATCTTCTCCATCCTTCTGCCTTCCTAGCATTCTGCCCTCTCTAGCTCCAGGGAGTTCTTCTGCCCTTCCCTGTCCTTCCATCTCCCCAGAGCAGCCCCCACTTAGCAGGTCTCTTGGGCTTCTGTGCAACAGGATGCCAGTTCCCCCAGTTCTTTTCTGCTTTTTGGTCCCTGGAATAAACCCACAGTCCCTTTTCCTTCAAGGGCTTACTCCTATTCTCTGCAGGGACCCAGGCACAGAGGCTACAGAGTAACAGATACAGGCTGAGGACAAAGGTTTAGAGTCTTGCCAAGTACTCAGAGCGCTGCTCCCTGGTTCCCAGTGGAGATCCCTGTGGATGCCCCCTGAGGAAGAGCCTGGTCAGCAGACGAGAGGCCCGAACAGCTTGTGAAGGTGGAAGAATAGGCCAGGAGGCAGAGCTAGGCAGGACCAGCCCCCAGGAAGCGGAGCTGCCTTCCGCTGGCTCTAGCAGCCGCCTTTGTTTGGGATAGAGCTGAGAGATGAGCTCACCCTTCCCCTGTGCCAGAGGAACCAGGACCCGAGGAAGGAACTGGGGGCGGCCTGGCCTCCTCCTGCCAGCTTGCCCTTCCCCAGCAGAAGGCCAGCCCCAGGCTCTTGGCCAACCTTGCACTGATCTTGCCCATCCCCATTTTGCTGAAGACACGGGTGGTGTCAGCAGAGCGGCAGGCATGCTTGCGTCGGGGTCTGCCCCATAAGGCTCTTCTCTCTTCTGAGACCGTAGCCAAAATGGCCAGAGACGATCCTCAGTCCCATCTGACTCTCATGGGTCCCTCCGTTGGGCTGGGCTGGGCAACTTTGCCAGTGACACCAGAGCCAAAGTAGGCACTAGGACGCCTGACCACCTCCTGGGTCCCTGGTAGCCTCCCCTGTGCTCGGAACCGACAGGAATGAGCTGTAACATGCCTTAGGGCAGGGCAATGAGAGGCAGAGCTCAAATGACAAAGGTCAAGGCAAGCAAGAGTTTTCAAATGGACAGACAGGTTAGGACTATCAGTATGACAGCCTGCCCAACTCCCTGTCTCTTGTGTTTCTTTCCCAAAGCTGGGGTTACTTAATCCCCCCAAAGTCAGGCCTTGCTCTGTCCCAGGCCCAATCCAGAGGTTCAGAGGAGTTGGCTTAAGAAAATCTGGTAGCTGGAACCCCACTGGCGTTATGCTTCCTTTCTGGTCGATGGACTTGTTCCAGGCACCAAGCTTCCATCTGATGTCTGGTAACAACAGCTCCTGTGCAGTGCCACACCCTTCACACATATTACCTCATCCAATCCTCACATAACCCTATGAAGGGTGTACGATCTCCCCGTTTTACAAATGAAGATATTGAAGATTAGAAGGTAGACCTTCTGGCCAAGTTCACAAAGCTGGAAACGAAGGAGGTCTATCTGGCTCAGGGGCCCACGCTCATGACCACTGTGCCATGTTGCTGCCTCAGCTTCGCGCTCGGGATCCCGTGTCCCACTTTCGGCACCTGGACTTTGTTGTTTTCACTCGCATTTGAGTCCCTGCCTTGATCTTGGCCGAGGTTCAGTTCTTTCAGAACTAAGGTCTTGCTGGACTGAGAGCCGCCCTCACGATCAGGGCCCTGCCTGCCCCTGGACCTCCTGACACTGACTGCCAGCCTGCCACCCCCAGACCTCCCCTCTGCTCGTCGTACTCCCTGCCCTGGCTTTGCCCTTTTCATCTCTCACCCAGACCCTTCTACCTTCTTCCCAAAAGCGCACGGAAGCCCTGCTTCTGGTCTCCTTCCCCTCTCAGCCCTCCTCAGCGCGGAGCAGCCAGAGTGACTCATCATGTCACCACCCCCACTCCTGCCCTAAACCCCCCACTGGCCAAGAAGCCAATCCAAATTCCTTTGCGTGGCATCACAGAACCCCACTTGCCAGCCTGGCTGACCTCATCTCTCTCTGCCCTCCCCTCCTGCTTTGTTCCAGAGCCAAGTGGAATGAGCCTGCTTGTCCCTGGATCTTGTTTTTAGCGTTCCCTCTGTCAGGAATGCCACCCCCACCCCTCCCTCTCCTACCCTCTGAATCCATTCTCCTGACTAACTTCTTATCTTTCAAGACTTGAGGTAAACTTCACCATTATGAAGCTTTCCCTGCACATCTTCCTTCAAGTTTAAATCACTCCTCCCTTCTCAGAATCCTCACTCCACCCTTACAGACTTCTATTAAAGCACCTGGAACATTAATCTCACTTATTTTGTTTCTCTCTCCAAATCCCCCCACTATACCGAGAGTTCTGAAAGGCAGGACTGTGTATGATTTCTCCAGCACAGGGTCTGGCACAAAGCCTATGCTCAGTGTTGGCTGAAGCAATGGGTCGACTGATACCTAAGTGGGTGCCCTGGGCACCTCCCCACTCCCCTCTCCACAGGGAATGACCTCTTCCTGGTGGCTGTGCACGAGCTGGGCCATGCGCTAGGACTGGAGCACTCCAACGACCCCAGCGCCATCATGGCGCCCTTCTACCAGTACATGGAGACACACAACTTCAAACTGCCTCAGGATGATCTCCAGGGCATCCAGAAGATCTACGGTGTGTGGCAGGGGAGAGGGGGCTGCTGCTCCTTCTTAAGGGCTGGGCTGTGACTAGCTGCCTGAGTGGGTTGTTTTCTTAAGCAAGAAAAAAGGAGAGGCTATGCTGATATTTTGATAAGATATAAAAGGCCTGCTACCATGCCTCCCTCCCAGTTCTCTGTTCACACTGGTAATGCAAAGGTCTTGTTTTGGTCAAGTCAGTTGAGATGGGAAGACCAGTGTGCTTGAGCAAATGTATGTCAGCATAGCCCAGGCCGCCTCAGCCCCTGGGCTATGACGCACAGGAGGAGGGCCCCTTCTGGAGGCCTTGATGACCTCAGAGAGCAGATGGCCCCAACCAGAACCCCGGAGGATGGGCGGGATCTCCATAAGTGAGGCAGTGGAGGACTGGACAGGGGAGGTAGGGACCAAGGTGTTTTGAAAGTAGAATGGACAGGATTTGCTGATAGATCCAACATGGGGGTGAGGGTCAAGGACAACACCAAGATTTCTGGCTTTTCTAATTGTGGGGCAATAGGATTTACCAGTCTGTTGCTCAGAGAGCTGGGCTGGGATATTGATTTGGAATCTTAGGTGTCCAATCTATAGCCACTGGCCACATGTGACTATTGAAATTTGAATTTATATTAATTAGAATTAAATAAAATTAAAATTTCAGTTCCTCTGTCACACTAACAACTAGTCACGCATTTCAAGTGCTCAACAGCCACAAATGGCTGGAGGCTACTGTATTGGACAGTGCTAATATAGAACATTTCTGTCATCACAGAACATCCTACTGGACAGCTCCAACATAGAGGGTCTTTAAAGCCATGAACCTGGGCACCTCCCCACTCCCCTCTCTACAGGGAATCAAGATCACTTAAGGTAGTGATCTGTGACTAGGGGACTCATTGGAATTACCTTGGAATTTCCATTTTAAAAATGCTCTCATTGTCAGAGATTGGCTTCTCTTTGGTCTGGGCTGTCTTCTGAGCATCATGAGTTTTAAAAGCTCTCCCAGTGACCCTAATATGCAACCCAAGGGAGAAAACTGACATAGGGACAAAAATAGAGAGAACACCCAGGAGCACTCCAACCTTTAGGGTAGGGTGGGTGAGGAAAGGCTGCCAGCAAAGGAAGTGGAGAAGGAACAGCCCATAAAGTAGAAGGAAAACCAAGACAGAACAGGAGCCTGGAAAAGTGCTCCTATGATCTTGCTACTCAAAGTGTGGGCCTCAGACCAGGAACACTGGCATCACCTAACAGCCTGAAGAAATGCAGAATCGCAAGCCACCCCCCCTCCCCCCGCCCAGACCCTCTGAGTCATAATCCCCATTTTATTAAGATCCCTGGATCTTGATATGCACATCAAAGTTTGAGTCGGTAACCCTGGGGTTTGGCAACATGAAGGTCATTGGAGATCTTGACAGAGCAGCTTCAGTAGGTGACAGGGCAGAGGCTGTCCTGGAGTGGGATAAGGAATGAAGGGGAGAAAGTGAGGCTGGCATGTGTAGAGGGAGCAGAGAATGATGGTATGGGACACTGAGCCCAAGAAAGGACATGTTCTCTCTTATAACAGGAGAGAAGAAGAGAAGATATCAGATTCGGGGGTGGAAAGATGAGAGTTCCCATTTAATGACTATTTTCATCTGTTTTCTCAAAGATTGGGAAGTAAAAAGTGGGAGAGGGAACAGGAGGCTGGAGGGTGACAGACCTCAGCTGCCAGGGTGATGATGAAGCAATGACAGCGGGAGGCAGGGAATGGCTGACCCTGTCTAAGATACAGCCCCTCTCTGCAGGACCCCCAGCTGAGCCCCTGGAGCCCACCAGACCCCTCCCCACGCTCCCCGTCCGCAGGATCCACTCACCAAGTGAGAGGAAACATGAGCGCCAGCCCAGGCCACCTCGGCCGCCCCTCGGGGACCGGCCGTCCACACCGGGCGCCAAACCCAACATCTGTGATGGCAACTTCAACACAGTGGCACTCTTCCGAGGCGAGATGTTTGTGTTTAAGGTAGGGCCAGTCAACTGGTGACACCCAGATGGTCCTCTCCCACTTGCTCCCCCTCTGTGGAGCAGGAGAAGGCTGCTGCTCTGGGATTAGGCCCGCTTTGGGCCTGGACAGGAGTTGGCCCAGTGGCCAGGACTTGGGGTCCCTTTCTGGTGCTGCCGGGTGAATTGACTTGTTTCTAAGAGGAGGTGGGTAGACTGGTGATCTTATACCTTCCCAGGGGTTAATGCTGGGGGAAAGTGCTGGAGACCTGCTGGTCAGCGACTTTGAGCAAGTCATCTCCCTTCTCTGGACCTCAGTTTCTCCATCTGAAAGCGGGGTCATTCCCTTAATGAAGGGTGTATGAAGACTAAATGAGTGCATGGCCATGAAGATAGCAGCTTGGAGTAGGGGCTGACATGGCGATGGCAGAGTCTGTCGCCAGATCCTGCCAGGGCTGAGAAGCTGGGACTGAGGGATGCCTGATAGAAAGCTGGCCAGGCTACATCTTGTCACTTGTCCTGGTCCTATCACATTAGCCACGGGCTGACTGGGTGGCAGCACGTTTGGTTGGTATGCTACAGGTTGGGTTACCAGGGAAGTGGACTCTGAGACAGTGTTGAGAATGCAGGATTTTGATTAAAAAGTACCTTTGGGACCAACATCTGTGGGTAGGAGGGAAGGAAGTAAGACTGGGCAGAAGGAGAATATAAGCAGCAACTAGGACCATTGCAGAGTCGCCTACCCCTACAGGGAGTTCTATAGCTAGCATGGCCCATCAGAGTCATCCCACATGGGGCCCCAAATAGCTAGCACTTTGTACCTCCTGCTTCATTCAGTCATCGGATGAGAAGGGGCATGACCTTGGGGGAGCTTGCTGAAGCCGAGGCCATCCCCAGAGAGGCCTGCAGTTGAAAACAGCCTGCTGACCACATTGCGGGCCGCCAGGGCAACAAGCCCTCCACGGAAAGGGGTCTGGTCAGGGTGTCTCCATCACACTGGGTGGCTGTGCGGGGCTGCTCCATTCCCCTCAGGGAGCTCTCCCAGCAAGCTTTGAGGACTGAGCAAGAATCAGGTGACACAGGTCAGCACTGATCCTGCCTCTCAGAGTGGCTCTAGGAAAGTCACTGGCCTTACTTAAGATTCTGTATATCTTGGGACGCCTGGGTGGCTCAGTTGGTTAAGCATCCAACTTTGGCTCAGGTCATGGTCTTGTGGCTCGTGGGTTCGAGTCCGGCATCAGGCTTATAGCACAGAGCCTGGAGCCTGCTTCGGATTCTGTGTATCCCTCTCTCTCTGTCCCTCCCCTGTTCGTGGTCTGTCTCTGTCTCTCACTTTCAAAAAAAAAAAAAGACTCTGTATATATCAAATCTACTTCATAGACTTGTGCAAGTCAAACTAAAGTTTTAAAAACAACATGAAAGTGCTTTGTAAAACACCTTGAAAAAAACGTTTCTAGTTTTTGTACCATCTTTTACAAATCACATTCATTCTGATCCCCCCACTCAACGGTTCCTAGGCAAGTCTGGGTTTTATCATCTCCATTTATTTTATTTTAGTTTTTTAATTTGAGAGAGAGAGAGAGAGAGAGCACATGAGCAGGGGAAAGGGGCAGAGGGAGAGTGAGAACCCCAAGCAGGCTCTACGCTCAGCATGGAGCCCCATGTGGGACTCGGTTCCATGACCCTGGGATCATGACCTAAGTCAAATCAAGAGTCAGATGCTCAAACGACTGAGCCATCCAGGTGCCCCTTTTATCATCCCCATTCACACTGAGGGTCCTGGTAGGTTACAGGCCTTGCAGATTGCCCACCAGCCAAGGGCTGTACTGCCACAAGACACTAGTTTGAAGAAGAGGGCTTTCATCAGATTCTTGACCTACTGAGCTGCCATTTATTTAACATCAACCATGTGCCCTGTGCTGTTCTAGGTACTTTACCTATTACCTCTCCTCTGATCCCCAACATTACCCCCATTTGTAGGTGAGGTGCTTGCAGTACTGTGCCCACGGTCATGCAGTGCTAAGTGAAGGAAATTCACACCCAGGTCTTGAGGGATTCCCACAGCTTGCTTCCCAGGGTCCTCGCCCTGCTGGATGGAGCCAGAGGGTGAGGAGGGCACTCTGCCCAGGCTCAGTGGCCAGCCTTGTGAGTGGCCCACTGATGTCAGTGACTCTCTGCTGCCCTCATGTGGCCACTACAGGCCCCTGGCACCATCCCTTCCAGCTCCTCCCCACCTCATCCCTGCACCAGGCCAGTCTGCTGTCTGTCTCATAGCCCCTTGGACAGCAAGAACCTTCAGGAGGCTTATATGAAGAGAGTTAATGGGCATCCTGTCTTCCTCACAGGGCATTGGAAGCTAGATGTGATAGACAGACATCACGGAGGGTTGCAAGGCTGGGCCCAGGGGAAGCTTTTGGGTTATTTGGGCTTGAGCCCCAAGGCTGAGATCCTAAGTTAAGGCAGGGCCTGCCATGCTTCTCTCTCCTCCCCTTACCCCACAGGATCGCTGGTTCTGGCGCCTGCGCAATAACCGGGTACAAGAGGGCTACCCCATGCAGATTGAGCAGTTCTGGAAGGGCCTGCCTGCCCGCATAGATGCAGCCTATGAAAGGGCTGATGGAAGATTTGTCTTCTTCAAAGGTAATATAGCCTGCGCTAAGAGAACTGTGACAGTTCCCTGCCCTTTCTGGGACCCCCTTTCCCCATCTGTACACTGGAAGAGGCGGGGTGAGAAGCAGATGCCCTCCAAGAGCCCCTCTAGCCCTAACAGAGACACTGACTTCTGACAGGACTAATCCCTGCAGGCAGGCCAAGCACAGTCCAGGGGAATCAAGTCATGAAGTAATTGTTGAGGGTCTGTATGTTCCCAGGTTGGTGGGACGACAAGGCTCACCCGCGTCCAGGCACAGTGCTCCATGGAAGGCCATCCCATCAGTTCTCTAAGAGTTGGTTGGGAGGAGGTCACACTGGCTGGAGAGGTCAGGGAAGGAGCCAGGGGGAGCTAGCATGTATGGCATGCCCACCCAGGGCTGGGTTGCTTCGCTTCAATTATCTTGAGATGGGCCCAGCCTCAGAAGGGTAAGATACAGGTAATTAGTGAGAAGTGAGGAAGGCAGTCCAAGAGGAAGGGACAGCATGGGTAATAGAGTAGTGTGGGGATATGCATGTACATTGGAAAAGCTTAGAAGACCCACTGGACAGCCATGGAGGCCCACCTTGGAGAGCGGTGAGCAGTGGCCTAGAAAGGAGAGTGAGGGAGAGTCCTAAGGAGCCTTGGTTGCCAGGCCAGAATGCAGTCTTGACCCATTAGAGAAACACTGGTGTCCACTGGGTGTTTGTGAGCAGCAGAGAGCCAGAGGGCAGGCAGCAATCCAATAGAGCAGAGGTGGGGAGGCCATTTCTGAGTCGGTCGCTGGAGGGGAGGGAGCAAGTCAACAAGGCCCACACCAGGGAGGACCAGTGAGGCCAGAAATGGACAGCTAAAAGATGCAAAAGGCTTCCTGAGAGGCTGAACATGGAGGGGAGAAGGAAAGAGAGGGTCAAAAGTGATGCCAGGTTTCTTGCTGGGGAACCGGGGGCAGAAAGGTGAGGAGGGAGGGAGCACACTGTGGAGGTAGTGACGAATTCCAGAAAGCAGACCTGGAAATGCCCAGAGGCTGGTGTACACTGGGTCAGGGCTCCTGGGTCTGGGGCTCAGGTCCAGTGGGAGTGTCTGTGAGCCCTCAGAGTTGGGTGTCACTGGTGGAAGGTGGGGAGTACTAAGGCATGCAAAGCCACAGGAGTGGCTGAGGACGCCTGAGAGAGAGTTGAGGAGCAATTCACATGAACGAACAGAGGGTGCGGCACGGAGGCTGGGCAGCATGGGGCCGGTTGCCCAAGATCTGCAGTGACTGGCTTCTGGCTTCTTGCCCCCATGCTCTGCCAGGGCCAGGGAGCCTCAGTCTCCCTGAGAGGCTGTCAAGCAGGCCTTGCACTGTTTCCCCCGACACTGTGGCTCTGTGAATGACTTCAGTCCTAGCAAAAGATGGACAAGTGGCACCAGCCACAACCTCTGGCATTGAGTGACTGGGAAAGGCTGATCCTGGGTTTCTCTTGGCTACAGGTGACAAGTACTGGGTATTTAAGGAGGTGACGGTGGAGCCTGGGTACCCCCACAGCCTGGGGGAGCTGGGGAGCTGTCTGCCCCGAGAAGGCATTGACACAGCTCTGCGCTGGGAACCTGTGGGCAAGACCTACTTTTTCAAAGGCGAACGGTACTGGCGCTACAGCGAGGAGCGGCGGGCCACGGACCCTGGCTACCCCAAGCCCATCACTGTGTGGAAGGGCATCCCACAGGCTCCCCAGGGGGCCTTCATCAGCAAGGAAGGATGTACGTAAGGGCCTGGCTGGGTGGGGAGTAGCCCAATTTTATGTAGGTCCCAACAGGGCCCATGGGCATACTCTCAGGGTATCCAAGTTTGAGAAACGGTGTCTAATGGTAAGGACAACTGCCTCACATCTACCCATGTTCACACAGTAAATTAATTCTCTTACCAGCTACCGAGCCAGGCTCTCATCTGCAGAGATGACTCACATTTGAGAGATGTTTTCATAGACTGACTTCACTCTTTCAGACAGCATTTCTCAAATAGTGGACCTCAGATGTACTCTAGGGCTTCCTCGAGTTATCAAATCTGAAAAGCAATGATGGATACAGGTGCTTTCAAAGGTGCCTTTTTTTTTTTTTTTTTTTAAACAAGGCTTGAGGGCAGGAAGATGGAAAGAGAAGCCTTTTTTATTTATGAGACATTTTCTAAGCTCCTCCTGGAGGCCAGGCTGGGAGCTTCCCAGCAGACTAGAAGCTTCTCAAGAAGAGGGGCTGGGTGTTGCCAGGTGCAGGAATCCATGAATGTTTGTTAAATACATTTCCCGTGATCTGGTCAAAAATACAGACTCTGGAGGCTGGCTGACTTCACATCCCGCCTCCACCACTTACTATGAGTTTGAGCAAACCATTTAAGTTTTCTATGTCTTCATCTATCAGATGGGGATAATAATGGTACCTACCTCATTGGGATTTGTAAGAATAAGGTCAATTAAGTAGAGCACTTAGACCAATGCCTAGCACATGATCCATGCCATGTGAGACTTAGCTGCTATCATCATCATCATCATCATCATCATCATCATCATCATCATCATCTTGTTGGTGTGTTTTAGTTTATGTAGAATGACAGGTGTCATCCATTCTCTCCACAATAATTACTGAGAGCCAAGTTTTGTGGGAGAGCTGGGGAAGGAGCAGAGAATAAGACTTGCATTGCATCCCTGGCTCCCATTCTAGAGGCACAAAACAACTAAGGTGGCAGCAAATGCTCTAAGGGAAAGAAATGCAGCCGAAGAGCTATGGTGGGGGTGGGGGTGGGGGTGCTGGGGAGGGCCTGTTAGAGAGGGTTCGTCAGGAAGGGCTCTCTAAGGAGATGTCACTGGTAAGAAAGCCAAAAGTCTTGGGGGAAGAGCTGCTACTGATGGCTCTCCTGTGTACCTGATGCTTTACACACATGGTCTTGCTTTCTGGGAGCCTCAGAGACAAGTGACATCAAGGACTTTGGCCAATGAAAGTCCCAGAGTGGGGAGCCAACCAATAGGAGAGTCTGAGTTGCTTTGCTGTCTGTACACTGTCTGGGCCATGAAGGCTGTTGCTGGGAGCCTGGTGTGGCTGCCCAGCCCCTCCACCTCCTTTCTCCTTCTCCTTCTCCTCCTCCTCCCCCCCTCCTCCTCCTTCTTTTTCTTCTTCTTCTTCTCCTCCTTCTCCCCCTCCTTCTCCTTCTCTTTCTCCTTCTCCTCCCCCTCCTCCTCCTCCTCCTCCTCCTTCTTCTTCTTCTTCAAGTTTATTTATTTTTTTTTATTTTTTTTTTAAATTTTTTTTTCAACGTTTTTTAATTTTATTTTTGGGACAGAGAGAGAGACAGAGCATGAACGGGGGAGGGGCAGAGAGAGAGGGAGACACAGAATCGGAAACAGGCTCCAGGCTCCGAGCCATCAGCCCAGAGCCTGACGCGGGGCTCGAACTCACGGACCGCGAGATCGTGACCTGGCTGAAGTCGGACGCTCAACCAACTGCGCCACCCAGGCGCCCCTAAGTTTATTTATTTTGAGAGATATAGAGACAGTGTGAGTAGGGGAGGGGCAAAGAGAGAGGGAGAGAGAGAGAATCCCAAGCAGGCTCCAGGCTATCAGCACAGAACCCGATGAGGGGCTCAAACTCATGAATTGTGAGATGATGACCAGAGCCGAAACCAAGAGTCAGATGCTTCACTGACTGAGCCACCCAGGTGCCCCAGTCTCCACCTCCTTTCTTTCTAGCCTCTTCCCCAGCAGTGTCCCCAGCATCACTTCCCCAGCATCTGTGTTGTGATTCAAGCCAAAGAAAAGCCACAACTGTGACGAGGTGGTGTCCGCTGTCAACCAAAGGAGAAACCTGGCTCCCTGCCTCCCTTGCTTCAAGCAGAAGCTAGACTGAGGCTCTAGAGCTATGAAGGCAGTGCTGTCCAAGCCATAGTTGGGAACTTGATCTCACCAATATGGGCAGGGTGGAGGAGAGGGTTATAAGGTAGGGAGGCACAAATTGAACTTATCAATTCTACTTAAAGCCCCTCAGTGGCTTCCTGGCACCTGTGAGATGACAGGCCAGGCTGCTCCAGGTCCCGGGCACACCTCTTTGCAACCGTGCAGGTCACACTCCGAGACCCTGTCACACTGTCGGCAGAGTGTGCTACACACTGCCCTCCCCCCACCTGCAAGCGATCCAACACGCTGCTCCCACCACTTCATATACCCACCCCTCCTTCAAAGCTCCTCTGGGACGCCAGGGTGGGAGAGGCGTCCTTCTTCCACACTGCCACAGCACCCTATGCCCTCTCACTCTGGCCCAGAGCAGGTGCAGGGCAGTACCTGGGAGTAGTGATGCTGGACCATGTTTCTGCAGATTACACCTACTTCTACAAGGGCCGGGACTACTGGAAGTTTGACAACCAGAAACTGAGTGTGGAGCCAGGTTATCCACGCAACATCCTACGTGACTGGATGGGCTGCAACCAGAAGGAGGTGGAACGGCGGAAGGAGCGGCGGCTGCCCCAGGACGATGTGGACATCATGGTGACCATCAATGACGTACCAGGCTCTGTGAATGCCGTGGCTGTGGTCATCCCCTGCATCTTGTCCCTCTGCATCCTGGTGCTGGTCTACACCATCTTCCAGTTCAAGAACAAGGCAGGCCCTCAGCCTGTCACCTACTATAAGCGGCCAGTCCAGGAGTGGGTGTGAGCAGCCCAGAGCCCTCTCTGTCCACTCGGTCTGGCCAGCCAGGCCCTTCCTCATCAGGGTCTCAGGGGCAGCTCTGGCCACTGCCCACCGGGGCCAGAAGGGCCCTAGGCCAGGGGTCGTGCAGCTGAAGTGGTAGGTACATTGGCCTAGGCTGAGCATGAGGCAGGGAGTGATGGTGGCTGTGCCCCAGGGTGGGTGTCTGGCAGCCAGTTGCCAGCCTTCTGTCCTGGGTGAACTGCTCCCTACGCAAGGGAATAGGCCAGGCCCCATCAGGAGGCAGGGACCATGCCAGGAGGAGGCCCTGTGGTCACTGCATCCTGTGGTTATCAATGAGGCACCACAGCTCTGTTCCTGGCTGGACCCAGCACCTTCTGTGGAAGCCAGCACTAGCACTCTCAGCCCCCTCTGGGAGATGCCACCAATCCTGGTCCCCCTTTGCCAACACCTGCTGGTCAGATGTCCCCCTGCCCCCACCCCACTGTCCTCCAAGGCTACAAGACCCCTGCTGCCAACATGGCGGGCAACAAGCCCGGGTTTCCGCTGCTGGCATACAGCAGATCCCTCAGGAAACCTGCTCCACATCAGGGTCTCCTTTGAGATCTAGGATTTAGGGTCACATGTTGCAGGCAGTGCTGTGGCCCAGCGGGGTCTGACAAGGACCCAGCTGTCACGTCGTGAATATTTAAATGTCCTGTTACTACTGTTTTAAAAGTCCCATTCTGCAAAGGCTGTTTGAGGCGTTAGGTGAATTAGAGGTGACTATCTTGGCGATGAGGCCAGCGTGGCCGGCCCTTCCCCAGGAGACAAGGACCAAGGTGCTGCTAAGGCCACTCTAGCGCCTAGACACCCCAGGAGCTGGACCTGCTCATGAGGCTAAAGGTCTGGGGCAGGAGCTGATCCCACCTCTGGAGGCTGATCTGAGTTCTGACTATCCTCCACTTCTCTGTCCCTCTCCCCATTCTCCCAGTCCCCAGCCCTGTTGCTTATGGCCTAGGGCTCAGCCTGACTAGCTAGGTGAGGCAGAAATGGCTCCAGGCCAACATTCTCATGGCTTTGGGGGTAATGGGCCCAGGGCAGCCTTCTCAAGTGTTCAGAGCCCACACCCCCAGTTACCCTGAGGCCAACTCAATCTCTCAGCTTGGAAGCAGTGTTTATACAAGCTTGGCCCTTGCTAACCCTGCTCACTGGGCCCATCTGCCTGCATTGCAGTCCCAATCCTAGGGGCCCATCCTTCACAGTCTCTGGAATTCCTAGGGCTCAGCTTGCCTCACTCCAACCCAGTGGAGGCAGCCCTGTTTGTCACTGAAGAGCCCTAGGCAAGACTAATGGGTTCAGTGATGCCCACTGGCTCTCTGCCAAAGCCAAAAGGTGGTACATCTTCAGGGTGCTGGCAGAGTCTCCGATGCCACTCTGGCCCTCTGGGCCTGCATGGGCCTCGCCCCTACCCTGTGTCCTCTGGGCTTTGGGTTGGCTTAACCTGTAGCAGACAGGGACTACTATTGCCCTGGGAGCTGTCTTGAGCAAAATCTCTCTTGTCCCAGAGGCACCTATGTGGGTCCACTATGTTCCCAGGCATCATCCTTCTGTCTTTTCTCATTTTGACCAAGGGCGGGCTCCCTGGGGTGGGTGGGGAACAACTGCAGAGATATTAGTGATTCATAGGTTTGTATAGTGTTTTATACTTTGCAAAGCACTTTATTAGCTCATACCTGTCCACTCACATGAAACTCGTGTAGGCCCTGGGAAGCCTAGGGTAACTCTCACCGTGCCCTCAAATGAAGCACAGAGAGATTGTTTCTTGCCCAGGCCATCGGGTGGGCTGGCTGGGCCTTGGGTCCCCACCTATGGACCCCTCTAGGGTCCAAGATGAGATCAGAAGTGTCTCTTTTATCCATCTTTTCCTGGCCTCCCTTCTCCCCTTCCCGGTCCCTCTCCACTCCTCAGGTTGGTGCTCTCTCTTTTTGAAAGCTCTAGGCTCCCCAGGCTCCCCATTGGCTCCTGGTACTACCAAGGCCAGCTGAGAAAGAGCAGGAGATGGAGGCAGGCAGCTCAGGCTGCAGATGTGAGGGATGCAGGGCCAGGCCCAGAGAGGGCTCAGCCTGGAGGCTTCCAATCTCGGATTCTCCTGTCTTGTGGTCATCTGTTTGCCCATCACCCCAGGACAGGGCAGACAGACAAAGGGGCACTGCACTGGGGACCCCAGAGCCCAGCTTCCCCTCGGCCCGGGGAATATCACAGCATTTCAGTGTCGGTCACATTTTAAACTGATCAGCCTTTGTATAATGTTTTTTAAATCATTTCTAAATAAAACAAAAATACAGAGTGTGTTGTTTTCTTGGGATATAGGAACAAGGATCAGGTTCTGGGAGTGGCCTTAAGAAACTTCTGGGAGAGGGGGAACAGGGTGCTTTGGGGTATCTGGGAACTGTCCCATGCATCTCATCTACCAGCCCAGCAATCAAATGTCCCCTCTCTCAAAAAGGCTGGCCCCAGAGGCCTAGTGTTACTGGGGTTCCTGGCACACAACCTGATAATGCCTCACTGGGATCCAGGATTGGCAGAGCAAGCCCCCCTAGGAGAAGTACAGGGAGGGTCACTGTGGCAAGGTCTTCTCCGAAGCCAAGGCACATGGTGCCATAACCAGGGACAAAAGCCAACAGCCCGGTTCTTAGCAATAAGGAACAGATGAGAGGAGGTGAGGTCAGCAGTCTTGGGGTCTTACCAGGAGTCCTGGCCTGGTTCTGGAAGCCAGGGCCAGGGAGGGCTGCCCCAGAACCCAGACGGCTGGAGAAGCTGTAGGGTGGGGGTGAGCACGAAGGTTTAAGCTGGTTTGGGTGCAGGCTAAGAAGCGAACAAATTCGGAAGGAACTAGAGGCGAGCCGGTGCCCCATGGTGAGGCTGCCGAAGAGGCCCTGCCGAGACCTCCTTCCAGTCCTCCGTGATCTATCTCCTCGACTCTCCGAGCCTGTCCTGGGCGCCGGGGATGGAAAAGGACGACAAGAGAGGAACATAACAGCACAACGACAGTTGGCAGCTGGCAGTAACTGCGGAGGGTGTCGAGTCAGTACCAGGAGGTGCAGGTGATGAGGAAGCGCACATCGTCCAGTGGCCCCCAGGGACTGGGTTCAGGCTGGGGCCGCTCAGGGGCCTCGGGCGCCCCGGGTTGGGGTTGGGGCTGGGGCTGGGCCTGCACGGGCTCTGGGGCGCCCTGGCCGCCGCTCAGCCGAGCACCCATCGTCTGCAAAGAGAAGCCGTTAGATGCGGGTCAGCTGCACGCGACCCGGCCGTCCCGCCACGCCCCAGCCCGACCCTCATCTCTCACCGCGAGAGCCAGAGAGCCACGGGTCTCCAAGGTCCCAGAGCCGGCGACTGCACTCCGCTGGCCTGCGTACTTGCGCTGGGAGGAGCCGGCGTCGTGACCTCACCGCACGCAGGCCCCGCCCCCTAGCCGCTGCTGCGGGGTTGCGGACCCGACCCCACCCACCAGTAACTGGCCAATGCCGCTCCAACATCCCGGGGCCCCGCCCCGCACACAGCAGGAGACTGAAGGAGCCGCCCCAGCAAGCCACAAAGGACTCATCCAGACGCTTCCTGGCTCCACAGGCACTGTAGCTAAGGGAGGGCGCCTGCCAGTTTTCTGAGCATCTCCATGGCACCTGGCAGCCAGGCCAGCAATCTCCATCCACCTTGGTCAAAGAAGACACGACTGCCCTGAAGCCAGGTGCTCCAGACCCCTTACAGGTCCTCATTCGGGCCTAGAGGAGAGTTGGAACAGATTCTCATCTCTTAAACCCCAGAAGTAGGAGGCTGAAGTCGCATGGAAAAGGCTAGAACTACAGTAGAGAGTGCTTCCTCCTCTTGCCCTGGGACAATCATCAACCCCCATCCTGATGATCCCGGGACGAGGGTGGGAAATTGTGAGACTGGTGTGTGTGTGTGTGTGTGTGTGTGTGTGTGTGTGTCCTACCCACTTTCCCCCAGAACAATGCTAGGGAAGGAGGGTCAACCCCCATCCTGATGATCCCAGGACGAGGGTGGGAAATTGTGAGACTGGTGTGTGTGTGTGTGTGTGTGTGTGTGTGTGTGTGTGTGTGTGTGTGTGTATCCTACCCACTTTCCCCCAGAACAATGCTAGGGAAGGAGGGTCAACCCCCATCCTGATGATCCCGGGACGAGGGTGGGAAATTGTGAGACTGGTGTGTGTGTGTGTGTGTGTGTGTGTGTGTATCCTACCCACTTTCCCCCAGAACAATGCTAGGGAAGGAGGGTTGCAGGTGGAGGCCCCCAAACAACACATTCAAGAATAGCCAGGCTGCCTTTTAATGGGGGTGGTACAGGAAAGAGAGTGGTCAGTCAGGAGCCGTTAAGGCCTGACAGACAGCACAACATGGCAGATTTTTTAAGTAACTGTAGATTCAGGAGATGGGCACAGGTGAAGAGCTGGGCATTCAGCCACTCACTCCCAGTCAGTTCTCTGCCAACTGGCTGCCTGGCTGGGTGGGGCAGAGGGAGCCAAAGTCCAGAGGCAGGAACCCGCAGAACAGCAATGGAAGGTAACTCAGGTGAGGCTAGAGAGAGAAGGAACACTGTCAGTAGGTGCTTCTCAGAGCATACCCCAACCTTTATTCTTAAGATGCTTGCCTCCACCCTCACCCCTTTGTTCCAGCTCAGCCCTGAAGAGCCACATTCAGAGCCCTTTCCAGATTACACTGCTTCCTTGAGTCACAATCCAGTCAGAACTCTCAATGCTTAAAAACTAACAGTAACTCCTTCCCCACTCAACTCAATTTATTCATTGTTATCAATCACAAACCAGAGCCTCAGAACTCAAGTCCAACAAACATCAGAGAAGGGAGTAAGGGGATTCACAAGAGAAGGGATGTGCCCAGACCACAAATCCCTCAGTGGCAGGGATGAGGCCAGAACATTCTTCCTGGAGGTAATAAGTACGTATACAGGGGCGCCTCGGTGGCTCAGTCAGTTAAGTGTCTGACTTCAGCTCAGGTCATGTCTCATGGTTTGTGAGTTCGTGCCCCGCATAGGGCTCTGGGCTGACAGCTCAGAGCCTGGAGACTGCTTCGGAATCTGTGTGTCCCCCTCTCTCTGCCCCTCCCCTGCTCATGTTCTGTCTCTCACTCTCTCTCAAAAATAAACATTTAACAAAAGAAAAATTACAGGAGAAATAAAATACATGTACAATTATAAAACTAAAGTGCATACTTTAAAAAAAAATTTTTTTTAACATTTATTTATTTTTGAGACAGAGCATGAATAGGGGAGGGACAGATAGACAGGGAGACACAGAATCGGAAGCAGGCTCCAGGCTCTGAGCCATCAGCCCAGAGCCCGATGTGGGGCTCAAACTCACAGACCGCGAGATTGTGACCTGAATTGAAGTCAGACGCTTAACCAACTGAGCCACCCAGGCGCCCCTAAAGTACATACTTCTAATCAACTACCTGACACCTTCATTATCAGCTCTCATGGGCACCTCAAACTCAACAGGTTCAAAACCAAAGAAGGATAATGAGTTTTGGCTCTTCCTTTCCAGTATCCATTTCTGTTCCTTACCTAACTGCATAAGCAAGAACCACCAAAATACTGACCAGTACTGGTCACTGTGGGCAATTCTGCCTGACTTTAAGAGCAGTTTCTGAAGTTTTACCATTAAATACAATATTTGCTGTAGTTTTCTTGGTAGGTACCAATTATCAGATTGCAAAAATTTCTTTCTGTTCTTAGGCTAAAAGGTGTTGTTGTTGTTGTTGTTTTGTCCTTTAATTAAATGATTGTGTATGTACTGCCTTCTTTGTAAGATTCTATGTTCCACAAGGGCAGGGTGGGTATATCTTATTCACCAAATCACGATTTGCTGGCATGTTCAAAAAAAAGTTACTGAACAAATGACAGAACTACTGTACCACTTTCCTGTTGAGACCCTTTCAACTACTCTCTCAATTCTGATTCCCCATCAGAATTACCCAGAGAAACTTATTAAAATAAACCAAACATGGTTGGGTCTCACTCCAGAGTGAATTGGTAATGGGGGGGTGATGCCAGGAATCTACATTAACAAGCATCCCAACATAGACTAAAGATCAAAATCACAGGCCTACAGTCAAAACTTCTTGACATGGGAATTGAGGGTCTTTGACACTCTGACAATATTACCTTGCCCTTTCACACTCTCCATACTTTCCCACCTCTGGGTCTGTCTGAAGTGCTTTCCTACTCCATCTCTGCATATTCAAATATCTACTCATTCCCCTGGGCCCAGACTAAATGATTTGCCCCCGACAAAACCTTCCGGGATACCAGAGTGTTTCACTGGAGCTTCCTGAGCCACCTAAGGCAACTTTTATCTCTTCTTTGAAGGCAGTGAAGAGTTATGTGTGGCCTCTACAACTTCTCGGCTACACTGTGAGCTCCTAGAGGCAGGACACAGGGCTAAGTTGCCTGCCTATCCTACATGGAGCCCTATCGACAGGGCTCAGTGAACATCAGATGAACAAATGAATGAAGAAGGGAGAATGAGGGTAATTTTGCCTGTTGTCAGTAGGGGGTCTGTCACTGGGTACTTGCTCTACTATGGGCATATGAGGTTTCTATCCTCATAAAGATTGCTGGGATACTGGGGTGTGGCATGCCTTGAGAAGAATCCTCAATGGGAAAAGGTGAATATCAGCACCTGCTGCTCCACCAAAGGAAAAAGAGATTCCAGAGCCTCATACCCCAGAACCTCCAGGGTTAGGCCCAAGATCCCACTTTTTTCTTAAACCCCCAAAAATCCAGACGATTGTGATTTTGATGCAATCCCCACCCCCAACAAGTCCTTTAGGGTCTCCTTAGTTTCTAAGAGCAACTTCCCCTCCTTCCCTCTGCAAACAGCTCTTTTTGGTCTCAGGCTCTGGGCTGCTGGCTGGGGACACCGACACACAAGCACACACAAACTACAAAACAATGTGGTCAGTGAGAAAATAAGACAGACCAGAGGGAAGCTTTGCCCAGAGAGGTGACACTGAGCTGAGTCTTCAAAGATGGGGATGAGCAGATACTCAGGCAATGCTCACTGGCTGTACCTTGTGACTGCTCAGCAATGCACAGGTGTGCCCTCACACACGAGGACCTACCGGTATGAATGCAGTGTGGACCCATCCTAGGTGGCATCTCCCTCCTCTACCCTCCAAAGGCAGAAGAGAGACCCAGATACCTGTCAATGAGGGAATCCCGCATGCTGGTCGCAATGGTGCTAGGCTGGGCTTCGTTCAGCTTGAAGACACTCTCCACCACTGACAGCTCTGTGCTGGTTGTGTCCAGGCCACAGAAGGCACAACAGTCATTCACCACCATCCCAGCGGCAATTACCTCGCTGCCTCGGTTCACAGTGCCTGCCTGCCAAGGGAGAGCTCAGTGTGGATCATGGCACCAAAAGCCACAGTCCTGCCACTCCCTGGCGAGGACTATCCCCAAACCCCGCTCCTTGACCTGCATCCCCAATCGCAAACTGTGACAGATAATAACTCAGATCCTTAACGCTAGGCAAAGGATCTGCCTCAGGAGGAGACAGAGATCAGAGAAAGGAATGCTTACCACAAGGGGGACCTGAAGAAGAGAAGACAGCTCATCTTGGTCTTCAATTGAAGTCTTGGGATGTACCAGTCCTCCCTGATTGCTGAAGACACAGTAGCTTCCTACTAGCACCTGGTCAGCCACTGTCTGTCTGAAGACTTCCACCTTGAGCACATCAGCCAAGATTTCTTCTGTTTCCTGTTAGCCAAAGGCACTGTACTCAGGGCCCAGAACTTCCAGGTCAAGGAACCAGGGGCCCTCCACACCCAAAACCACCCAGGGCTTGGCTCCCTAAGCCCCTCATCCCTCTGCTACCTAGCTGCATATGGAAGCTTCATGCAGAAAAAGCATGAAGTACAGGTTGGAGCAGAGTCTAGACCAGCTATGGAGTCCCTAATAGCTGTGCATGCCCTGAGGAGACAGGGGCTGGTCTCCACATCACCCTCTTCCCTCTAACCCACACTCAAGAGCTCAATTGTCAATCATCTCTCCTGGTCCTGGTTACAGGATGGGATGGAGCAGTCTCCCTGATTTTGGAGGATTAATACCCTCCTCAGCTTCTTTCTGGCACTGGTCACACCTCTATTATCACTATTATCACTATTCCAATGAGAGCCCAATTCCTGAAATCTGAGAGCCCAAGTATAAAGAGAAACCACAAGAGACACCCCTAAGTCCTGCCTCACAGGCAAGAACAATGACTAACCACTGACTAGGCGGGTCCTGTGACTCTTGGGCGAAATTGGGCTACCTTACCCTGTCCAGGTCTGGGTGGACCAAGGCCACGTAGTCGTTGCAAGTGGTGACATTGCCCAGGGCTGAGAGCCGCTCCTCCACCCGCCGGATCTGCACTGAGTCTGGGAGGCAGTTGCGAATGTGCTGCAGCTCCTGGTCAGTGGTGTTGTTGGGCACCAGGAGACCATGTCTGTTCCCTAGAGATCCAAATTAGGGGATGGGGCAAGAATGGACCACAAATACACAAGTAGCCTGCTAAGCTCTGGGGGTTTTAGATACAATCCAGCCCAGTCAGTTTCCCCAGGAAAGCTTTAGGCCCAGACCCCAGCCCGCTAACCCATTGATCCATACAACACCCAGGGGACCAGGAGTCCCATTGGGCAGGCCAGAGATAGCCCAGGAATTTGTTCCAACACACCCTGCCCATTTTGCCATAATCCACCAGGAGGGACCAGGACTAACAAGAGGAGCTCTTGGTGTTAGCTGTATATTTTGCTACTTGAAAACTGAGGTAACACTACACACCTATCAGAATGGCTAAAATTTTTAAAAGAATGCCAATACCAAATGCTGGCAAAGATACATGGAACAACCAATAGGAGTGTAAATTGGTCAACCACTTCAGATTATTATCTGGCATCACCTACTATATAGAATATCCGCATACCCTGTGCCCAACCTGTCCTCTCCTAGGTATTACACATCCAACAGAAACATGTACATGTGTTCACTAAAAGACATAGCAACCCTATTCATGTTAGAACTGAAAACTACCCTAATGCCCACTGTCAACAAAATGGATGAATATAATGTGGTATATTTACACAAAACACAGTAAGAATGAACAAACTACAATTATATTGTGACAACAATAACTAAACCTCTGCCTATCTCCACAAGAACACAACTCTTGAACTTCTAAACTCTGAGTTACACCCATTATATATTAAAACAAAACAAAACAAAACAAAAAAAAAAACACCAAGCGACAAGTCCAAAGGTCATAGTTAGGGCCAAAGAGTGTTTGGCCTGAATAAGAAAATACTCAGAGGCTAAGGTCATCAGGCTTATGATTTAAAAAAAAAACAAACAAAAACTCCCATATGACCCCAATGAACAGAACTAGAAATAAGGGGTGACAGTAAAGGGAGACAGATCCAGCTCCAACAAAGGACCAATGGCCAGACTCAACAGTGCTGAGAAGTAGGGGAGTGGGATAGGGATGCCACTCAGAGACATGGTAAAGCCAATTTAAGACTTAAATGGATAATGAACAAGATGACCCAGAATCTTAGCTTGTCATTTTGTAGAGGCAGAACTGGATCCTCAGAAAGAGGAAGCAACTTGCCCAGAGTCAGTGGCAAGGGAGAGAGGACATTTCCATCTTCCCTCCCAGGTGTGGAGGGAAGGTGTGGTACTTGGTGAGTCACTTGGATCCTTGAATCTTGACTTCATCATTAGTCAGATTAGGCCAATAAGGCCTGCCTGCCAGGGTCTTCGTGAAGAAGGATTGAAATCAAGTTTAAGAGTGAAAGCACTTAATGTTATTTGTTTTCCTATGATCCAGAAGCTTTTGCCAGTGATAGTCCCTGATCTGAAAGCACTTAAAAACAGGGTCCGGCACAGGCCAGAGAGATTCTCTTGTTTCTGGAGATAATGGATGAAAGCCGGAAAATCCAAGGGTCACTAGAAGTCCCCTCCAAGGCTACAATTAAAGGCTCTGGGAGGATCCACTCCCTCGCTCAGCGTCTGGCTTACCCACACACATGCGCCCGATGATGCGGCAGCCAGCGATGGACGCGTGCACCACGGGGATGGTATCGGCGAGCTCGCCCTCGAACACACTGTAGGGATGTGGATTCAGTGGTTAAGGAGCTGAGGGGTCTGAGTCCCCGACTCCCAGCA
Organism: Panthera leo; assembly: GCF_018350215.1. Classification (NCBI taxonomy): domain Eukaryota; kingdom Metazoa; phylum Chordata; class Mammalia; order Carnivora; family Felidae; genus Panthera; species Panthera leo. The sequence continues at coordinate 23,853,950 of NC_056681.1, read as the reverse complement.
CCCTCTCAGCCATCCAGCCACCACACTGCCAGCAGACACCGGAGCTCCCGCCGCACCTGTAGAAGTTCTCCGACCCTCCGATGGCCACCAGGCAGTAGGTGTTGGTGAGTTTGGCAAAGCAGCCGATCTCACAGTTGTTCTCGAAAGACGCTCGGACCGCCATGAGGCCTAAGGGCTGCGGGACCGGGAGTTCAGGGCCAACGAATCCTCTCCCGGCCGTGGGTCCGGGTCTCCCGGCCTCAGCCCTTCACGGCCCGCCGCGACCGCGCCCCTCTTGGCCCCTCAAATCTCAGGTCCCGCCCACTGGACCCCTCTAGACTGTCTAGCCCGGAATCCTCCGACTACCACTCAAGACGCGGGGAGCCCAGAACTGTCCCTTCCGGCGTCCCTCCACACCCGCTCACCAAAAGACAGCAACCCCCGCACGCTTCAACAGCCTCCACTCGGCCCTAGGTAGGTTTCCGTTTCCGCCTCGGCCCAGGGAGACTTCCGGGAGAGCTGAGTGCCCCCGCTTACGCAGGCCGTCACCGTAGCTCCACCCTCTGGGAGGAGTCTATGGTTGCAAGTGTTCCGGTCTGGACCCCACGTGGCCCCGCCCCACGCATGCTCTCATCCAATCATTCCTTCATTCATTTATTCAGGCGCTTTTTAGGAGGTACCATTGACCGAGACCTGTGGCTGGTTGGATGCGAGGCATAAGAGAGGAGGAGCCAGCGATGTCTCGAAGAAGACGAGTTGATGATGGAAGTATTTACTGAAGTAAAGCCTAAGGAGAAAGAGTAGGTGTGGGGAAAGTGACATGCCGAGCGTTAGGTTTGGGACAGACGTCCAGGCCAAATCTGGAGCCCAGGGAAGAGTGAAGGGCTGAGATTTGGGGCTGAAGCCTGGGGTGGATGACGCCACGGAGGCGTCCAGTAGGGAGAAATGAGACCAGGACAAAGGTCGGAGAAGGAGACGTGGCCAAGAAGTAGAAGAAACCAGTCTGAAGAAGGTATTGGAGAGAGGGAAGGATGAATGAAACCGGGTCTTAGGGAGGGTCCAGATGGGCAGTGGTGTGGATGCTGACTGGCTTCCACTATGCATGTCCTTGGTCACTCACTCAGGAACCACTATGTCCTCGAGATAGATGGTAGCACTCAAGGGACCTGCTCTCATGGATGAGATGAACTTGATCTACATTTTGTAGAGTCTACACAAGCCCCAAGGCCTCTCAGAATGTCACAATGAGGGTAGAGGGGGCTTGGAGCCCTGTCCTCCCCTCAGCCCTTCTGCAAACATCCGTCTCCCTCAGGGAGCCCTCCACAATTGGCCTGAATGGTCAATTGGCTCTTCCCCAGCCCTCAACGTGAAGTTCCACAACTCCACCTTTCTCAGGACACACCAGGCTGCTGCTGGGTCATAGCATGTCTGCCTTTATTGATTTGTATTGTGTAAACTGTCCCAGGCAGGTGGTGAGCTCAGGAAAAGACGAAAAACCTATCAGAGCCTATGCTTCTGTGTGTGTGTGTGTGTGTGTGTGTGTGTGTGTGTGTGTCAGAGTCTGAGTATCCACACCCTCTCTATCCTCCCCAGTTCATCTCAGACCCACTCATCCTGTCCTGTCCTTGGCCTCTCTTCACCTGCTTCCCTCTACCAGGAATTCCTTTTCTCCTCCATCTGTCCAATCCTCCCCATCCTTCAAGGGCTGACTCAAAGTCTGCCTCCTTTGAAACTTTCCTCACCACTCCACTGTCACTACCCCCTGCCACTGATTCCTTGAGTTACATACAGCTCTGTCTTGCCTGCCATTGGTTTATGTATTTATCCTTATCTCCCAGGGCCTGAGTCTGATTCACTTGTCAGCCCTGTGGTAGGTACACAGCTTAGGCCAAAGAAGATACTGGTTGCTGTGTGCATACCTATGTGTGTGTATATGGTGTGTGTATGTGGTTATGTGCATATTTATTGTCTGTGGATTCTGAGGGGTCTACAGTGTGCACTGAATGCATATATTTTGTTTCGCTACTCATTTAGCCATATTACATTTATTGAGTACCTGTAACTAGAATTCTGAGTGTTTGGGTTTATCACATGGACCTTTGTTTACTTACTGAGTGTCTATGGGTATTCAGTTTGTGGGTATGAACCCTGTCAGGGTGTTCTGTGTGTTATACAGGCATTTGGGGCATCTCTGTGATGTGTGTGTTTTGTGTGCATGGGGACATGTGAACTGTTGATAATGGTGTGTCATGTCTGTGCAAAAACACAATCTTAAGCATTAGGGACACGGGTTTGGGCCCCAGCTCTGCCACTGGTTCCACTTGGACCTGATTCCAAGCAAGTCATCAAACTCTCTGGGCCTTAGCTTCCACATTTATAAAATAGGGAAGATAGTACCTATGATCCTAGAAACGTATACCTGCTAGAGGTCTATCTTGTAGAATGTTGTGAGGATGAAGGATGAGAATTAACCTGTGTAAGGCACCCAGCACAGTGGCAAATGGCAGGTACTGTGGTTTCTGTTTTCGTGTGTGTGTGTGTGTGTGTGTGTGTGTGTGTGTGTGTGTAAACAAGAATTCTGAACTCAGTGAGTGTCTAACTTGAGCTTCTAGACACCCTCTGCTCCCCATGCAGCCCTGCTGGAGAACCCCAGGGTCTGGAACCTGAGTAAATCTAGAATCCAAGTAGATGGAGGAAGGACATGTCCTTGGTGGGAGCAGGACTAGGACTCAAAGCGGCTTCGGAGAAGTTTGAACTTGGACTTGTTGTACTTAGTGATGAGGTCCAGTTTGCTGTGGCCCAAGGTCAGCCGCTTCTCATCCCCTGACAGGCCATTGCTACTGCCACTGTGATGGCCACCTGTGGGGCCTCCAGGGAGGCCAGGGTCAGGTCCTTGCCTGGTGCCCTGCAATTGATGATACTTGGTAATGAGGTCCAGCTTGCTGTGGCCCAGGGTCAGCCTATTCTCATCCCCAGAGCCCACTCCAGCCTTTCGAGCAGGGCTTGGTCTGGGGAGACCACTGGGCCCAGGCCCCTCACCCCGGAATGGGCCAAACTTTGTGATGAGGTCCAGCTGGCTGTGGCCCAGGGTCTGTCGTCGCTCATCAAGACTTTGCTTGTCAGCCCTGGCTGAGGAGTTGGCTTCAGGGGGCACTCTGGAGCCCCCAGCCTTGGGGTACTGTACCAGGAGGTCCAATTGGCTGTGGCTGTGCTTTGAGGACAGCCTCTTGTCCTCTGGAATTTGATTGCCAGGTCTGGGGGAACCTGACTCAGGGGTACCCCCAGCACCCTGGGTCTGAGGCAGGAGATCCAGCTGGTTATATCTCTGGTTTGGGGACAACCGCCTGTCCTCTGGAGCCTGCTCTCCAGGCCAGAAGGAGCCCAAGCTGGGGTCAACCCCAGAATCAGGGCCTCCAGCTTCTCTGGCTCTGGGGAAGGGGACAAGGAGATCCAACTGGCCATGGCTCTGATTCAGAGACACCTTCTTCTCCTCCACTGTCTCCAGGGCTGTGCTAGGTACCCAGCGACTTCGTTGGGGACTAGACTCCTGGCTTCTCAGGAGCCCATTCTCTGGGAGCCGGGATAGGGCTGAAACACCCTGGGGGAAGGGGAGGAGGGGGCGTTGGCGGGCAAGCATAGGTGACCCCACTGCCAGGGTCAAGGGGCTGGCACCATTGTGGTTGAGGGCAGGGGAGGACTGGGACCATGGGGACACCCCCAACTTGCCTAGATTGGACCTGTAGGGCCCTGGCAGGGAGCCATGGTTAGGGTCAGACAGCTGGCGCTTCAGAGAGGGCTGGCCACTGGCCCCGCGGCAGGCAGGGCCCAGGGATGAGGACCCCATACCCGTGTCACTGCAGCCACCGCCTCCTGGTGGACTGAGGTAAGAGGAGTGGTCCATTAGAGGTGAGCGTTTGATGCTGCTAAGGCTGGTGCTGGAGGGTGAGGAGGATGCAGGGCTCAACACACTGGGCCGGAAGCCCAGGGCCACTGTGGGAGGACACAGTGCCCTGGGAGATACGGGACCCTCACCACCGCAGAAGCCCTCCACAGGCCGAGACTCGGCATACAGACAGCGGAACTCCCGGTCAAAGTCTTCCACGATGCGGCCCCTCAGCTGCAGCACCATGCTAGTGTGGGCCTGGCTGCAAAGCCAGGTGAAGCTGGGAACAGAGGGTCAAGGTCAGAAGGCAAAGTGCAGGAGCCTGGGGCTGGGGGCGGGGGGGAGTCATAACCAGGTGAACATACCAAGACAACTCCACCACCATTAGGACCTACGTGAGGCGACAGAGCTCTGACTTCAGAGTCTGTGCTAGTTCTAACTCAGCTTAGAGGACTTGGGCACATGGTTTCCCATCTCAGGGTCTCAACTCCCCCATCTGTAAAATGGACTGGGGACGAGAGTCCCTGGAGTCCCTCCAGTTCTGAGGTGCAATATGCCAAAGGCATTAAAGTAATCCTTCCACAGAGTGAGCTCCTCCAGGGCCCAGTGGGGGGCTGTCTTTCCCCCCCACTATGCCCTGAGGCCTGCACAGTGCCTGGCACTTGGTAGCTGTCAAGTCCATGTTGCCAGGGTTGGGTGGATGAAGGTAAATTCAAGCTGCCAGATCCCAGGTGCCTCACCAGCCGGTGGCACAGCCCCCCCGCCCCTCTCTCCCCTGTTCCCTGTGCTCACCTGTAGCTGCCTGCCACCACCTGCTCACAGTCGATGATAACAAACTTCTCCAGGGCCTGCCCCGTGAAGCGGCGGCCGGCCTTGCTGCAGTATGTGTCCCCACATGTGCTCCGCACACGCATGTTCTGGGCCAAGGAGGGAGGTAGGTTGGGTGATGACCTTGAGAGAATGGGGCTCAAGCCACATCTAAATCCCTTGCAGTCTCTAACCTTAAGCAGCTAAGGAAAGTCAGGTCGCCCACTCCCATTGACCACCCCCCCACATGCTTACTGACCCTTCTGCCCTCCCTGACTCCCCACCCCACCCCCTGGTTACCGCCCCTGTCCCTCACTGACCGGCAGGTGCCCCCCGTTGAGGTCCATCTTGTAGCACATCTCCAGGAAGTGCCTTAGGTGCTCCTGAGCCAAAAGCAGGTAGACAGGGACACCACGCCGGCTCGAGGCCTCCATGAGGTCACACAGAAGCTCCATGTCCGTGAATATATCCATCACGACAGCTACCACCTGGAGGACGTAGGGAGAATTTCAGCCCTGCCTGGGATATTGCCCAGCCCAGGGGTGGAGGCTGAGGTCCCAGGAAAAGAGAACTGGGCTTAAAAGCAGGAGGCCAGAGCCTTTGAGAACATCTGGACTGGAAGGGCTTTTAGCAACAACCTAGCTCAGAGGTTCTTAACTTAGACTCAGCGGGGGTTCCACTGTCTTGAATGCCCAAAATACGTTTGCAAGCTTCGGTGTGCATATTTCTGGGGACAGAGGGTTTATCTGTCATGGGCTTCTCAAAGATGTCTGTGAGGAGACCTAGGCCAAGAGTAGGGAAGGAGTCAGGAGCAGATACTAGACCCCAATTCCCAGTGCAGGCCCTCATGCTCTCCCACTAGCTCCAGCCCTAGCGCTGTCAAAGTTTCCCTCCTCAAGAATTAGAGCTGCAGGCCAGTTATTGGGGGCTTTGAGCCATTGGCCAGACCTGCCTCAGTTTCCCTACAAAGCAACAGAGGTCTAGTGTGGTATCTTATACCCACAGACTCCCTCACTTCCACCCACACCAAGTGAGACCAAGTTTTCTGCTCAGTTGAGGGACTGGGGCTTGTGGTCTCCTCATCTAATGGACTGCCTCACAGAAGCCCTGAAAACCCCCTCACACCATCAAGCCCCCAACTGCCCCTTCTTCCCTTTGCATATATCTGCTGTGAGAACCACCTTTGTCGTCCAGGCTGAGGCAAGAGGTGCAAAGCACTGCAGCTCTGGAGCCGGACAGAACCGGGTTCAAATCTGCACTCTGCTACTTCCTAGTGATACAGCCTTGGGCAAGTTTCTTCACCTCTGCGAGCCTCAATTTCCTCATCTGTTAAATGAAGATAATGATAGCTACATCTCATAGTTATGAGGAATTCAATGTGAAAATACTCAACACACAACAGAAGCTCAATAAATGTTCCTTTCCTGCTGCCTGCTTAACGAACAAGGACATTGGCCCACAGGAAAAGGAAGCCCTTCCCAAGGTCACTCTGAGAGTCAGTGACAGCCCAGAGTGGAAGCCTGGCTCCTGGCCCAGAGGTGGAGGGTCTAGGTGAGGGTGAGGAGGCAAGTGCTGGAGGGTGCCCTAGTCCACGGCACAGGCCTGGCTGAGGGTGGGGGAAACAAGGTCAGGTAAGAAAGATCAAAGGGCCAGGGGTGACAACAGCAGCCACCTCACTAATAACCCCATTCCCAGTGCTAATCAGGCCCGGCCCTCCCCTGCCTCGGGCACAGGCAGGTTTGCCAAGGAGGCTCTGGAGGCACCTGGGAGATTCCAGCTTGCTGGCTCCTGATCTCTGCAGCAGGCTGCTCCCCCAGACAAAGACACTGAGTCTAACCCACCTCAAATCCTTCGTGGGGTCATCTGATCCATTCCCCTGCCTCCTGAGTCGGAGGTCAGGGCTCAGGAATGAAGCTATGTTAGTCTGTGGCTGGAGCCTTCCCAGATACTGACCATGGGACCTGCTCTCCTCCCCCTCTTCTTTCTCCTGAGCCCCAGCTCCCCACCTCTGAGCCCAGAAGCCCCCACCCCTCTTCCCTTTTGGTGCAGAACTATCATCCTGGCCCTCAAATGCCATGCTGAGGCCCAGGCACCAGTGCCTTCTTCCCCGTTTCAGGCCCAGCTGGAGATGCAGTATACGAGGGGTGAGGTGCAGCTGGGGATGTGCACCAGGAGGCAGGGCCAAGCCTGGGTCCAGGGCCTGAGTCAGGGCCCCTTTCTCTCCCCCTGAGCTCTATTTCACCAACTGACTGGACCTTCCTGAGCAAGTGCCAGCCCCTCTCTGGCCTCAGTTTCCTCCTCAATAAGTCAAGGGGGTGACTCAAATGTTCATCAAGGTTGGACTTCTTAGTTTGGGAGCATAAACTCTCCAAGACTCTGATGAAGGCCATGGACTCTCTCCCAAGAAAGATGCAGAAAGGATCCCTCCTAGCAATATGCCCAATTTTGCCTGCATTTTTAGGGTGTTTGGTGAGTAATGCTCTTGAGTGTCAAGGGATTACCAAGGTAAATAAAACACATGCCCACCCTCTAGGAGCTGGTGATCTGATAGAGGCCAGAGGTTCTAGTCCCAGTACTGCCCCTAAGCTGCTTTATATGGCCTTGGGTTGGTCCCTTTCCCTCCCTGGGTCTCAGTTTACACATCTGTGGAATGAATGTCTGAAGATATAAGGCCCTTACCGTGCGGGCCTGGCTGATGAGAAAACGCAGAAGGTCCTTGATGTTCTTGGCCTTGTCCCGCTGGAAGTGGACCACAGCCTGGGTGGGGCTGAAGCCTGTGGCCTGCGGAACCTCAGGCCAGCCCAAGTCCAGGTCCGGGGGGTCTATGTCAGAGGCCATGGGGAAGTAAGTGCCTGAGGTGATTTCAGAGAGCAAGCTGAGGCGGTCAGGCCCTGAGGCCTCCAGTCCCTGGGCCTCGCTGAGCTCAGGGCCCCCATGCACATGGCTGGTCATGTAGTCCACGTCCAGAGCACTCAGGAAGGGCAGCTCCCGCTCCTCGGAGATGACCCGCAGGTAGGCGGCCTCGCCCCGCTCCAGGAGGGCGTCGGCTGCCAGCCGGGCAGCCTCACTGTGCTGGAGCACCAGCGGTGAGGCCTCCCGCCACCACGGCCGCTTCAGCTCCTCCACCCGGCCCCGCAGGGGTCCCGCCATGCCCTGGGCCCCCAAGTCCCCAGGCCCTAGGCCTCCGAACATTCCTGCCCACCTGGCTGCCCTCACCCTCCAGCAGGCTCCATGGCCTGCACCCTGGGCCGGCTGCAGCAGGAAGAAGATACCAATAGAACCACCTCCTGCCTGCCCGCCCCGTATGTGCCAGGGCCCCCAACACGTTGCCACCCTAAATCAGAGCCATGCTCCGCCCCATTGCCCCTGGCCTCTGGAACCTGTCGGGTCAGCCTCACCTGTCTGCCTGCTGTTGAGACTCGCCCGCTCAGGGAAATGGCAGTGCCAGGCCCTTAGCACGCACTCCTGCCCACCCCCACCCTGGCACCACCCCACCTTCACCTGCCCCAGCCCCACCAGGCTCCCAGCAAGTTTCCTCCAAACCCTGACCTTCCAGAGCCCCCATAGAGGTTGGATTATGGTCCAGAGGGGCCCAGTCCTGTTCAGACACACACATGCACAACACACACACACACACTCGCGCGCACACACACACACCAGGGTGGATAAATGACTCAAGATACCGAGATAAAGACATGAACACACAAGTAGATAGGCTGTCATGTCATATGCAGACCATACGTTTCGATCAAACCCATGTGAACTGACCCAAATGTTAATTCAGAGACAAGCCATAACCCTAAACATACCACGGTGGATATCACAAGCCTTGGCACACCTTGCATACAGGCCCTAAATAACTGAACAGGGTGTCACACAGAGCTGTCAAGGACATCAGCACCTATCTCTCCCCCGTCTGGGCCCATCTGCTCCCATGATGGCTCTGCCGCTCTCTACCTCCCTAAGTGTGACACTCACAGTCCGCTGCCCACCCCCCACCCTGGCTCTGAGTCCATCCTCCAAGGATCTCCAGCAGTGGCTTTTACCCTAGTCCCCAGGAACAGCTGGGGAGTGTTAAAATGCAGATCCCCAGGATTCACCCATCTGAGATTCAAATCCAGAAAATCTGAGTAAACCTCTGAAGCCTGCTTTTTTACAAGTACCCCGGTGCACCTGGGACAGTGGACCCAGGCCCATCCCTGAGAAATGCTGTTCCACATGGCTTAGCCTGGCATGGGCCACACCACATTCTTCCTCCCCACCTCAGGGGCTGCGTATTAAATGGCTCAGAAGAAAGGTTGTTTTAGAGGAATGGCGGCACACTGCAAGGTCAGGAGGCAAACAGAGCAGGCAAGTTTCTGTTCTCTGCCCCTAACAAGGGCCACAGTCTCAGAGTCCTCAGTAGCATGAGTAAGAGGCTTTGCTCTGGAGAAGAGGGGTCGGTAGATGGCAGTTAGTTAGGGAGGCAGGCCAGGCAGAAGTGGTCACAGCAGTGCACAGTGCCAACTCACGGTGCTACCCTTCTAAGGTGGGATGAGGTCCAATGAGGATGGCCTGGACAACAGGAGACCTAACATCACGTCTCACAACCCAGTATAATACTGATTTCACTTGCTTTATCTGGTCTGTGATCATGTTCAGACCAGACACGGGTCCTTCTATGTCCACGAGGCTTCACACAGGGCCTAACACATTCATGGCAGGGAGCAGAGGGATCTAGGGGTTCCCATGTCGACCTGGGCCCTGGGACCCAAGATGAATGGGACTGGGGCTTTGTCTTTGAGGATCCTAGAAGTGAGGGGCCCAGGGGTCAGGGTAAGGCCAAGAGGTGAGATGCTGGGCCATTCCATCCCATTCCAGAGGCAGGGGCAGACACTGGAACACCAGATGCGCTAAGGAGGTCCTTCACCCGGGGTGGGGGTGGGGGATTACATGAACAGTAAGAGATTGGGTAAACAGAGCCAGACCGTGGGAGGGTAATGAGCTGTAGGGGTATCCAGGAGGCAGGGCCCTCATTAGGGCCTTATCTCCAGATTTGTTTGCGGGTAGAAGTGGGCCCTTATCTGGGCTGGAGAACTGTTCCTGAGAGGGGAGACAGGGTGTTTCTGTGTTGCTGGGTTCCTGTGTTTATCCCTCAATGTTTACACATCTATCTGATGATACATATTGTTGGCTATTTTTATAAAAACTATTTTTAATTGTGGAAAAAGACTTATAAAGTTTACCATCTTAACCATTTTTAAGTATACAGTTCAGTGGCATTAAGTACATTCATGCTGTTGTGCAACAATCACCACCATCCATCTCCAGAACTTTTTCATCTTCCCCAGTTGAAACTCTGTACCCTTAATTAAACACCAACTCCCCATTCCCTCCTCTCCTCCAGCCTCTGGTAACCACCACTATTTCTTTTCTTTTCCCTTTTTTAATGTTATTTTTGAGAGAGAAAGAGAGAGAGTGAGCAGGGGAGGAGCAGAGAGAGGGGGACTAAAGGATCCCAAGCAGACTCTGTGCTGACAGCAGAGAGCCCAATGTGGGATTCAAACCCACGAACTGTGAAATCATGACCTGAGCCAAAGTTGGACACTTAACTGAGTCACCCAGGTGCCCCACCACCAACCTACTTTCTGACTCAATGAATATGACTACTCTAAGCATCTCATCTCAGTGGAATCAAACAGTATTTGTCCTTTTGTGACTGGCATATTTCACTTAGCATAAAGTCCTCAAGGTTCATCCATGTTGTAGCACATGTCAGAATTTCCTTCCTTTTTAAGGCTAAATAATAGTCCACTGTGTGTATAAACCACGTTGTTTATCCATTCAACCACTGATGGATACTTGGGTTGTTTCCACCTTTTGGCTATTGTGAATAATGCTCTTTAAACACGGGTGTACAAATTTGGCTCTAGAGTTTTGTATATTTCCCTCCATGCTGATGTTTGTGTTAGATTCTTTTTTTTTTTTTAAACCCAGCCCCACTCATCTTGGGTCCCAGGGCCCAGATCAACATGGGAACCCCTAAATCCCTCTGCCCCCTGCCACGAATGTGTTAGGCCCTGTGTGAAGCTTTGTGGACATAGAAGGACCTGTGTCTGGCCTGAACATGATCACAGACCAGATAAAATGAGTGAAATCAGTATGCTCAACATGGGGCTTGATCTCACAACCCTGAGATCAGAAGTAATGTGCTTTATAGACTGAGCCAACAAGGCACGATTCTATTTTTGTAAGTAAAAAACAAAACAAAACAAAAAAAACCCAACAGTGAACATCAGTAATTTCATATGGTTCAACTCAATATATATACACATGCTCATGCATAGCTGTACCTGTGCATGTAATGTACATGTATATGCTATCTGTTAACGTTTGTATGTCTGCTTGGCTGTCTTTAAATATCTAGCCATATGTCAGTGTGCATTTACCTGTGTCTGCATGTGTGTATGTATATTTGTGTGATGTTTGGGTGAAGATCTGTTTGTGTGCATGAGTGACTGTGCAGCGGGGGAGGTCTTTGACCCTAACTCTGCAGTGTGGTACTGGGTGCGTGCACAGGGAGGTCAAGTGAGCGGGGCAGAGACAGGAAGACAATGAATTGAAGTGAAAAGGGCTCCAAGGTATCCCTGACACGCTGATAATGAAAGCGTGTAAGTCAAATCAAATCCCCTAGGTGGCAAGACTAGCCCCTCCCATTGGATTGAATGGGTAGAGGGCAACCAGAGGGTAGACAGGTATATCCTGGCCTCAGGGCTGGGCCTGGGCTGGAGACCCAGAGTGGTAGGAGCCGTATGGATAGCAAAGCCTGGACCCTGGCGGCAGTGTGTTGGCACAGGCCCCTTAATAACCGTTATTAAAGGGAAGAAAAATATTTTCCTGTCCCGGGGACATGTCAGGCGCCTGCCTGGCATCATTCTGCCATCCTGGGGGCCACCTCACCTTGTCTGTGGTCTTTTATAAGCCAGGTGGCGCCTGGGCAGATGACTGTCGTGTGGGGATGGTTGGAGCCCATCAGATGCAGGCTGCTCGGATGCCAGCACTGCCGCGTACCTTTTATGTGGCACTTCTGGGTGGGAGGTGACAGTATTCCTGGGAGGAGCAGAAAGTAGGAGAGCCAGGCTGTGCCCAAATCCCTTGCATCAAGGCAAAGTGACCTAAGAGCTAGAGACACAGGAACAAGCGGTGAAGATATAAAAGGGTGAGAAAGACTCCAAGATGTGCAGAATGACATTCCGGGCTGGAGGGCTAGAGGGGCGCAGGCATGGCTACTGAAGGAAGATGGGAGGCTGTGGTGCAGGGAAAGGGCTGCCAGAAAGGTCTCTGGAGCCACATTCTGAAGAGGGCCTTGCTGAATTGCTGGCTCTCATTGTCCAGACGATGGTGAAAGGTTGGCAAGATTTCTAGAGTGGTATTTTAGGATGACTTACGAAACAGCCCCCCAGGGGAAGAGTGGCCCAAAGCACCAGACTGGCAGAACAACCCACATGGGTGTGGTTCACTGTTCTTGAGCACCACAGGGGCCTTCAGGAGGTCCCACTCGCTCTGGCACTTAATGAGCAAATGGAACAATCACAACTCTGAGCTACAGTGGTTTAATCTGTAAAATGGGACCAACATCACCTCCTTCACCAGGTTTTTGTGAGGAATAAGTGGGCTATTCTTTTATTCTTTTTTTAAGTTTATTTCTTTTAAGAAAGAGACAGTGCAAGTGGGGGAGGGGCAGAGAGAGAGGGAGAGAGAGAGAATTCCAAGCAGGTTCCGCACTGCCAGCGCAGAGCCCAATGTGGCGCTCAAACCCATGAAGCTGTGAGATCATGACCTGAGCAAAAACCAAGAGTCAGATGCTTAACCAACTGAGCTACCCAGGCCCCCCATAAATGGGCTATTTTATGGCAAGTGCCTGACCAAGAGGAGGAATAGTTTAGTACATGCTGGATTCTAGAGCTTTCTCAGGCCATGAAAGGGGCAGGGGCTCAAGTAGAGGCCTGAAGACAAAAGAGGCCTGGAGCAGCCACCGGAGGAGCTACTTTGGTCTGTCTCAGACCCATTCTAGACCAAAGGCTGGTTCTGAATGTGAACATGGCCCTCTGGCCACATCAGTGGAGTGTGGCTCTGAGATTTGGCCTCTTATTCCAGCTCACAGGGGACAAGGTCCTCTCTTCACCCTCCATACACAGATAAGCATTCTGGCAGGCAGATCACAAGAACGAGAATTTGGGCATTCTATTTTGTAAAGGTGGCCGAGTCTGGGGTCTAGACTACAGACACTGTGATGATGGTGTCTCCATTCCCTCAACTTCCCACAACCCACTCATCCACCTTATCCCATCCAGTTGTAGACTTGTTCTGTTTCTGTAAGGGGAGGGAATTCCTACTCTACTTTCCAGGAGGAGAAGTAGGAGAGGACTGCCCCCTCTTTTCTCTTCACTCGCTCTTCCTCTCCAAGGAAGGAATGGCTAGTCTGATTGGTGGCTTAGAAGGAGCTGGACTCCAATCTTTTGCCCTGCCCGCACCCTCCCTCTCTCCCTCCCTCTATCTCTCTCTCTCTCTTTGGTTCTGCTGTAGGCAAAGGTAGTATATTCTTCATTCACCTGCATAGCAAACTTCCAGAGGAGGTTCTGCCCCTGTAATGGGGAGGAAGAGGTCTGCTCTTTCTGGGGGTAGAGGTGAGTAAGTTTAGTTTTAGGATATTAACAAGCCCATTTGGCCAGAGAGTGAAAGCTACATTCTCCAATCAGCTTTGTCAGAAATACTGGTATAACCACTGTTTTCATATCTCTTAGGTCTTTTCTTTTTTTTTAATTTTATATGTTTGTTTATTTTTGAGAGAGAGAGAGATAGGGAGCATGAGCAGGTGAGGGGACAGAGGATCTGATGCGGGCTCTGATTGACAACACCGAGTTCGATATGGAGACTGAATTCACAAACCGTGAGATCATGACCTGAGCCAAAGTCGGACGTTTAACCGACTGAGCCACCCAGGTGCCCCTGTCTCTTAGGTCTTATTTCTCAATTCGTTTTGAACTTGGGAGAGGAAGAAAGAGATATTATCTAATGACCTCTTAAGCCCCCAGCATTGTTGGTCTCACCACCTCACCCTCCCTGTCATATCCCATCATCTCCTCTCCTCTGTCCATCCAGTTCACCCAACATGTATTTAATGCATCCTTTAAGCCAGCACTGTGGGCTCAAAGATGAGTAAGACTTGGTCTCTGCCTTGGAGGAATTCATAGTTTAGTGGGGAAGGCAGACTCATAAATAATTATAAGCCACAGGTTAAACCAAGGTATAAATGAAATGCTTTGGGGGTTTACAGCTCATGACCCATTCTGGAACCTTAGAGGAACCGTGTCTCCACCCCCCATCCCCAACTAGGGTACAGCCCTGTGGCAGGCTTTTTCTCACATGGTGACTGGGAGGTTAAGGAGCCATTTCTGGACAGGGGGAGATAAAATTAGGGAAGAAACAAGCCAGCAGAGGCCTATGGTTCTGGTTCCCAATGGCAAAAACTTGAGTTTCTCAGGACCTCAGCCTCCCATGTGTGAAGTAAGAAGGTGGGGTTGGAAGTCTCCAACTCTCTTCTAGCACTTACATATTCCATCACTCCACCCCCCCCCCCCCATCACTGTTTGACATTACAGGTCAGTACTTGAAGACTCCCTTTCTAGAAATTCTCCATTCAGGATCTCTAGGACCTTTTCTCCCCTCAATAGATGGATGGTAGATTTGTGTGTGTGTGTGTGTGTGTGTGTGTGTGTGTGTGTGTGTGTGTGTGTGTGTGAGAGGCCCTTGACCTGGGAAGGGTGTAGGTCCTAGGCTCACCAGCATAGCTCAAGGGAAGTCTCCTGGAAGCCACAGATGATTTGTGATGGCTGGTTAACACTGGGACAGGAGTGAGTGGGTAGACGATCATGGTCAGGGCCCCAGGGTCTGGCTTACCCCTGCCTAAGGCCAAACCAGTGATGCGGTGGACAAGCCATAGTGGGATTCTGTGGGAAGCCTAGAAATAGGCAGAACCAGGGCAACAACTACAGGAGGGCTGCTCCCAAAGGAAGAGTTCAAACACTTCGGACTCTCCAAAAACCCACTAGCTCCCTTTCCTTTCCCCTTCACCCCAATGACCGGTAAACTCCAGGTTCCCTGGAGACCAGCATGAGCTTGCCCTTTCCCTCTCAGCCTCCTCACCTCAGAAATCCCTTGTGCCCCATTTGTACTCCAATCTCTGGCCACAGGAAAAGTTCCCTCCTCCCCTCCAAAGCCAGGCCCTTGTTCTCAAGACCAGGCTTCCACTTTCAGAAGGATCTCATAATTCCTAACACTTATGGGAAGTTTCCTACTCCATTGGGTGCTTTACATTTACTCAGGCTCCTCCTCACCCGCCCATGCACATCTTCATTTTTCTGTGCTTTAAATACCTTAGTTCTTACCGTGCTCTCCTAACTCCTGCCCAATTTTCCTCCGTTTCTTTTCAGCTAGGCACTTATCAAGATACCCTGCCTTCTTAATCCTTTGCAATGTCTGTATTCTTTCAAAAATCTTGTTCCTGGAATAGTCTAAAACCCTTAAGCCTCATTCACTTACTCCCTGGCCCCTACTCTGCACCATTAAAAATGCACCATTAAAAACCTCCTCCTTCTGGCAGTTCTCTCCCCTGGCTTCTACCCCAGCCTCTACTTCCTATGCTGGTTCTTGCTCTTCCTACCCAACCCCCGCCTTCCCCCCAATGCTTTCTCCCACACTGACCCCACTTCCTGGTCAACCCTCTACATTTTACCTCTGGGAGCTCATCCATTTTCATGATTTCAAGTGTCCTTCTATACCCAAGACAAGTCCAAAGTCCTTAGTCCCTCTATCCTAATCATCTCCCAAGGTTCAGCCCCTCTCTATGCCCTTGCTCTCCCTGGGGCACCTTCCACCAGACCTGCCCCCATACAGACATAACCAACATACACCAAAAGCAATGGGGTAGGGCTCAAAAGACAGGAGACTGTTCAGCTTTGCTACAGAGTCACTTTGCACCAATTAGTGGCTTCTTCTCAGTGAACCTGTTCCCCTACTATACGATGTGGGCAATAATCCCTGCTCTATCCCATAGGATAATGTAATTAGCACTTGGAAAAAACACAATACAGAAGATTCTTCTTTTTTGAGTTTCCCTCTTCTGCCCAACATTGCCATCTCTTGGCTCCCAGGAGAGCTCCAGGCTGCTTTCTTCAGGCTCCAAGAGCAGGGAGGCATCAAGTCCCGATGATTTCTTCAAAAATGTTTCTGGAGTTTGAATTTTCAAGTTTATTAATTTATTTTGAGAGAGAATGAGTGTGAGCAGGAGAGGGCAGAGAGAGAATCCCAAGCAGGCTCTATGCTGTCAGCATGGAGCCGGATATGGGGCTCGATGCCATGAACCGTGAGATCACGACCTGAGCCGAAACCAGGAGTCGGACACTCAACCGACTGAACCACCCAGGAGCCCCTGAACTTCCCTTTGAATTCCTACAATCACCCTCCAGGCCCTCAAACCTAGTTGGCTAGTTCCTGACTGAGCCAATCCACCTTGCACATCACCGAACATCTCCACTCCCATCAGGTCACAGCCCTTACTGAGAATGCCTGCCAGATGCTGTATTACCCAGGCTACCCCCATTTGTGGCCCCACCTGGCTCTCTGCAACCTTTTCTTCCCTTAGCAAACCACTCAGCTGGACCACGTGAGTCTGAAGGGCTTCCTGTTCTGGGCCTTCTCCTGGGCAGCTCATTTCCTGTTCACTTTCCACCTACCTAAACTTTGCCCATCCTTATGTCCCAACTCCCTTCAAGGCTTTTCTGATGTCTAACCCCCTTGTTCTGACATTTCCTGTTAGTGTGTGTATGTGTCTACATAAACCCACATGGCTGGATATCTCATGTTTCTTTTTACTTTTTTAAATTGTAGCAATAACTGCTCCTTTCCCCATCTGGTATTCCTTTTCTAAAACCAAACGCATTGGACTCGGGTCACAGAACCACCTGAGTCTGCATGCAGAGTAAATCTGGGTCCCCCTGAGCTTCATGCAGTTTCCCTCAATGGTAACAGGAGTTTAGTAACACTTACCTCACAGATTTGTCACTGAGGATTAAAAGTCGTAACAAGTGAAAATACCAAGCAGTGTCTGAGACAAAAACAGAAATGGAAAAGATACTGGCTGAATTGTGGCCTTGGCTTTAATCTCAGCTTGTTGTAAGAAACAGCAATTATTTATGGTTCTCAAACTTTTAGGCAAAACTGAAATCTTAAGAGGTACTATTCACAACGTTGTTCAGTGTTTCTCATTTATAACCCATACAGTATGTATGTTCTTCTCTGAAAAGAAACAATTTATTTCTTCTGATGAAGAAGTGTACTTCCTTTTATGTGACAATGGGACCTATATAACCTTGACTCCCATTTCTGCTTTTGGCTGCCAGGAATCTCAGAGCACGGTTTTATATTGTTGCAGATTTCTTCGCTAACCTGTGGGAGGCAGTGTGGGATGGAGAAAGAACAAGGACCCAAGGGTTGGAAGATGTGGACCAGGGCACCCTGGGTCCCTTCTTCCTCTGTCTGGATGAGCCTCCAGGTCTCTGTGACCCTTGGTCCCTTCACCTGTGCAAAGGGGATAAGAACGATGAGGATACCTATTTTACAGGACTGCTGTGAGAAAATGCATTAAAACCACTTCATAAATTACCCCAAAAATCCTATGAAAGTTGGTTATTAGCAGCACAGGTTCTTTCTTTTTTATTTAATATTTTTGAGGGGGACGGGCAGAGACAGGGAGACACAGAATCTGAAGCAGGTTCCAGGCTCTGCGCTGTCAGCACAGAGCCTGACACGGGGCTCAAACTCACAGACCGCCAGATCATGACCTGAGCCGAAGTTGGATGTCTAACTGAGTAAGCCACCCAGCCACCCCATTCTTTTTCTTTTTTTTTTTTTAACTTTTAAAATTTATTTTTTATTATTTTTATTTTTTAGATGTTTCTTTTGGAGACAGAGCATAAGCGAGGGAGAGGCAGAGAGGGAGACACAGAATCTGAAGCAGGCACCAGGCCCCAAGCTGTCAGCACAGAGCCCGATGCAGGGCTCGAACTCATGAACCACAAGATCATGACCTAAGTCAAAGTCGAACACTTAACCAACTGAGCCCCCCAGGCGCCCCATTAATTTTTATTTTAGAGAGAGAGTCAGCGTTGAGTGAGGGGAGAGAGGCAGAGAGGGAGAGAGAATCTTAAACTGGCTCCACATTCAGGGTGGAGCCGGACTCAGGGGTCAATCCCCCAGCCCCAGGATCAAGGCCTGAGCCAAAATCAAGAGACTGATGCTCAACCGACTGAGCCACCCAGGTGCCCTTAGCAGCACAGGTTTTCTAACATGATTATTTCCCTTCCCCGCCTCCCAATATTTGCACCTTATCTTTTAAACTTTGTTCTAATCATTTTGCAGTTTTGTTGAACTGTGTCTCTGTGATCCTTTCAGGAAGTATACAGAGTACAAATAAATGACAAAATTATTTCTAGAGAGTATTCTCCCTGAGGGCAAGAAACATCCTTCATTTGTTTTGTATAATAACAATTTACAGTAGAAAAACATGTAGCTAGGGGTGCCTGGCTGGCCCAGTCCATAGAGTGTTGACTCTTGGTCTTGGGGGGTCATGAATTCGAGCCCCACATTGTAGAGATCACTTAAAAAAGAAAGAAAGAAAGAAAAACATGTAGCTACAGAAAGAACATTTAGCTCTCATTCCTATGCAAAAGCCAACGGAGGTACTTTGTACTGAATTGTTAAAATAAGCTGAACTGTGGGTCAGAGAATGATCCAGAAAGGGACTTTTTTTTTTGTTGGGCTTGTACTAATAATGACTGATGATCTAGTCATTCATTCCTTCTGTCATTTAGCAAAGCTTATTCTGATGCCTACCATGAGTCAGGCACTCCTGGGACACTAGAAAATCGAAGGTGACTGACTTCACAGTGCCCATTCTGAGGGAGCTAATGGTGCAGGATGAAGGGTGTGTATGTAAAAACTAGTTTCCACCTGGGACAGACCAGGTAGGATGGGGGGTGGGTATTTGAGGACACACAGGATTTCTCTAGTCTGAAGAGGAAACAAGGATTCCAGGTAGAGGAAACATACAGGGTGGTCTCTTCAGGTAACCCCAAATGGTCCAGTTTCCTCGGAGAAGAAATGAGTTAGAGACTCAGAAACAAGCACAGGTCAAATTAAGAAGAGCCTTGCAGCCTCGAGGAGCCTCGATTTTATCTTGAAGGGGAGGGGGTCGTGTACTCGGTGAAAGATGCCGGCAGGCAGGAAGTGAGGGCTTTGGGACATCCCCAACATGACAGATCCAATTTGGCTCTTTAAAACGCAGCTCCGTATTACAAGTTGCAGTGTTTGATGATTACTCATCTTATGGAGACAGGACTTGGCTCTGCAGGCAGGACCATCTGCTGCTGGAGACATTCATAAACGGCCTGTATGAACATAGGCCAACTGAGATGCTGAGAAAGGGAGTCAAGTTCTGGACCAGGGTTGGACTAAGAGACCTCTAAAGTTTCTTCTAAATCTGCAATTCCGTGATTCTCATGCAAGCCCAGTAGCTGAACTGGTGCTGTGGGCTGGGATCTGCGGCTGGGGAGCTGCCCTGGGCAGCAAATGGGTTAAGGCTCAAGTAACTTTTATATATGAATTAATGTGTGGAGTTGGGAGCCAAAATCTGTTCCATTAATTTTTCCATCCATTCCAGGAGCAGTTAGGTACACACAGTAAAGTTTATTTTGGTGCATGGTATACTTCACTCCATTAAAAATAAATTAATCAGCAAATTCCTGCCTGGCTCAGCTCTGGTTTATGTAAATAGTGCCCAGCTGTAATGAGTTACAAGGTGTTATTATCTCACACACACAGAGGAGGCTTCACTCTAGAACTCCGCTTGCAACAAAAGCATCTTAAATAAACTCAGAGAAGGCGGTCTGATTTGTAATGTTTTCACAGAAGTGGGATATACCTCACCCATATAGAATTTCTTTATATGACTCATTTTATAGCAAGTTAAATGAAGGAAGTTTGATGGGGGAAGGAGGGGCAATATGGTTCCCCGCCCCCTTCCTTCAATGCAAAGAAAATCCCCCAAGAGATGACCCATACTCAGGGAGGAGGCAACTGACCCTCAAGAGCACAGACCAAGGTGGCTCTGTAGCACACGCTCTAGAAGTTAGGAAGGAGCTAGAAAGCTGGGCATGGGGTTGGGCCCTGGGATAAGCCAGAAAAAAATATTCTCTTTGCCCCAGTATCTCACATAAAGGAGTCAAGAGAGGAAAAGACAGCATGTCCCTCACCCCATTCAATAGGGAAGTGACAAAAAGGCCTATGTTCTTGGGTCTTCTTTCCAAACAACTCAGGATGTGACAAGCCCCTTGGCCATCAGAAGCCTCCTGGGTCCCAGAGGATGGAGCCTGGCAGGCTATGCCTTGGCCACAACAGTGACATCTCCATGAACTGGAGGCAAGAACAGCAGCAGAGATCCTCTTGACCCTCTCCCCATCCTGTCTCTGAGCTGGGTGATGCTCCTCAGCTTATGGCAAATGCCATCTCAGATAAGTTTCTAAAAAACCCTGGAATAAAGAGTCATTGCAGAGATATGTCTCTGTGTCTTTTAATGGCCAACTCAACCCCATGGCTCAAAACCAGAGGACAGAGTGTGGTTACCCGTCTTGACTCAGCAGCATTCCAAACTGCTCCTTTGCCATGGTGGGCCCTTGGTGGAAGTGTACCGTTTCTAACTTACCACCATCCCTCTGCAGCCTTTGGGAAAAGCTGTCAATCACATAGTTACTGGAAGGGATCAGGGGAGTGTGTGCTGGGGAGCTCTTGCTCAGGGCTTCTCTTGGGGGAGAGGATATCTCAGAAGAACTAAGGGTTCTCCCAGCACTGTACCCCACCAGATCAGGCTCCTGGGCATATTAAAAGGAAAATCAACACAAATGGGGCCAGGTATTTGACAGATGCTGTTCAAAGGTCAGTTCAGGCCACTTTCTGCAGGGTTCTGGGCCAAACAAGCACCTCTCTCCCGGCAGTTCTTCAAAGCCAGCTGGCCAGCTGTTCAGAGGGACCAGTCCATCAAAGACCCTCGTCGTTATAAGTTGGGGAATGGGGCTTCAGGACACTCTGAGGATTCTTCTCCACTAGAGGGCGCCAGCTCACCTCCCCTGTCAGAAGCAGATCCTCCCCATTCATGGAGTCCAGGTACTGCATCTGCAACAGGGACAGCAAGAAACAGAGGGCAGGGACAAGGGCAGGACAGACATGAGACGGCAGAAGGAATCAGTCTTCCAATGGAGAGGACGGGGAGGGAGTTTGTGGGGGGTTCTGACCACACCAGCTCCCAGTCAGCAGGTGTCTGATCTTCCAGATTATTTCCTTAGAGAGGGTTGGGAGAAACTAATCACTGGGGAAGCTCACTGGGAAGGCTTTAGAGAATTCCCCATCATACCTCTAATAACCAAAACAGACACACAAACCCTGACTTCCTGGACTGCAAGAACTTTTCAGGGAGGATGTATTGGGGGAGACATGTCCTTGGGATGTGTGCATGTGTGTGTAAGTTTATCTGTCCATTCAGGGTAGTGATGTTACTCAAAGTGAGCCAATTCCCTTCTCTGAGGTTTAAGTCTCCTTGTGTGAAAACGGAATAGTAACATGTACCCCCACAGGACTCATGAAAAGATTAAATGCTTGTAACTGCTAGTCGCTGGAACTTTTTCTGGGGCCTTGACCACACGATTAGTGGGCCGCCATGCTTGCCAGTGGGCCCAGCTTCACCCACCATGACGACTGGCAGAGTTTCTCTGAGAGAAATGTGGAGAAGGGACACCTGTGATGGACAATGGGCGCAGCTTCAGGGAAGGTGAGGTTGGGCAGTTCCACAAGAAGCAAGTGATCTAATGAGAGGCCAAGTCTCAGGAGGTAAAAGTGGTCTCTGGGAGAATTCCCTTCGCTGCTGCTAGTAAGGAGAAGAGAGGAATGAGAAATGCTTTCAAGGGGACAGGCAAAATTTACAGTGGGAGCTGGATCACATCAGGAGTGAGCATTGTATTCAGAAAGCTGAGGCTCCACTGTGGGGTGAGAAGGCATTTGGGAGAAAAGGAGAAGGGATGGAAGTCCAGAGGCCTCATCTTAGGCTTTGGATCATCCTCCTCTTCCAAGAATTCCTCCATTCCTGTTGTTTCACCATCAGGCTGCTGACCCTGAAACCTAACCTCAGTCTCTCACATATACCTCAGGTCTAGATTTCTATACATCATGCTGTCTTCCGGTGCAAGGAGAGCAACTGACCCATTATCTCCCCTAAAATACTCTCCTCTTTCCAACAACTCCATGTCTATGCCTAATGCAGCCACTCTGCCCATCTTCAGCATTGAAAATCTCAACATAACCTCTGACTGGGTCTTGGGCTACCCACCAGACGAACCAGGATCATGGCACAGGACTAATCTGTTCAGGGCCCCTCCTGGTCTTTCCCGAGCTGCTAACTTATACTGAGTCTTGCCTGTCTTTGGCCTTTCACAGCCTTTGTTTCTACCCTGTATCACATCACAGGCTGATTTATTCCAGGGTTAGCTTGTGCCTGACTGGCTTCCTCACCAAACCATAAGTTGGCTCGCGGGTAGGTCTGGGTCCTGTGAATCTCTGCTTTCTCAGGAGAGTGCCTGGCACAGCAGGTACTCAGAAGTTTTGCTGATACCACCGGGTCCCATGAAAGCTCCCTGCTTCCCTAAGTGCCCTATCACTGTTTTTCTATTGCCTGCCTCTCACTAGACAATATAGGATTTTTTCTAGAGGCACTGGTGTGGTAACTCCTTCTTTTAGGGCCCTCAGAGAGGTCCCAGCTGTGCCCTTGTTGTGGCCTCTGCCACAAGCCCACCATGGCAGATGGAAAAGCTGGGCTGGTCTCTCAAAAAACACAGCATTTGCTTTGCCAGTTGCTACTTCTGTCTGACAGTGAGTCCAGTCAACAGTGAGTCTCAAGAGTTCTGTGTGGGTGGAGCCCTCTGGCCACAGTGCCTTCTTCCAGCTCTAGCAGATTTGAAGAATGGTCAAACAGAAGTCCTGGCTTCTGGGGTTCTCTACCCTCTGGGTCTGAAAAGCCCCACTGTGTGGTTTTTCCAGCCATCAACAAGCTGTTCCTGCTGGCTTCTACCCAAGAGCCAGGGCCTGGCCTTCCCATCCCTGGCTGTTGAAGGCTTAAAGGCTATGGACACAGGTGAATAAGAGAATAACTGTGGGGTGGGGCCCCTTCAGCTCCAGAGGCCAAGCCCATGAAGCAGAGATGTGACTCATGGGACAGCCTGAGCTGATGAGCTGTCTGGAGCAGCCAAGGCTTCTAGTGGCTACATGAATCACCAGCTTGGGGTTCTAGGCCAGCTGTGCAGGCTGACTCACTGGGAGACCCTGGAAAAGCCTCTATGTTCCTCTTCCTTGCCATTCAGCTCACTCGTCTATAAAGTATGGATTTCCCATCAATACAGGATCAAGGAGCAGAGAGATCAAGAGGTGAAGTAGCCATGGTTTCAAGAAAAACTATGTAGTGAAGCAGTCCTCACTCTGGAGTTTTCTCTTAGAAGCTCTGGTGTTAGGGAGCCCTGGGGGACCAGGGGGATGGTAAATGAAGTAGGAGGACGCTGTTTGATTGTGGATAGCATTCAGTGGGCAGAGGCTTGAGCGTTTTTTATGGAATTCTGCCTGGAGCCCAGTCCTGCTAGAAATCAGGAACAGGAAACATGAACCTTGGAGCCTCAATGTGAGCAGAGAGGGCTACTGTGGGCAACTGCACTGTACCCCATTCCCATATCCTACAGGACTATGCACACCCAGGGTCTCCCACTGCACTGGGCATACAACAGACAATCAAATGTGTAGTGAATGAACGCCTAAAAGTGTTTGAAAGCAGGAGATTACTCAGCGCCTCTTCTTCTTCTATCCCATACCCCACCCCCTGCCTAGCTCATGGCTGGATACAGAGAGGCTGTTCTCTATCAGTGCCTGGTGTGGACATGATGTGGTCAGAATTCCCTCAGACTGGCCTCTGGGAACTCAACCTCTCATGATCCTCTGAAAGTCCAGCATCTACAGACCTCAGGAAGGACCTGCTTTCCATGAGCCTCTGGAAGAGGTGTAGGGCTGCTCACCTGTTTCCTCACATACTCCACCAATAATTCAAGCTGTCGAGGATCTTCACATTTCTGGTTGAAGAAGGTTCTCCAGAGCGCAGCAGCTAGCCCATGGTCATCTGAAAGGATTCCCTGGAACACAGAAGACAACTGGTCTCCTGGGGACCATGGCAGAGCCACAATACAAAAGCTGGGACTATTGTAAACATAATGGCAAGCACCACATTGGCTTGGAAGGACCTTACAGATACCACAAAAAGGCCTTGTGGACCTTATATACACCACAAGAACGAACGGGGCGGCTACACAATAGAACTGGAAGAGGTCTTCAGAGAGCATCTGATCCAACCCTTTCATTTCATACAGAGGAAGGACACGGAATCCAGAGGGGCCAAGTGCCTGGCTAAGATTGATGCAGAGATGGGGTTCATGTCTGGTCGCCTTCCCAGGCTACAGTTCCCTCTACTTTCCTGTACTGTACTCGACCCAGCGATACCTGTGAAGCTAAGAAGAGAAACAGTGGCACATTGCTCCCACCACCGTCCACAAGGAACAGGCACAGAGTATTCTGAGGGGGTATTTCCCCCCAGAAACAGAGGTGGGAATACACTGCACCTTCTCTCCTAGTGTATGGACACATATGCAAGGCAGCCGGCTCTCCGGGGAAGGAAACCAGGCACCATGACCTCACTGTCACCCATCTCTGGGCTGGCCATGGCTTGTCCTGCCTCTCCTCAAGTAGAGGAACAGGCTCACTGTCATGGGCCACAGAGGGCATGCTCAGACACTGTGTGCATGTGTGCCTAACATTGTCCTTCCCAGCAGAGACAGGGGCTCCGTTGGGAAGTCCAAATATCAGAGACTAATCGGCACTTGGGCCATGGACTAGGGCCATTTACTAGTTTGGATCTCTAAGGGAAGGAGAGGGGAGGTTCCTGCTTCCTGGGGTGAGGGTGACTGAAGGGAAAGGCCCCAAGAAGTTGCTCTGTCCAGGTGCCAAGGTAATGTGGAACCAGACAAAGCACTGGCTGAGATTTACAAGTCATAAGGCTGGATCAAGTCCTGGCTCTGCTACTACGAAGCTCAGAGATGGTGGGCAATTCAATACACCTGAGTCTCAACTTGCTCCTCTATTATAAACAGAGATGAAAATGCTTTCCCTACATCTTTGCATTATGAAAGTGAGATCATGTAAAGGTACTCTGTTAAGTGTAGTACAGTCAGATACAAAGACCAGGAGCTTGCTTTGGCAGGCAGCTGTGGATATAGTTGAAACAACAGTGAGATCTAGGGATCAGGCCACCTAGGTTCAAACAGCAGCTCTGTCACTTGATAGTTGTGTGGCCCTTCGAAAGCCAGCCCTTCCTGAGTCTCAGCTTCTCATGAGCTGAACAAACACAGTTAAGACCAAGCCCACAGCATTGTTGTGAGAATTTGGAGATAATGGCCATGAAAGGCTCTGTAAATGGCAAATCACTGCACAAAGACCCCAGATCGTGTATTCAATGTGATGTTGTGGACTGGTCTCTGGGACATGGCAGCATATGAGGTCTGACTTCAGGCCTGCTGCCAGGAAGGGCCAAGTCTAGGATGGGGTGCTGACAGTTTGGTGGAAAAACATTCTGCCTGTTCCAAATGCTCCCTGCTAAACACCCCTACAATTCCACAGCTAAAGAGACTGTGCTGGCACAATGGCTGAGTCAGGAGAACCAGCTTCTTCTGGCAGATGGGGACAGGGCCCAAGGACAAGCTCAGGCACATCACCATTCTCCAAGTTATTTGCTAACCCAACAGCCTGCCTGTGTCCACAGTGCCCTGGGCACATGCCAGAGTGCTGCTGGAAGCGACCTACATGTGCTACATGGGAAGGAACAGGCGTGAGAACAGGTGTCGTGAGGACTTAAGAGTATGAGCACAGAGCACAGGACAGTGAAAGCCCTGGGAGCCATGGCCTGCTGCAAACAGGCACCCTTGGCAATGGGTGAGATGGTTGGGAAGGGGCAAGTCCATAATCAGTCAGAAAGAAAAGGATGACTCAGGACTCAGATTAACAGTGATAACAACCTGACTATTCCACTCTGTCAGAGTACCTTCACATACCTGGCTCCTAATGCCTATGTACATTGAGAGGAACAGATTCTATTATCCCCATTTGAAAGATAAGTACACAGAGGCTTAGAGGTTATCTAGCTAAATGGTGGTAGACTTAGGACCAGAACACACTTGTGAAGTCAAGGGATGGTGCCTGACTAACTCTGGTTAGGACGCAGTACCTGCACAGAGTGGGAGTGCGATAAAATTGGCTGAATAAATCAATAAACCCAACTTTAGCCTTCTTTCCACCAAACCAGCGTAAGTCAGAGAGAAAGCAGGAAAGGAAAAAGGGTACTTGGCAGCCAAATATTAGTTTGCAGAGTAAACTTCCCACAATCTACTAGGGGCCTACTTATTTTGCCTCGCAACACAAAAAAGCAGCATCCTTCAGAGATTAAGAGACCTAGGCCTAGAGTAATTGAGAGGAAGCCTGTGGCTCGAAGGCCCTGGTTATGATTAAGGGTTTGGAATGGCAGTCTCACTCAGAGAAGACTGACTTGTGACACCACTATGTGCTTAGCATGATGCTGAGAACACAGAATCACAGCAAAATGGTCTCAGCCTGCAGGCAGCTTGCAATCTAGTTGAAGGGACAAAGCTAGTGCACATTAAACAGAAGCACAGGATCAAATCCTGGAGAATGAACAACTGCCAATCTGTATAGGGTGACTCCAATGTATACTCTGTACGTGGTTGGCTCCTCATTATTCAGTCTTAGCTTCTAGGACACTCTATTTGAAATTAGATATTTATTTGCTTGTTTACTTGTTTACTACCTGTCTCCCCATTAGAAGGTAAGCTCCAGTGGGAAAGAACCAGACCATGTTTGTTTTATTCACCAATACATTCCCAGTGCATCCCACATGGTAGGCATTTAATATATACCTGTTAATGGATGGATGGATAGATGATATTGAAATTCAGAGTAAACAAATACAGATCTAGAGAGGTCAGGGAAAGCTTTGTGGAGAAGGAGGCCTTAGAGAATAGAGAATATTTGGAGAGCTACAGGATATTCTAAGCAAGAGAGAATATATTAATTCACTGAACATTTACAGAAAGAGTATCTACAAGGCCTGATTCAGGCCTTGAATCAGGTCCTCAGGCCCAAAGCTGACAGACTTGGCTACTGCCCTCCATACCTAGTTGTCCAGGAGAGTCTCAGTCAGGCACAGACAGTCACAGCATGTCTGTGGGGCAGTGGGGCAAATGGCCTCACTTTGGAAAGGTTACACACTAGGAAACAATGGGAGATACCAGTGGATAGGTCACACTGGGGACCACTGACAGAAGGCTTGGAAATTCCATGGAGGAATTTGAACTTAACGGAGTAGCAAACAGGAAAGTTCCAAAAGTGGCCATTGTCAGGGCACAACCCAAGCAACATTCTAGGAAAAGGTTGCTGTAGAACAGCACTGTCCAATGGAACTTTCTGTAATGATGGAAATGTTCTGTCCAGTAGAGCAGCCACCAGCCACATAAAGTTATTGAGCACCTGAAATGTAGCCAGTGGGACTGAATTTTCAATTTTATTTAAGGAATTTAAATCAAAATAGCTGCATGTGACTAGTCTTAGGACAGCTCTCGAACCCATGACTCGCAGTGTGGTCTGCAGATGGCTGCACCATGTCACCTGCGGCTTGTCTGCCACGCAGAATCTCAGGTCTCACTCCAGACTTGCTGAGTCAGAATCTGTGTTTTACCTAGGTGATTTGTATGCACATTAAAATTACCTGGGCAACTTTCACAACAGATGCCCACCTAGAGCAGTTAAATTAGAACTTTTGGGAGATAGGGCCCAAACAATGGTATTTCTAAAAAGTGTCCCAGGTAATGAGTATATTTCCCAAACTTTCCCACTCTAAACAGTCACCTGGGGTGCTTGCTAAAATACCAGGCCTCACTCCTATTGAACTGGAACCTTCAGGGAGGTGCTCAAGAATTTGATTTGAAGAGCTCCCCAGGTGACTCCTGTGATCAGGCATGTCTATAAGATGGCTCTGCCAGGATGGACTGGGATAGGAGGGACAGAAAAGAGACACAATTCAGAACACCTTTATTAATATTGGTGAAAGGAATCAACTGAGCCATATGCAATAAAGAACTCAAAAAAATGCTAACTAATAGTTATATTTCTTCAATTCTAAGTCTCATTCTTCTATACACTGTAAGCTTTCTGAAGTCAGAATGCAACTAATTTAACAATTAACGTGTAGGGGTGCCTGGATGGCTCAGTCACTTAAGCGTCTTACTTTAGCTCAGGTCATGATCTCATAATTTGTGGGTTTGAGCCCTGTGTTGGGCTCTGTGCTGACAGCTCGGAGCCTGGAACTTGCTTTGGATTCTGTGTCTCCCTCTCTTTCTGCACCTCTCCCACTCACACGCTATCTTTCTCTCTCAAAAAATAAATAAACATTAAAAAAAACAAAAACAAAAACAATGTGTAGATCTAAGCAGTTTTTCTCAACTCCCATCCCACTCCTGCAAGGCTCATGTTCAATCAATGTTATGTGTGGTAGGCTATGGTTCAATGTGTGGTATGCAATCTAAATTGCTCTCTGATAACTGAAGATATCTGGCAGACTGAGAATCAAGATCCTAACCAAATCCCTTAATTTTTTTGTAAGCTTATCTCCTGGCTTTAATTATTACCTTCAGGCTGATGACACTTCCCCCAGCCTGAACTCCAGTTTCCTATTTTCATCCTTTATGCATTTTCTCCCTTCCTCATTCTTCCCCTACCACACGCCAAGTATCATGCTACTAGGCAGTAGAAATGCAAACACAGTAGAGACTGCCACTACCCAGAAGGAGTCCCCACCCAGCCAGGATGACAGTTAACACTAATGTAGCAAGTGGAGTCCAGGGAAGGCGGAAGGAACTGAGCCTAGGACGGTTCCAGGCCTGTTTCCCAGAAGGGGTGATGCTTGCATTCAATCTGGAGGTCACCACAAAATGAGCATAAAAGCACATGTTTTGTTAAATAGATGAGGTATGATGAATACTGGCAGTGCACGTATAGGTGTTCATTACACCATTCTTTCATCTTTTCGATGTGTTTGAAATTTCTGTAGTAACAGCTAGGGGCAAAAGATGAGACACATGCTCTAACATGGATGAAGCTTGACGACATTACACTAAGTGAAGTAAGCCAGGAGCAAAAGAATAAAACCTGTATGATTCCACTAACATGAGGTACTCAAGAGTATTCAAATTCATGGAGACAGAAAGTAGGTGGTGGTGGTTACTAGGGCCTGGGAGGAGGCTGAGGGAAGAGTAAGGGTTTTAAGGGGGACAGAGCTTCAGTTTGGGAAGATGGAAAAGTTCTGGAAACACATGGTGGTGACTGTTGCTCAACAATGTGAATGTACTTAAGGCCACTGACATGTGCACTTAAAAATGGTAAATTTGAAGGGCATCTGGGTGGTTCAGTCAGTTAAGCATCCGACTTCGGCTCAGGTCATGATCTCATAGGTTGTGGGTTCAAGCGCCACATCAGGCTCTGTGCTGACAGTTCAGAGCCTAGAGCCTGCTTCGGATTCTGTGTCTCCTTCTCCCTCTCTCTCAAAAATAAATAAACATTAAAAATTTTTTTTAAATGGTAAATTGGATGAGACAGATCTAAAGGTTCTGACATGGATGGATGTCAAAGATACATTGTTCATTGAAAAAGGCAAGGTACAGGATAGTGTATGCAGTGTAACTTCCATTTGTGTAAAGAAAATAAATATCTAAGTGCTTGTGCATGCAAAGGTAACGTCTGGCAGGACACCCAGTAAACTGTTAACAAAGTTTTCCTCTGGGGCAGGGAATTGGGCAGGAGAGAAAGGGGCCTTCTATTTTCTACTTCAACCACTTATGTACAGTGTTACGAGTTTCTGATGAGTATATATTGCTTTTATTTCATTTTTAAAATTATTTAAATGTATTATTTACTTTTGAGAGACAGAAAGAACGTGAGTGGGAGTGAAAGAGGGAGTGAAAGAGAGGTAGACATAGAATCCAAAGCAGGTTCCAGGCTCTAAGCTGTCAGCACAGAGCCCAATGCAGGGCTCGAACTCATTAGCCGTGAGATCATGGCCCGAGCCAAAGTCGGTCGCTTTACCGACTGAGCCACCCAGGCACCCCTACAGATTGCTTTTACAATTAAAGTTAAAAGACTGTGTGATTTGTCTGGCAGACCATGCTGTTTACATGTGTATGTCTTCCTGTCTCTGGTGGCACCTGGGGCCAAGAGAATGACTGATTTGCCTTTGTCGCTACATCCAGCACCTGACAAGGACTCAAGAAATGCTTCTAGTTGAATGATTTGACCATATTCTATAGTGCTTTCTTTCCCAAGCACTAGGCAAACTTCTGAGCAGAGTCATTCCTGTTGCCAAGTCAATGAAGATGAGGAAATAAATACCAAGCCATAATAGTGGGTAGTGAGTGATGATGTCTCCTTGAAGGTTTCCTCAGAGTTTCTCATCAAAAAAGTCTTTTGTTGGGGGAAGCCCATGTTCTGCTTAAGGCTTGGCAAATGACCTTACCTCATCATATCCCAAGATGGCTGCATAGAAATTGTTTGTCATAAGGATCATATTCTTCTTCAGGATATAAGAATTAACCTACAGAAACAAAATGACAAAAACAAAACTATGAAAAAAGGGGAAAGAAACAAAAAATATGATTTTTGCCTCTTAACTATCATAGACTCTTAGTAGAACCAAGAGAGAAGGCCCCTAACAGAGCGAACTGCTAGTCCACCCTCATTTCCCTGATCTGTCTGGATTCTCCCCCTCCCCCATTTGACAGTTTCTTTTAGATTTTGATCCTAAATTACACAAATCAGTAAGTCACTTTAGTGAACTGAGCCACAGGTATGTGTCAGGCTTTTTGCTAGACCCTATGAACACAAAGTGTAAGAAATGTTTCTCAGCTGAAGGAGCAAACCGTCTAGTATGGGAAAACAGGTATGTAAAAAACAATTAAACTGCAGTATGTTACCTCAAATTCTATTCCAGAAGTGGTGAGCAATAGAGGAATTTTAGTATAAACGATCTCTGCTCTGGGAGCAGGGAAAGAGTTCTCCCGGAGGTAAGACTTACGTGGACCATGAAGGAGAGAGGATATTCTAGACAGAGGGAACATGGTGTCCCAAGGTGCAGAGGCAGGGAAGAAAATATTTGGGAAGTGCCAGGCAAGGCAAATGGGAAGAAACTGGAAAGGTATGGTGGAACCAGGTTAGGAAATGTCGAAGGGCTACTGAAAGGAGCCTGTGGTGGTGAAAGACAGAAGGAAGTTGTCAGAGGTGCAAAGAGGAGGGAGAGAGGCAGGACCAGGAGACAGGAGGAGAAAGGAGAGCCCCTGAGGCTATGCAGAGGAGAAGAGAACAAGGTGGGCTGAAGCAGTAAGGCTGTTAATCTTGAGAGACTGCTTTCAAATACAATTGCAGTGAGACCACTGACACCATGGAGGAACTCCTCTCAGAGGACGGCCAGGTGGGCCCTCACCAAATGTCTTCAGTAGGGTCAAAACTCTGACCTCCAGACCTCTAGGAATATGCTTGAGCAGGGTCTCTGTTTCATTCCTCGCTGGGGCAGAGGAGAAAGCCTGGTGTAATGTGCAATAAGCACTGAGTATTTAAACTGACAGGTTTTAGAAACAGCCAAAAGTTATATGGAACTTTACATGGAGAGTAAGATTTGTGGTTAACAATCCTGACCATTTACTGAGCAGCTGGTATGGGCCACGTGCTTTATGGACATCATCTCCTCTAACTGACACTGGAACTCAGGTGGTAGATGTGCTATAGTCACATGTTTATGGACAAAGAAAACTGGGCCTAAAGCAGGTAAAGTGACTGGCCCAAGGTGCCACAGCAAATTAATGATAAAGCTGAGATGAGTATCCAGTCAGTTTGAATCCAAAGTCCATGTGCTTATATTTCATCAGGTTCCTGCCTTCAGGAAGATGATTTTATTTTGGATCAAAAATCAAAGACTGATTGATTTAATCCTGTGGTTCATAACTGGTCTCTGAAGAAGAGCAGAAGGAAGTAGTGAAAGGACCTGGATTTAGTCAGAAAACCTGGGTTGAAGTTCTAATTCCGCTATATTCACAGGATGCGATGATCTTGGGCAAATCCAATAACCTTTCTGAGTCTATTTCCTTGCCTTTCGAATGCCCTGCACACATCACTGGTTTAAATAGCAAGTGAATTAGCACGTATTCATTCATTAATTCAACAATGTATGCCGAAAGCCTCAGTAAGCTGTAAAGTTCTCTGCCAATGCAATGAATTATGAGTAATACCTTCTGGTTTGTTTACGAAAACTAAAACCAGTTCCATAGTCAGGGATAATTTTCAAAAGGAAGAGAGAATGGTGACACTCAAGACTGGAAACTGTGAGACTGGATGCAGCTGGTAGTACAATCCATGATCCTTCCCTCCTACATTCAACCCAAGCCAAATCAGACCTCCAGCCTTCATGTTCCCAGAGCTCTGTCCACACTCTTCCTCTGGATGCACAATATGGTTTAGAGTTGCTTATGTACCTGTTTCTCCCACTAGTCTGTGAGCTACTCAAGGGTCATAACAAACTCTGTCTGATTAACCTTGGCACCCTTGACACCTAGTCCAGGGCCTGGCCCAGAGCAGGGTTTAAGACTGGCAGGTGGATGACTGCATCCTTACAAGGGTCTGAGCGCCAAGCATAGCATGTTTTGTCCAATGACACCCTTTTGTTTCCCCTTTTTTGCTGCTTGAGTACCCTGCATGTTTCTGAAATTTCAAAAATATATACTGCCTAACTTCTTACACCATCTTCCAGAATGGGCTGAGGCGAAAGGAAGAGTCCAGAAACAAGCCAGAGCTAGAGTTCGTTCCTACTGAAATATGAGGATGGGACTACAACCCACACCTGCTGATACCCATTTTGGAGCTCTCCCTACTCCCATACAAGTTATTCTCCTAATCGTGCAAGAAAAATCAGAGCCACTGACAGACGTCAGAGATGTCAAACACAAAGGCATCTCTCTGAGGCAAACATTCACTGAACCTGCTCAGCAGAACTGGTTTATGTGTTGCATCTAACTAGTGAGCTGTAGAGCTGGAAGGCCCTTCAGAGATCACCTAGCTCGATTCCTCTGAGGAAATAGTGAACTGGCACCCAAAAAGGGGTAGGCACTTGTCTGAGGTCACACATAAAGTTAATGTCAGAGCCAGGATGAGAACCTGATTTCTAGATGAATGCTTTATCTATTTCACCATCTGTAGGGCATTTCCAGAGACCACCAACACATTAATCTGCAAACCTCAGTTTTCAGCAAGGTCCAGTTACATACATACATACACACTTTCTCCTCTTGGGATGCACCTGCATTCTGGCTGCCTATGACCCAGGAAGAATGGACAGCGGGACAAGAATTCCCTATTAGCAAGGCTCCAGCTACCTCCAGTCCCATATTCTAACTCCAGTGACCTGTATGTATGGGACCTCCAGTCCCATATTCTAACTCCAGTTGCCTCTCCCTCTCCCCTCTAACTGAGATGGCAGGCAGCCACAGCTAGGAATGGCTTTCAGATATCATCACCCAGGCTAGATTAGATCATGAAAAGGGCCCTTCCTGGAAGAGGGTGGAAGCTCGATCAGTGCAGACACATGATCTGCAGGCAACAGGTGAGGGTGAGTGAGAACAGCTTCCTGAACTACTGGACTCATCCCAAAGGGGCCTTTCTAGCCAGTCCAGCAGCTACAGGCAGGGAGCTGGATATTCCCTCCGGTGAACCTCTGTTGGGATTTTATTTCCTCACTGAAGCTTTTGTTTGTTGGTGTGCAGGTTCTGTGTCCCCACTGCCAGATGATTCTGTAGGGAGCGCCCTGCCCATGAATACACAGATGGGACACACCAAATGAGAAACTCCTCCCAGATAGCATTGAGCTGTTCTCCTAGTAAACTCTTATCCTTTTCATAATGCTTTGCTTTTCATAAAAAAAACCCATACATACAGTACCACCACAAGGAAAAGGTTCCTTTTATATCAGTTACTCATATTTTCCCATTTATTTAAGCTATTAAAATTCATGCAGATATTTTATAAGCCATCAGGATTTGGTGACTGGTATTACTGAATGTTTAATAATAAACTAAACAGAAGAAATCAGAGGGTTAAATGATGACTGCAATTCCTGTAATGACTTAATTAAATTTTTATTGAGTACATAAACTATGATGTCATTTCTAGCCAACCATGGGTCTGCTTTCCCAGCATGTCACAGGGTGGGAGCACTCAATAGGAGGCGAGGCTAAATGAGCAGCAAGTCTCAGCTGAAATGGGGAGGGGAGCAAGGCTCATGTAACACACTCAATAAATTATCCGTTCATTTTTAAACAAAGTCCATGAGTTATAATATATTTGCCATGCACTTTTTATGACATAATAAAAATGTTACCTTAAGGATTACTTAACACATACTACAAATGTTATAGCAGAGGCAGGCACAAGGGGCAAAGAAAACAAACACGAGCAGGCCAGGGACGGGTCCTGGAGTTTACGTCCCAGGGGGAACAGCATAGTATATTAAAAAGGGAATGCCAAAAAGGGGGTGGGGAGATGCAAGAGTTCAGGGTTACTAATCAGCAGATTAATGAATGAGACAACCAACAGGGAACACAAGCAAAACAATAATGAATCTTGCAAGGCACATGTTTAATTAATATCGTATTTGCAAGGAGGAGTATTAGCTTTAAAGACACGCCAGTTCATTTGAGGCCAATTCGCTGCCCTCTTTCCCCTTTTTGCTGTTGCTGCTCTTAAAGACGTTTATGTGACTGCTTAACAGAGGAACCAGATTATGTGGATGGAGGGAATGACGGAGGAATCAGGTTTAAACTCCTCCATGAGCTCTACAAGGTTCTTTGTGATCTGGTTCTTGGTCATCTTTCCTGCCTCACCTCCTCCCACCTCCCCACTTTCGGCTGACTCTTCAGTCAGAGCAAACTATGTGCTACTTCCACAAATACGCCTTGCTCTCTTAAGTAATTGTTGCTGGCAATCTTTCTGCCTTCGTTATCTACTGGGATGCTAACTCCTTCTTATCCTCTAAGACATAGTTTATAAATTATACCTTCTGCAAAGCCTCCTCTCTCCTCAGTCTATGGTGCCACAAAAATTCCAGAAACAGGTCCCATTGCTCACTGTTTACCATGTGCCAAGAACCATGCAAAAAGCTCTAAGCATGCGAGCTCACTTAATCCTTCCCAATGACTAACTCTGTGAGACAGGTACTGTTACTATCCCCACTTTAGAGAAGAGGAAACTGACATTTGAGAAGCTAGGAAATAGTGGGTCAAAATCAGAACACAGAGCAGTCTGACTCCAATGCTATCTATGGTGAAACAAACACAATAAATAATGTGGCCACCCTTCATGTACCTACAACTTAGGTGATCTGTAGAGGCAGGACTAAGAACAGCTAATAGAGTCTTGGGTAAACACAACTCAGAGATTCCCAATTCCAATGGTGGCTAGAGATGGGTCACCCGATGGGTCATCAGTGGCCGATTACTGATATCCATCAGACATCGCCAGTAAGCTAAGCCTCACTTCTGGGAAAACTGGGCCAGGGGTGGAGGTGTAGGGGAGGGAGCAATGGTGTGACTGTGATGTGAGAGGACAGAATGGAAGAAGGCTGGTATGGACAACACAACTGATGCACATGAAAGGTAAGAAGAAGCTTTGCAGCTACTGGCTTGAGGCAAAGTTGCTAACAGCAACAAGTTAATAAGAATTAGTTGGAATCCGGGCACCTGGCTGGTGGAGCATGGCGGAGCATGTGACTCCTGATCTTGGGGGTTGTGAGTTCGAGATCCACACTGGGCGTAGAGGTTACTTAAAAAACAAAATCTTTGGGGCACCTGGGTGGCTCAGTCGGTTGAACGGCCGACTTCGGCTCAGGTCACGATCTTGCGGTCTGTGAGTTCGAGCCCCACGTCGGGCTCTGTGCTGACAGCCGGGAGCCTGTTTCGGATTCTGTGTCTCCCTCTCTCTGACCCTCCCCCGTTCATGCTCTGTCTCTCTCTGTCTCAAAAATAAATAAACGTTAAAAAAAAAAAATTAAAAAAAAAATCTTTAAAAAACAAAAACAAAAACAGAATTTGTTGAAATGAACGAATGATAAAATGGGGCTAGAGTTGCTGACTAAAGCATAAGGAATATACCAAATTCATCATAAAGCTACAACACAGTACAAAAGATTACAGGTCAGGTCTTTCTAGCAGTCAGAAATGGCATCAGCAATGCTTTCCAGCGTCAACACCATGGGCCACACTGATTGCATGGCAATAGGCTAATGTGCATTGATCATCAACCAGTCTATTAAATTCAATTTTAGAAATGAGCTCACTGTAGAATATTATGTGAAACACACAGAAACGGGTGAGAGGAGAAAGAAAGAGAGAAAGGGTATATGGAGAGACCAAACACATGGGTGCAGATAACTCACTTACTTGCATTATGACTAAATGATTTACCGAGGCTCTTTTAGCAATGACCACAAAATACAACGAATAAAATTCTGTGTGTCTGCTGTGTGTATGTGTGTGTTAGGCAGATCCAGAGGAAACTGTATGAATACCAAGAAGAAATGGAAAAATAATAAAACATGAAAAGATGGACAGTTTCAATGTCTTCCTCCCTCTTTAGAAAATGATGTGAACATCTGAGTAAAGCATATTTCAGCTGTGATGAAAAGCCAACCTAAAACAGGAGATAATCCTTACATCTCATTTTAATAAATGATTTCCAACTTTTAATGGCACAGAGAAGCTTACTACACTGAAATGCCTTTTTTCAATTATTTATTTATTGGGACACCTGGGTGGCTCAGTTGGCTGAGCAGTCGACTATTGATTTCAGCTCAGGTCATGATCCCAAAGTCATGGGATCAAGCCCCTTATTAGGATCAAGCCCCGTGTTGGGCTCCGTGCTGAGTGTGGAGCCTGCTTAAGATTCTCTCTCCCTCTCTGCCCCTTCCCCGTTCTCACACGCTCTGTCTCCAAATACATATATACATCCATACATTATTTATTTACTTATTTATTTAAAAAATTCCAGCCTTGCAGCTTGGAATCTGCATATTCAAAATTTGTATAGCCTGATCATGTCATAAAAAATGAGGTACGTGGTTTGGCAGGCATACCTGCTGAACCACTGGCTTTAATTTCTGATGGTTATAAAGTACAGGAGCCTTTTCCTCAGGCTTGGAAAACAGCAAAGCAAGAGCCAGCCATCCTTGAAAATTACAGTCATTTACTCACTTGACAAGGCATTCAGTAAGTCTGTAACTATGTTGAAAAGAGCTGATGAGGGACCTTATGGTCCTGGGAAGATCAAACTACCCATACCAATTGAATTTGCTTCTATGTCAGAACATACAGATAAGAGGAGGGTAACAGCTATAATCTACTCTGATTTCTGAAATTTTTGATTGCATTCCACATGGCAAGTCTCATGCATACTCCAGTTATAGGGGTTATATTAACATAGACTTCAAAGAGTCACCTTTACCAACAGCACTGACAGCACAGCACCAAATTCTAAAGGAAATAATTCTGGGGTCTCCACTGAAAATGTGTGCTGATAATAATTACGATAGTGGTAGTGGTAACATGAACACATATCACATATCACATTTGATTTGATAATGAGTTCATATATACAATCTTATTTGTGCCTCACAATCATAACCTTGCCCTTCTAGGAGTTCACAGCCTAACTGCTACTGTTGTCCTGATTCTATAAACAAGAAAACAAGGGGCGCCTGGGTGGCGCAGTCGGTTAAGCATCCGACTTCAGCCAGGTCACGATCTCGCGGTCCGTGAGTTCGAGCCCCGCGTCAGGCTCTGGGCTGATGGCTCGGAGCCTGGAGCCTGTTTCCGATTCTGTGTCTCCCTCTCTCTCTGCCCCTCCCCCGTTCATGCTCTGTCTCTCTCTGTCCCAAAAATAAATTAAAAAAAAAAAGTTGAAAAAAAAAAAAAAAAGAAAACAAAAGTTCAAAAATGTTAAATGACTTTCCCCAAAGTCACACCCTGTTTTTGACAGTGCTAGGACTTTTATCTCAGACAGCTGGACCCTAAATCTAGTGTCTTCCCTAAAATGTCATACATTTCTGCTTCTGATGAATCATATCAGAAATGGAGAAATCACACAAGCAAAAAAGTTAAAACTGCTAATTTTGGTACTTTGAAAAACAAGAGTAAAATGCAAAGAACTATGAATTATTGAAAAGTTATCCTAGAAACAAGATGAGATTCAACAAGGTCAAATACACAGTGGCATGTCTAGGCCAAAATAATAATAAATAACAGGATGAAGGAAGGGTTTGACTACATATGTAGTTATAATAAAGTCCCAGAGCAGATCTCTGATCATGAACTGACAAATG
The DNA here is from genome assembly GCF_018350215.1 of Panthera leo. Lineage (NCBI taxonomy): Eukaryota > Metazoa > Chordata > Mammalia > Carnivora > Felidae > Panthera > Panthera leo. The sequence goes on along the minus strand of NC_056681.1, from coordinate 23,815,575 downwards.
AGAAATTTTTAAAGTAACATAGACATATGAAAAGAAATTCCATGTACAAAGGTCAAAAACTTTTCTTTCCTCTATCACTGTAATAGTCAAGAGTCTTTGTTTTAGCTACCATACTTAAGAATAAACAAGGAGAAACCTGAGAAATTTCAATGAAGCGTATCAGACAGGTATGGTCACACTGGGTTACCATTGGTCACAAGCCAGGACATTCATGATTCTACAGATGAAAGAAACACCCAGAGGCTGTGCCATGACTTGGCCTGTTTGCTTCCATCATCAGTCTCAATGGATCAGCAGATCTTGGAAGTACTACTCTAATACTGCCTGAGGTGAGTATCACTCACTCTGGGCATCCCTTCCTTAGGGCCCAGATCTACCCCTCCCCAACTTCATAAGAGTCGGCAGGCTGCTGACCCTGGAAACCTGTCCCTTCATCACAGAGATGGGCAGAGGAGTCCCAGCTAACCTAATCTGACTCTTACTTCTGAGCAGAGATAACCAAAGATAAAAGGCAGCTAAAGTTGGATCATCCCAAAGAGACCGTACTAAGTTCCTGTCAGTTAATACTACAATCCCTGAGCTTCCCGAGGCCTGTTGTTAAACTCTCCTTTCCATTCTGTGAGCACTAGTTAGCCTCCAATAAATGCCTTTGTTTGCTTAAATTAGCTGAAGTCAGTTTCTGTTGCTTGCAATCAATGGATATACTGTCATTCATCAATTCAATATAACCTCTCCATAATAATAACAACATTAGCTAACATTTGTTGAATGCCAACCATGTGCCAGCAACTGTATTAAAAGCTTTTAATCTTAAAAGAGGGTACAATTGTCCTCATTTTACACAAGAGGCATTACCTTATTTTCTGTGAAGCCTTTCAAGTTCCCTAAAGCTTGTTGCTATTTCATTCACGTGGTTTTTAATATTTCCACCAGGAAGGCATATTGTACTATTTTCCTAATCTGTTTATAGTTTGCCCCCCACACTCCCTCACTGCATTAGACTGTGAGCTCCTTGATGGCAAAGATGGTGCACTGTTCAGCACACGTCTGCAGAATGAATCAATATAGTATTTCCTCTTAATTACCTCTTGTATTTCCTCATAATTCCTCCATAATTACACAATATGGTAATTCCTCATAATTACCTCTTGTATTAGTGACGTCCATCCACCTTTACAAATTTCAGGAAAGCTCCCTTGAATACAAAGATTGAGTACAAGGGTTTGGGGAAGGGTTGAGCAGATTTGTGTACTTGCTGCTGCTGTTTTCATGGTTTCCAAACACTACTGTAGCCTGAAGAGGCCCAACTCCCATCCTTTCAGTGTGTTCCTCACATGGCCTCTAAAACCCCACACCTCTCTCAGAGCAGTCTCTTCCACTGGAATATTTCAAGACCACCTCTAGTTCCATGACTCCCATCTGCTAGCATTCTAGACTTGAAGTCAAAATACTTATATAGAAGTTTGAAGTAAGGAGGAGAGCTTCTGATTGAACAGAGAAAGAACTTCATGATCATCAGGGTAAGAAAACACAAAGTGGGCAATTGAGTTTTTCCTCTCTCGCTGATCATTCTTTTTTTTTTTTTTAAATGTGTATTTATTTGTGAGAGAGAGAGAGAGAGAGAGAGAGAGAGAGAGCGCGAGCAGGTGAGGGGCAAAGAGAGAGGGGATGAGAGGATCTGAAGCAGGCCCAGTGCTGACAGCAGAGAGCCCAATGCGGGTTCGAACTCACCAACTGTGAGATTATGACCTGAGCTGAAGTCAGACGCTTTACTGACTGAGCTACCCACGTGCCCCTCTCACTGAACATTCTAACGAGATAATAGTGTCTCTCAGGTGAACAGGCTAAACTTTACCAGACCTTTGATCCCTGCCTGCTCTATAACAAGCGCTATGGAAGACTAACTAGGAAACTTTCTAAGAAGTGCCCTTCTGCTATACTTCCAAGTTTAAGAAAGGGCTTATGCTCTGCTAACAAGTGCCAGTGCATGAAAGTTTTGATCAGGCTTTGGTTTCCTGTTGTTAAATACAAGATTTGGGAAGTGAAAACAGTTTAATTTATTAATGGTCATTTATGACCCAAATCAAGGTAGAACCAATCTGTAAGACAATTACCTGAAATATAAGCAAAGGACAATTCCATTCACACCTACTAGTATGGCTATAATTTTAAAAAAAGGAAAATAGCATGTGTTAGGGAGGATGTAGAAAAACTGGAACTCTCATGCATTGCTGGTGAGAATGTAACATAGTACAGTGTTGTGAAAAATAGTTTGATGATTTTTCATAAAGTTAAACACAGAATGACCCTATGACCTAGCAATTCCACTCCTAAGTATATATCCCAAAGAATCGAGGCTGAGACTGAAACAGATATTTGTACACCAATGTTCATAACGGCATAATTTACAATAGCCAAAGGGTGGAAACAACCTACGCATACATCAACAGATGAACAGATACACAAAATGTGGTATCTACATGCAATGGAATACTATTCAGCCCTAAAAAGGAATGGAATGGATATATGCTACAACATAGATGTACCCTGAAAATATTACACTTGAGGGGCGCCTGGGTGGCTCAGTCGGTTAGGCGTCCGACTTCAACTCAGGTCGCGATCTCGCGGCCCATGAGTTCGAGCCCCGCGTTGGGCTCTGGGCTGATGGCTCAGAGCCTGGAGCCTGCTTCCGATTCTGTGTCTCCCTCTCTCTCTGTCCCTCCCCCGTTCATGCTCTGTCTCTCTGTCTCAAAAATAAATAAAAGTTAAAAAAGAATTTTTTAAAAAAAGAAAGAAAGAAAGAAAGAAAGAAAGAAAGAAAGAAAGAAAGAAAATATTACACTTGATGAAATAACTCAGACAGAGAAGGACAAATGTATGATTTCCCCTTATATGAAGTACCTAGGATAGGCATAGAGGCTACAAGGCGTTGGCGGAAGTGGAAATGAGGGAATTTTTGTTGGGGATGATAAAAAAAATTGGGATAGACAGGTGATGGCTACATAATATTGTGAATACATTTAATGCCACCAAATTGTACACTTATGAATGGTTAAAATGACAAATACTATGTCATGTATATTTTACTACAATAAGAAAAAAGAAAATTCCAATTACAAATGATTCTTCTCACACAAGAATTTCAATCTGTGACTTAACCATGTACAAACATTAAAGTCTCTCTTACAATACCTATCCCATTCTGAGCAGTAGTTTCATGAAGTAACTTATATTCCTTGCTAGACTGTAAGCTGTCTGGGTGCAGAATTCTACACTGCCTTGTACATGTTCAATAAGGATATACTGAGTGCCTACTATATTCAAGGGATTACGGTATGCAGTAGACATGAAGGATGAATGAAACATAGTACCTATCCTGAGGAAGTCTGTGGTCTCACGTGAAAGAGATTCCACACACAAATGATTATAACACCTAGCACACTGTAAAAAATGGCAATGGTGAGTCTCAGGGCTAAGAGGCTTCAGAGATGAAGCAACATTTATTATATAAAGGGTGAACAGGGATTATTACTTTTCAGACTGAAAGAATGGTATGTGCAAAGCCACAGAGAGGTGAACAAATACTGCATTTTCAGAGAAAAATCTGTAACAGAGATGCCATGATGGGAAGAAGCAGAAGGCAGAACTGGAGAAAGGCAGTCAGTATATGTTTGACTGGAAATTACCCTGAATGCCACATGAAGAGGTCTAAGCACAGGGAAGTTGCATCGACGGATTTGTTCCTGAAAATTAACCGTAGAAGTATAAAGTACAGACCACAAAGTTGGGGGAAAGACCAGAGGCAGGAACATCAGAAGAGATAGGGTGCCTGGGTGATTCAGTTGAGCATATGACTCTTGATTTCGGCTTCAGTCATGATCCCAGGGTTGTGGGATTGAGCCCCATGTCGGGCTCCACACTGAGCATGGAGCCTGCTGAGAGCCTGCTTGAGATTCTCTCTCCTTCTGCCCCTCTCCCCCTGCTCACGTGCACTCTCGTGCACATGCACGTGCTCTCTCTCTCTCTCTCTCTCTCAAAAAAAAGGAATACTAGAGGAGGCTGCAGCAATGGTGTAAGTGAGAGTTGGTAAGGAACTGAATTAGCATAAATGGCAACGGGAATAAAGAGGAAGGAATGCTTTTAAGAGAAATGTCTATAGCAGGATCAGCAGTGGGTGTGGAGGGGAAAAGGTGAGGAGGCCATGACTTGTACATAATCAGACCTCACTAAATACTAGCTGAAAAAAGAATATAACAGTTATATGTAATCATAAGCTGATGACTTTCTGACCCTGGTAGCACTAAGGGCAGACAACCAGTCTTGTAGGGTTTTAGCAATCACAGTGCCCTCAATGTCTCCTGTGTTGTGGTAATGGAAAATCTTACTTGAACAAGATGTAATATGAGCAAGATGTGTACTTAGCTAGAGCCCGGCAGGCGTCTCCAGCGGAGCAGGAGTACAGAACATCAGGGCCTAGAGCTGATCCCCGTTCCCAGTAATCTGTTCACTACCAGTCAAGGGATATCATCCCTCTGGGGCCTCTGCATTCTACCTGCAGTCATGAGGTCTGATTACTGTCAGCAGGATGCTGACACACCTTAGGTTTCCAGAGACACTTGCGGGCTCCCAAATGCACCATGGACCTCATGACTGCACTTACAAGTGCAGAAAAGCTGCAGGCATGATGTTGCTTTTTAAATGATTTTTTTAAAAAAAGTTTTAATGTTTATTCATTTTTTTTTAATTTTTTTTTTTAACGTTTATTTATTTTTGAGACAGAGAGAGACAGAGCATGAACGGGGGAGGGGCAGAGAGAGAGGGACACACAGAATCGGAAACAGGCTCCAGGCTCTGAGCCATCAGCCCAGAGCCCGACGCGGGGCTCAAACTCACGGACCGCGAGATCGTGACCGGAGCTGAAGTCGGACGCTTAACCGACTGAGCCACCCAGGCGCCCCTAATGTTTATTCATTTTTGAGACAGAAAGAGAGAGAGAGAGAGAGAGAGAGAGAGAGAGAGAGAGAGAGAGACACAAAGCATGAGTGGGGAGGGGCAAAGTTAGACTCAGAATCTGAAGCAGCTCCAGGCTGAGCTGAGATGCCTGCACAGAGCCCAACGTGGGGCTTGAACCCCGGACCGGACCGCGAGATCATGATCTGAGCCGAAGTCCAGACAGAGCCGCCCAGGCACCCCTAAATGACTTTTTATTAAATTTAGGCAGACTGGGGACTGTAGAACACTACAGGATGCTTGTTCCCCATCAATAACCAGCTATCTCAAAAGCACAGACTTATAAACGAAACAGACGAAAATGGATAATTAACAAATTAGTAAGTTCTTTGCTAATGGAGCCTGGGCACTGTCACTTGTCCTGTGTACTGAAGATCTAAATATCCCAGAAGACCTGGAGGCAACACTGAGCTCACTGACTCCAGCCACAATCCTTTCCCACTCAGCAATTCCAAGACAGACATCATGTTGCCTGGAAAACATTTCCTGAGGATCTATGCCCTTCCCAATCTTGAGATTTCTAGCATTTTTTACAAAACAGTCCTGTCTTCTCCTTCTCTGCAGTAATGGGGAGCAAAAGAGATGGGCCACCCTAATCAACTGAATCACACATGTTAACTAGTGACTCCAGCTGAGGAGAGGAGGTCAGACCAAAGTCTACAGCCCCAAACAGGTCAGACCAAGTCTACATACAGCTCCAAACAGTAAGGTGGACATTTCCATTGTTCTCTACAGGTCATAAAGAATGCTGGTCTTTCACTGCTGTTTCCTTACTGTTTATTGCTCAGAACCATACAATTTCCAAAACACTGATCCTGTGGTAACCTGAGAAAGAGGCTGTTCCCTGCTGTAGAAATGTAGAAATGCATATGAGCAGGGGGAGAGAGTAGAGGGAGAGAAATGAGTCAGAAAGGTGACTTACCAATTATCACCCAGCTCATAGATGGTCAAGATGTTCAGAGAAACAATGTCATCTGATTCCTAGTCCAACATTCTTTTTGTCTTAAGGCTCAAACAGAACTGCCATCCACCTGATAGAATCCTGCTGAAGTATCCTGGGAATGGCTAAGCCTGAATTCTAGTAGAGGTACTCTTGCGCAAGTAATGAGGCGGTCAGTGGTGAGACAAACAGTAACGTTCAGATTCCCAGGAAATGGAATGGACACTTGTCTCTATAGGCTAATTCTTTTTGGCCTCTTTTTTCAGTAAAAGGTTACTAAAAGGGTAAACATTTTATCCAAAGAAAAAAGAAAGCCTCAGTTGGAATGCTGTATCTGTTAAAAAGTTGCTCTCTCTAGTGATTTGTCTTCAACAAGTCCCACTCAGACCTTAGAACTGCTTTGAAATCTAAGTAAATTCTGGGCTCAGTCAGCTCCATTTTGCCACCTTGTGACTCTCAAAGACAAATCTCTGAAACTCAGTTTTTCCATCTAAATTATGCAAAACTGCCTTTATTTTTTCTTTCTACATTACCATGTGACATGAAAATACTTAACAATAAGTAACAAAATGAGTATCTGCAAACATCTGCCTAGCCCCCAGGCACTGTTCAAAAATTCTCACACGTGATAACTCTCTTAAACCTCCATAATGCTCTAAGGTGAGGTAGGTACTATAGCTATCCCTATTTTACAGAGGAAAAAAAATGGAGGCACAGAGACTAAGGACCTTACCCAAGGTCACACGGCTGGGATGGCATCTGAGCCCAGTCTGGCTTTGGTGCCCGAGGGCTCTCAACCACTGTGATTCTGCCTTAGAAAGCAAGTTACAAACCCAACCCACTCCTCCACTGGAGCCAGGGCTGCCAGTCTCCATCCCTCTCTTCAGCCTCTGGGGGCTGCCTAGTTTCCAGTACCATCCCGCCATCACACTCAGCCCTGGGCTGGGCCAGCTTCTCCAGAAGGCTGCAGCAAAAATACAACAAAACAAGCAAAAAAACAGGTGAACTCAAATCTTACTTGTTTATCTATTTAGTTTAGAACCTAACCCAGGAAAAATTCAACTTCATTTCTCTTTTTGGTATAGGCTAGAGACTGTAAGCCCTGTAAGATCTCTCTGGTGCACTCTCTACCAACAGCATTTGCAGATTAGCACACAGTGAGGATGTTCCCTAAATGTTCCCTATATATGGGGCACCTGGGCGGTTCAGTCAGTTGGGCGTCCGACTTCAGCTCAGGTCGTGATCTCGCGGTTCGTGGATTCGAGCCTCGCATCAGGCTCTGTGCTGACAGCTCAGAGCCTGGAGCCTGCTTCGGATTCTGTGTCTCCCTCTTTCTCTCTGTCCCTCCCCGACTCGCGCTCTGCCTCTCTCCTCAAAAATAAATAAACATTAAAAAAAATTGAAAAAAAAGTTCCCTAAATAAGTGAATAAAAAAATCCTTAATAGAGCCATAAAATTAATAATGATGCTGAGCCTGAAGGGAAAAAGAAATTCAATAGTGCCTTCATCATCAACAAATGTATATTCAGTGTTAACCATCCCCCAAACACTGTTCTAGGAGTTGAAGCTACAGCAATAAATATGAGACAATACAGGGCTGCTCGGCAGGCTCAGTCTGTAGAGCGTGCAACTCTTGATCTCGGGGTTGTGAGTTCAAGCCCCACAATGGGTGTAGAGATTACTTAAAAATAAAATCTTAAGGGGCGCCTAGGTGGCTCTGTCAGCTAAGTGTCCGACTTCGGCTCAGGTCATGATCTCACGGTTTGTGGGTTCAAGCCCTGGATCGGGCTCTGTGCTAACACTGGAGCCTGGAGCCTGGAGCCTGGAGCCTGGAGCCTGGAGCCTGGAGCCTGGAGCCTGCTTCGGATCTCGTGTCTCCCTTTCTCTCTGCCCCTCCCCTGCTCGCACTCTGTCTCTGTCTCTCTCTCTCAAAAATAAATAAACATTAAAAAGAAATTTTTTTTAATCTTAAAAAAAAGAGAGAGAGAGAGAGACAATACTTGAACTCCTGGAGCTTGCATTCTAGGAAGTAGAATGTACTTGCCTATTGTGAAATAGGCAATAGGCAAAATAAAATACATAGAATGTTAAATAATAATTTTAGTGCTATTGCCCTAATCCTGTCATTCAAGGCTCATAATATGAATACTGCCCAGTGCTGTGTATGGTGTCCTGATGTGGGGATAGGATGGGAGCCCACTGATTCTCATTCTGATAATGAGTTAGGAATAGACTCTGTGATTTCACTCACTCAACCACTAACACTTGATAAAGGCCTATTATGTACTAAACACTGTGCTAGACACTAGAACACTGACCTAAAGAGAAAAGGATCAAAAGAGATCTGTATCACAAGAAGGTAAATGGAGGGTATGTATGGGAGCTCCAGGGAATGGCAAAGGTAATAATATGATGTAATGAAAAGAATAGAGTTGGGGCTGACTCGGTGGCTCAGTCAGTTAAGTGTCTGACTCTAGATTTTGGCTTAGGTCATAATCTCATGGTCTATAGGTTTGAGCACTGCGTCGGGCTCTGCACTGGCAGTGCAGAGCCTACTTGGGAATCTCTCTCTCTCTCTCTCTCTCTCTCTGCCCCTCCCTCGCTTGCAGGCTGTTTCTCTCTCTCAAAATAAATAAATAAACTTAAAATAAGAAAAGAAAAGAAAAGAAAAGAAAAGAAAAGAAAAGAAAAGAAAAGAAAAGAAAAGAAGAAAAGAAAAGAAAAAAGAAAAGAAAAGAAAAAAGAATCAATCAGCGGTAAGTTTTAATCTCTGCTCTACTACTAATATAGGACTCCAAACAAGCCATTTTTTCTTGCCAGGACTAAGTGTCCTCAATTGAAAAGATTAAATGAGGATCATCTTTGTGCCTATCAAACTTCTAGGAGATTGCCGGCCATTGAAGTGACACAAAATATAAACTGACTGCTTTGCAATTCTGACCAGTGAGGGCTAGCCCTGAATGGGGCTTCCTGTCATCAGCCAGAGCAGTCTGGACTTCCTTTACACAGTTCCTGGCCGTCACCACCAAGCGGAATTCTTCTGCCATCCATGTCTACCCATGGCTTCAGACCACAACTCCAGCATGTTACAAACCCCAAATTGGTCCCCAAATCCACTCAAGTCTCTTCTGGGTCTCTGAGCTGAGGATAATAGGAAAAGGGCCAGTTCTTTCAGGGCTAGAGCAAAAGAAGCTTACAGAATAAGTAGGAAGTCTGGTAAACTGCTGTTCCCCTACTTTGAATACTACCCTGGACTGGAAAACTCTTAACTCAGATTTTTTTCAAGTTGGAAGGGCTCTTAGAAATAATCTGGTCTAGTCTCTTCAACTTGAAGCTGCTGGTTAATGGTGGAACTAAGTTTAATTCCCTACTCTTTTGACTCCAAGACTAGTGAGTGGTTTTTCAACTCTCCCATCCTCTCCTTCCTCCAGAAGGAGGATCCTCTTCGGCAGGCAACTCAGCTTGGGACCCAAAGCACAGCAGATGATAAACACCTTCTGTCTTTGAAAGAGAAGAAGCATAGTCATAAATTATCTGTACTCAAAATACCATAGACACTAGAATTCATTTGAAATCCAAAGAATCTCAGCAAAAGGGCATAGGACAGGGATGAAAGGAGTAGTGTGGGAGACACAGAGAATGCCACGGAGTGCTTAATGGGAACCGTCTCCTACTTCCCCCATAACCAGGCACAAACCACAAGCCTGCTGATTCTTAACCCTAGCAGCTGAACTACCCAAGGCCCACAAAAGGGGCAACACACACAGTTTACACCTTTTATTATTCTGATAGAAATTTCTCTCCTGGGAGCAGAAAGAGGTCAAAAGTCCAAAACCAAAAATATAGATCTTTGTAAGTCAGAGCAAAAGAAGCAGTACAGCAGACAGTTATTTAAAAAAAAAAAAAAAAAAAAGCAGAGTAGGAGGTGTTAGAAAACTCACTCCAAGTAATTTATTCACTAGGAACCACAAAGGGCTTTCCCAAGAAAAGCAAAAACACCATTAATTTCCCCAGTACCCTCCTTTCAAAGGGCTCCAAACACTTCACACATATCGTTTTAAATTGTCCTCAAAGGCTCCAAAATAAGGAGTTACTATTTCCCCAAGTTCAGATGGAGAAACTAAAATATTCATGCCCACCCTGCTCTGTCCAAGTCATCCTAACAGATTTAGCCAACTTCGACTGAGTGCCTGCAAGGCACATGACCTATGCCAGGCAGAATAAGCGAGACAAAGATGAAAGATATGATCTCTGTCCTCCAGAAAGTCAGAATCCAGTGAGGCATAACAGATGTATACATAAATCTTCAAATAAGGCAGCCTACGCTAGGTGCCATAGAAAGGTTCCAAACAGTGCCTATTTTATCAAGTGACTAAAATGTGCCAAGCACTGTACTAAGTCATTACTAGCATCATATTTTTTAAGTCACATGCTATGTGTGACTTATAGAGAAAGAAATGTAGACAATGAAAGGTAAAGAGAGTTGCCTAGGGTCTCAAGGTTGTGGCACAGCATGGATTAGAACCCAGGTCTGTCTGGCTCCAAAGCCCATGTGATGAGAGGTAAGTGCTTGGGAAGTTACACACATACATATATGATAGCAGAGCATCCTTTTCTCAGAGCCAGATAGAACTCCTATAGGGGAAGGAGCCCCCTGCTAGAGATCCCTGGCTAGAGAAGGGCCTGGCTTGGTGATACCTCTACAGAGCTCACAGAGCTCACCTGGTGGGGGTAACCTCTGCCTCTTTTGCCAAGGCTCCACTTTGGAGGCCAAGGAAGAAAGATCTGGAGGAAGAAGAGCTTATGAGGCCACTGTTCACAGACCAGATAGGTTAGAGAGAGCATGATCACCCTTGGGGAATCCCTGGATCTGAGCAAGGCTAGGTTAATATAAATAGCTCTATTTTAAGACCTCAGGACATGAAACAGATGGGGGAAAAGAGAAGATCCTCCAAATTCTAGGAGCAAAGTTGAGCCTGGAACTATGGATGCCCAATCACCATGCCAGTATTCTTCCCATTTAATAATGGGATCCTTCTGTAATTATTTTCAAATCTTAATTTCAACCTAACAAAACAACATCAACAATAACAACAGCCCTTTGATGGAGCCAGGTACTTCTGTCTATTACTATCTCAATCAACACAACTGACTTTACTCCTATCAATGGATAGGTTAGTCATTAGTTCATTCACTTGTTCTTATATTCTACCTACTTCCAAAAAAGGTTCAAGTTGGCTTATAACAAAAGGTATGTGGTATGGCCAAAAGAGCAAAAGTTTGAAAGTCAGTCAGATCTGGGCTTGTGACTTCTTGTGGTGGCCACAGCCAAGTTCTTCAACTTTTCTGCCCCTCAGTTCTCCTCAGCTACAAAATGGGTACACTCACCTCTCTAACCAGGCAATTTGTGATTGAGATGGTATCTGTAAAATGTCTGCCAGAATCTGGCCCACAGTATACATCTCAACCAAAAGAAGAAAAGAAAAAAAAAAGTAAGAGAAAAGGGTTAAGTAATAAACTGTCTGTGTGAGAGAGAGAGAGGATAATGAAAAATTATATCAAATACCTAAATAAGGGAAGCTCTGTACTTTCTGGCAGCCCTGGCAAGAGGAAAACAGGATTGTTCTACTACTCTCATTGTTAAATAAAGGTATGCATATAAGTTCATCAAGACAGAGAAAGTTCTTGTTTCTAAATGCAAAAAGGTTCATGTATACTTGAGTGAACGTGTATGTGCACACACATACACACACACGCACGCTTACACCGTTTTTCTCTCCAACAGGAACAGGGCAAATGGCTCTCCAGAGCCCTGCTGCCCCTCTGACACCACACTACTGCTGCTTGCAATGAAGTACTTCAACAGTTAAAACATTTTTGTGCCAATATTTTAAGAGTGCAGAAGGTTCCAAATTACATGTAAAATAAACAATGCCAGACTGTGAAAACTCTTGGCTGCAACGTTCTCTGATGTTAACAAGAGTTTCTTTATTACTGTAACCTTTCAGAAGTGAATAAAAATTATTTCTCTGCCCTAGTTTTGCCCTCCAGTAAAAGGGAAGAGAACAGTGACCATGGAAAGAGCTGTACAATGACCTCTCATGAAGGCTAGGAGGCTGGGAAGGGGGCAGTTTAAAACACAAAGCCTTCCATATATGTTTCTAGTCAAAGGTTAGAAATTTAGTTTGTGCTGTGCTGATCATATTGTAAAATTTTATGTTCCTAATATTTTTATGTAACTAAAACCCTCAGGGAGACCAGAGGGCATTTGCAAGAGCCCAAACTAAGCTTAAGTTAAGAAAAAACCCAAATCTTGATCAAGGCTCCTTAGCCACTTAGGGAACTTCATTACTCTGAAATTGAGTCTGAAGTGCCCTTAAAAAGAGCGGGGGGGGGGGGGGGGGGGGGAGAAATTCTATAGGTGGCCAGGACTTAGACAAAATATGTTATTTTGCAGACCTTTGAGTCAAGGAGTCTCTGAATACTGGACACCCAAAATGATCTCAAAATGGAGCTAGTCTGAATAAAGAGAGTCTGATTTCAGCACTGCAGGAAAAGGACAAAAGTCACCATACAAAGGCAAACATGCTTTGTCCTCACACAATCCTGCCTCTACCTACACTATTCCTCTGCCTGGAAGGTTCCTCTCATCTGTCAAACACTTATCTGAAAAGATACAACCCAAATGTCATCTACTCCAAGCTTCTCTCCTCTGGGCCTTCTCAGCAATTTTTAAATATCACAATCTCTTAATACTGTAATCACCTGCTTATATGTTTGTCTTTTCCTACTAGACCGGGGAGCCAGGGACAGTATCTTCATCATCTGTGTATCTCCAGTGCCTAGCAGAGTACATGGAAGCTAGCAGGCCACAATAAAATGGATGGATAGATGGGTAAAACGTTGTTTGTGTCTGGGAACAGAAATCAGACAGAGAATGATGAACTGCTAAAAAAACAGAACACAAGCTCTGGGATTTAACACAAGGCTAGCTTTTCAGACTCTCACAGAGTTGCGGAATGTTAAGTCTGGAAGAGAATTTAGAAATCATCTAGCTCTCCTCCCCAGAGAGGTGAGGTGATTTGACTTACTTGAGCTCACCCAGAGAGTGGTCATGCTGGCCAGAACTCCCTCCGTTATACCATACCGTCCATTCTCTCTACTGTAAATAGTTACAGGTATAAAAATCTTTTGGCAGTAAGATGAGAAATATGATTAAGACTACATATTATGAGAATGCTATTTGTTACAAACAAATAACAATAGATGTCACACTGAAATTCAAATAACTTGATACAAAATGCAATACCGGAGTTGCTCAAAAAGTTAAACATAGCATCACTGTATGTCCCAGCAATTCCACCCCTAAGTAATATACCCAAGAAACTGAAAACCTATGTTCAGACAAAAACCTGTACATGAATTTCACAGCAGCATTATTCATAAAAGCCAAAAAATGGAAAACTACCCAAATGTCCATCAATTGATAAATGGATAATCAAATGTGGCATATCCATACAATAGACTACCCCATAGAAAGGAATGAAGAACTGGGGCGCCCAGGTGGCTCAGTCAGTTGAGGGTCTGACTCTTGATTTCGGCTCAGGTCATGATCTCAAGGTTCGTGAGACTGAGTCCCAAGGCAGGTTCTGCACTGTCAGCTTGGGATTCTCTCTCTCCCTCTCTCTCTGCCCCTCCCCGGCTTGCCTTGTACACTCATACACTCACTCTCTCTCTCTCTCTCTCTCTCTCAAAATAAATAAACATTAAAAAAAAAAAAAAAGGAATGGCGTACTGACACACACCACAACATGGATACACCTTGAAAACATTATGCTAGGTGAAAGACAGATAGAAAAGGCCACATATTATATGGTTCCATTTATATGAAATGCCTCATTATAGGTAAATCTATGGAGACAGAAAGTAGAGTAGGGGTTGTCAGGGGCTGAGGGAAGAAAGGAATGGGAAGTGGCTGCTAATGGGCACAGAGTTTCTTTTTGAGATGATGAAAATGTTCTGGAATTAGACAGTGATGGTTGCATAACACTGTGAATTTACTTAAAAAATTAAATTAAAAAAATATATATATACTAAAAATGGTGGATTTTATGGTAGATGAATTATAACTCCATTTTTTTAAATGGAAGAAAAAAAGATACAATCTCTACCCTCTAGGAGCTAACAATTTAACTGAAGGAGTCCAGACCAACATACAGGCATACTTCAGTGTTATGTGACAAGTAATGTTATACAAGATAGAGGAAGAAGGAAACAACACCTGGGTTAAAAATCTCAATGCTTATGTTAGAGCCATAGTTCCTAGTAATGATGACCTTTTCAGGCAGTACAGGGTAGTGATTAAGAGCATGGTCTCTTGAGTCTGGCAGATTTGGGTTCCAATCCAGGCTCATATTTACTATGTAAGACTGGTTAAGTTACCTTACTGGTAGGTGGAATAATGGTCTCCCAAGAGATCTACATTCTAATTCCTGGAACCTGGGAATGTACCTTATATGGGGGAAAAGGACTTTGTTGTTATGATTAGATTCAGGGTCTTCAGATACGGAGGTTACCCTGAATTATTCAGGTGGGCCCTGAATATAATTACATGTACCCATATAAGAGGGAGGCAGAAGTCCCCTAGACCCAGATAGCAGAGGAGAAGGCAACATGACCACAGAGGGAGTGATGTGGCCATAAGCCAAAGAATGCCAGCAGCCACCAGAAGCTGGAGAGGGCAAAGAACAGAGTCTCCCCTAAAGCCTCCAGAAGGAGCACAGCCCTGCTAATACCTTGATTTTGGCCCAGTGAAGCTGATTTCTGGCCTCCAGAACTATGGAGAATAAATTTGTGTTGTTTTAAGCCACCAAGTTTGTGGTAAGTTGTTACAGCAGCTACAGGAAACTAATAACTAACCTCTGATTCTAGTGTCTTCATCTATAAAACAAGGATAGATATATGACCTCAAAGGAAAGATTGTGGTTAATGTAAAACTCATATGGTATTTATAAAGTGCACATCAAAGAGAAAGTTCTAGGTAAACGTTAGCTACTACGTTTCTGTATTATGCTGAAATCCTCTTTCACAGGGCACCTGCCCATGCCCAGACCCTGCTCCCCTCAGCAGGGAGAACAGTAAGAGCTGGCACTCAGGAGACTTGAGTTCCTCTCTTTAGTTGACTTCTAACTTAAATTTATCCAGCTCTCCTTGAGCCAGTTTCTCCATCAGTTAAATGACAGGATGAGACTAGAGCAGTGGCCCTCTAACTGGGGAGTCTGTTAAAACAGACTGCTGGTGGGACCCCTGGGTGGCTCAGTCGTTTAAGTGTCTGACTCTTGATTTCGGCTCAGGTCATGATCTCACAATTTGTGAGATTGAGCCCTGTGTCAGGCTCAACATGACAGCGCAGAGCCTGCTTGGAATTCTCTCTCTCCCTCTTTCTCTGCCCCTCCCCTGTGTGCGTGCTCTCTGTCTCTCTCAAAATAAACGTTTAAAAAAAACCCAAAAAACAGATTGCTGGGCCCTACCACCGGAGTTTCTGATTCAGCAGATCCAGGGTGGAGCCCTAAACTTGCATTTTTAACAAGTTCCTAAATGATGTTGAGACTGCTGGTCTGAGGACCACACTTTGAAACTCTCTGGACTAGCTTATTTCAGGTTCCTTTCCAGTTTCAATAGTCTAAGACATCCAATAGATGTAGCATTCAAACAATAAACACTGCTGTATCAGACTGAAATAGTTTTACAACTAAATTCTTTTCTGATGTTAAGAAAGTGGGGGATGGGAGAGTATGAAGTACATGGTTAAAGACTAGTTTTAACTTTTGAACTAAACAGAATGAAAAATCTTAAGCAACAGTGGGAACAGGAAGAGGCTGTCCCCTTATCCAGCATGCTGGCCCCATTTTAATTTATTTTAATCCCACCTTTCTGCCTTTTCACCAGACCCCTCCCCCTCACGCCCTCCACGAGAAACACATCTAGGTGTCTCCTGAATTCATTTATTGGGTCGGCAGCGCACAGTATAATACCGCCTTTGTTAGTCTCCTAGCCCAGCTTCTCCTAGCACAGTGTTCAGTCTCCGTGTTCCTCTACTCTTAAAAAAACACAACCAAGGAGTCTCTGAAAAATAATTGTAAAATCAACTAGGCAAATTCAGACTATGTGGAGACGTTCAGACTCTAAATGCTGGAAAAAGAAACAAATTCAGAACATTGTTAGCATTCTCACCTGTCCTTTTTTCCCCTTAATCTCTATTAGTCCTATTGAGTAGGAAACCTCTGCCGTATTGGATTAGAAAGTCTGAATAAAAGGGGCCTCAGCCTGGGGACTGTGCTGAAGAAATGGAATGCCTCGAGATTCGAGAAAAGCTGTCCTCTTGGCCTTTGGAAGTCCTTGGTAAGAAGACCAGGGAGAAGGAAACTGCCATGAAACTGATCCCCCCCCCCCCCCCCGTGAGGGATCACAGTATAATAAAGTGGATACTGGACTGGGAACCAGCATCCCCTAGTTTGGGTACTCATTCTGCTATTTTCTAGCTGCATGACCTCGGGCAAATCAATTAACTTCTCTGGGACCGCATTTTCTCACCACATAAATTAAAACAGTGGGACCAGATCTATAGTCCTCACCCTGAGATGTACATCAGAAATTTTCTGGGGATATGTTTCAAAATTAACACATCTGAGCCCCTTCAGATTGAGAACCATTGAATGAGAGATATCTGAGGCACTCCATCTAACATCCTAAGGTTCATTTATCCCATAAAGTGAATTAGAAATATAAATGATGAGAGAGCCAAGGAACCCAGGAGGAAGGTCAGGGAGAGAAAAATGAAACTCTTTTCGGGGAGAGGGTGGTCAGAGAAATTGAATCCAGGTGTGATAAGAGACCATTCATTAAGTCAGTATTTGAAAGATAGTGCTGCCCAGTCACTAATAATAGAAGCAAGGACGTGTGTTCACTCAACAGGTATCTGAGGGGTGACTGTGTCAGGCACTCTGTGTAAGACACCAGGAATCCTAGGATCCTCATCCCATCTAATGGGCATGACCTACACAAACCCACAATTACAGTAGAGCATGGTAAGCCCTCTCTCAGAAGTTTGTGCAAAGTGCTACAGCAATAGAGAGAAGGGAGTGGCCAAATATACCAATTATTATGGTGGGGGAGGGAATGCTGGGAAAAGCTGCGTGTAAGAGGTACTATCCAGATGCATACTATAGCATCAGTGACAATCTGGCATGTATGTGTGCGTATAGACGCGCTTGAGCATGAACATTTGTGTATTAGAGGTTTGTTGGCAATCAGACTAAAGAGGTAGGCGGGGTCTAGAATATGAAGATTTCTTCCCCCCCCCCGCCCCATTTTTCACTTTGAAAATCAAACTTAAAAAATGTAAGAGTAGTAAAACAAAAATTTGTATGATTTTTAGATTCACAATTGTTAATATTTTGTAATATTTGCTTCATGTCTCTCTCTGCGCACGCACACACACACACACACATCCTTTTTTCTTTTGCTAAACTATGTGAAAATATCAAAACATTTCAATCCTAAATACTGTATCTTCTAAGAACATTCTCCTATATAACTATGAAGAGTTCTACATACCATTGCTAAGATGTTTGAATTTTGTTCCTCAGATTTCTAGACAGAGGAGGGATCCAATCAGATGTAGAAATTGGAAAAACCTCTGGTGGTTTATGTGGTGACAGGGTTCACTAGAGTAGAGAAAGTCCAGGAACTAGTTAGGAGGCCGTGTGCAATAAAGGAGAGATGATGAGGGTGGATATAAGCAATGGAACAGAAGGGAGGATAAAATCCAAAGATATTTTCGGCAGAAAAGTGACAGGACAATTTGGGTACAGAGGATGAGGCAGGGGTTGAGGAAGACTAAGAATTCCAGCGGGTGGAGGGGGTGCTGGATTGATAGAGATGACAGCAGAAGCAAGACAAGAAACCTAGGAAGAACAGGTTCATGGAGCTATTTATCCCATCTCCTGAGGGAGATGTGTTTATTTATTTTTAATGTTTTGTTTTTCTTTTTGAGAGACAGAGAGAGAAGACCACGAGCAGGGGAGGGGCAGAGTGAGAGGGAGACACAGAATCTGAAGCAGGCTCCAGGCTCCGAGCAGTCAGCACAGAGCCCAATGCTGGGCTCGAACCCATGAACCGTGAGATCATGACCTGAATTAAAGTCAAATGCTTAACCGACTGAGCCACCCAGGAGCTCCCAGAGATTTATTTAGAAGAACCATTAACCCCTGAAAGGGAGATGTGGAAAATGGCGGGGTGCTCAGTACACACAGGTCTAAGCAGTATTAGAATCTATGGTACAAAAGATGTCAAAGGGAACTGGGCACTTAGAGAGACTGGAGGCAATAAATGAATGAATGAATGAATGAATATATATATACACATATATATATATATATACATACATATATATATATCTGTGTATATATATATCGTGTATATATATATACATAATATATATATATGTATGTATATATATATACACGATAGGTTGGAGAGGTAAACAGTTCTGAAATGATGAACTGAATTAGGAGTATGAAGAGTATTTAAGAAGTGTATCTTAGGTGTCCATGCACCAAGGCAGCCAGGGCTTTCAAAATGGTTCAAAATGGTTCACTGAATGGTTTCAAAAAGTTCACTGTCTTTCTCCTACAGAAATTCCATGAGGGAAACTGAAGATAACAAAGGGGATCATATTCACTTACCGATTTACTCAGTCAAGAAACATTTACTTAATGCCTACTGAGTATAAAGCTCCATTTTAGGTACCATAGGAATACAAAGATAAACAAATATGAATCAGACCTCAGTTAATTCACAATCTATAACTGGGATGTAAAAACAGCCATGAGAGAGATAAATGATCGTGTGCATAGATAGAATTAGATTCAATTTAAATTCAATTCAGAAAGGTTTATAACTTCTTTTTCAGGGACAATCCCTGAAATAAAGTGAGTCCAATATGCAACCCAGAAGGACAGGCCAACCAAGCCATCAGACTAGCATTCCGAATGTGTGCTCCCAGGGATCTGATCAGTGACAAAACTGCCTAAAGCATGTACTCCAAGCGCTCTTGCTACTTCTTAAGACCTGAGGTTAGGAAACTTGTGTGAAGAATGCATCTACTAAAGATACATCTCAGTTGGACCCTGCTAAAGTTCATGAGCCAATCCCAAAATGAAATTGCTCTGCCTTCTAAGAATTTAGGCTTCTCTCACCTAATAAACAAATATCCACTCCAACAGCTTAGGACATTTAATTTTTTTTTTTTTTTTTTTTTTGAGAGAGAGAGAGTGCATGCACATGAGTGTCCATGCACATGTGAGCGGGGGGACAGAGGGAGAGAGAGAGAATACCAAGCAGGCTCCACACCTAGCGCAAAGCCTTATGGACTCTGGGATCATGATCTGAGCAGAAATCAAGAATCCAACACCTAAAAGACTAGCCACCCAGGTATCCCCCAGCTTAGGATATTTAAAAACAAAAACAAAAACTTCCCAAAAGAAGGACTGATTTCTGAGAACATGTCTTATTTAAAAAAAAATTTTAAAAGAGAGGTTAGAAGCTTTTGCGCAGTGGCAGTATCATAGCCAATGAGGTTTATCCGAGGTGCGATTATTGCTAATTAAAAGAGAGGTTAGAGTGGGAGAGAACCAAAGCATAAGAGACTCTTAAAAACTGAGAACAAACTGAGGGCTGATGGAGGGTGGGAGGGAGGGGAGGGTGGGTGATGGGTATTGAAGAGGGCATCTTTTGGGATGAGCACTGGGTGTTGTATGGAAACGATTTTGACAATAAATTTCATATATTTAAATTAATTAATTAATTAAAAATAATTTTTTTTTATTTTTTATTTAAAAAAAATTTTTTTTAACGTTTATTTATTTTTGAGACAGGGAGAGACAGAGCATGAACGGGGGAGGGTCAGAGAGAGGGAGACACAGAATCCGAAACAGGCTCCAGGCTCTGAGCTGTCAGCACAGAGCCCGACGCAGGGCTCGAACTCACGGACCACGAAATCATGACCCGAGCGAAGTCGGCCGCCCAACCGACTGAGCCACCCAGGCGCCCCTACATTTTTTTTTTTTTTTTAATGTTCATTTATTTTTGAGAGAGAGAGACAGAGCACAAGAGGCGGAGGGGCAGAGACAGAGAGTGACACAGAATCCGATGCAGGCTCCAGGCTCTGAGTTGTCAGCACAGACGCAGAGCTCGAACTCACAAACTATGAGATCATGTCCTGAGCCAAAGTCGGACGCTTCAACGACTGAGTCGCCCAGGCGCCCCAAACATGTCTTATTTTAAAGGCCTCAAGCCCAAAGAATTGCTCTGTATTTACACTCCACTATTCATATCATTGGCAGCAAAACTATACCCTTAAAGTGGTCCTTGCCTTTTAAACAATACCTTTGGCAGCGAGTTTTAATTCTGACCTAGAGATGCAAAGGATAGCAAAATTTTTACCTCCTGGTACTAAAACAGAAGTTTGAAGATTTTTGTGGGGAGGTAGGAAGGAGAAGGGAATGGAATTACAGCAGCCTGGAAGAAAATTTCCAGAAAAACTAAAGTATGTGTAATTCTTATTTTTACCATCCTTTATAGATTTAAAATCTTTGTTAGTTTAAAAACATAAAATGCCTCATGTATAAATTGTTTTTTAAGTCAAATCTATTAGAAGATCAGAAAGCATGGAAAAAGAAAAAAAAAACTGAGGGTAAAGGAAACAATTTCTCATTTCTTTTTCTTCCAATATTTAAGACTAACAGAGCAAACACATATGTTCAAAATGAAAAAGGATACCTCTCCACCACACTTTTTCCAATACATCCAGTGGGCTTCCAGAATGGTCTTCTGTTATCAGTTATTTACTGGGCAAGCATTCAGCCAAGGGGCAATGACAAGCACTTTGGAGAATACAAAGGATACAACTGATGCAGCCCCCAGGCAATTCACCTGGATGATAGTCAATACACACTAGTAACAATGATACAAAATAGTAAGAGCCAGAAGAAGGGCACATATAAATTACTAAGGTACTTCCAGCTAGGGACAACTGGGATTGTCTTCTAGTATGGGGTGGAGGGATGTAAAGGAATTGGGGCTATGGTGTTTAGGCAACCTAGAGTGGTATCTCACGGGGAAAGACACAAGACAGGAAGATCAAGGCATTCAGCTTGGCTGGGGTGAAGAGTATGTGAAGCAAGGATGGAATGTGATGTTCATTGAGTGCTTCCTATGTGCCAGGCACATGTGCTAGAAGGTTTCACATATTTACAGTTCACAAAGAGCTAGAGGAAATGAGTTTGGAAAGGTAGTCTGGAGTATGATCACAGAGGACCTTGCAAAGCAAAATGCTGGTTCTAAAAAGCAAAGTAGAATTTTACAAAGGAGTCCAGTTCAGCCCACAGCTCCTCCACCTCTTTCTAGGCCCTTTGCACCACCCCATGAAGCAGCTCTGTTACAGAAGAGAACAGAAGACCTTGAGGTGATGAGAGGTTCATCCTTATTCTGGAAAGGTGCTAGCAAGAAATCATCTGAAGTCCAGAGGAGACACCTGGCATGCCAGGGACCACTGATAAGGATAAACTTGGAATTTCTTACCTACTCCTTCCCACCCGTCTTCCAAAGCTTGGAAAGCTTAAACCTGCTCATTGTAAGCCACAAGGTGGAGATGTCTGGCAGGGCAGAACTGAGAGGAAGTCGTTTAGCCAGCCTAAGGTTACCATTAACACTTTGAGCCACTGCCTTGAGCTAATTTTTATGTTTGTTTTTTAAGTTTGGTTGAAATGTCACAAATGGAAAAATTAACTAAAGCGCCCCGGTTAGCCACAAGACTGGACACACCTGGCTGCAAACCCAGCAAAAGAAACTTACTTCATTAGTAGGAGAGGCAGAAAGTGAAATTTACATCTGAAATGTGCCTGCACCAGGAGAAAGTGCTGAGGCCAAAGGCGCTGTCTGTTTTTACAGCTGCCTCAAGTCTTAGTTCTCTACTCTTACCAACACTCAGGAGTGAGGCAAGGGCCCAAGGAAAAATGGTCTCCAACCTCTTCAGCTGCAACTCAGCTCACAAAGGTTTTTAAGAACCAGTTAATGAAATAAAACAAGACCAGATGAGGTGATATAATGAACTTTATTTCCACAGCTAATTTATATGTTTAAATCCCAAATAATTTTTTTTTAGTTAGAACGCTCTAAATTATTGATGTGATTTTTGTAACCTCAAATTTAACACTTATATTTTATACCGACTTCACTAATGATATATGAGTCTGCCTTGTTTTTCACAATAGTTGGGCTCCTAAAAGCCGATAAAAAGCAAAAATGTTTTAAATGAAAATGTCCTCACCAAATGAGACTGCAATTCTAAGTTCAAGGGAGTTCTTGATTCAAATTTCTGATTCATCATTAATTGCAAATGGCTCCACTCAAAGTAATAGCCTCTAAGAATTCTTTGGCATGTAAAAAATCACCACTTCGTTGATCAGTCTTATGAATTCTACTTTTTATATGAGTTTTCTTAAAGATGTACACCTGGGATGGCAAATTACACAGAGAAAGATTTACAAATTACCACCTTCAAATCACAGATTTTCAAAGCACCCCAATAATCCACATTTTTTTAAAGGAAATTGAAGCACAGGAGGAAAGACTTGGCAGCCAGGGTCAGAACAAAGCCACACTGGCTCCCTACTACTTTCTCCAGCCACATGTCCCTAACTTTCCCACTTCTGTAGGCTGTACGCACACGGAAGTCTGGGACCCCCTCTATACATACAATCACACTCACAACAGAGAAGTAGTTAACAATTTTCTTGCCTGCATAAAGGGTGTCTGCCTGTTTATACCATGAGTTGGGTGGGGGAGGATCAAGTCAATTATAACAGAAAAGCAATAATAGTAATTTCCCAACTCTTCCAAACCTCTGTTATTTTTAAACCACCATTTTTTATTTATAGTCTTTGTAACTAAACTGGGGCTTGGCATTTCTCTTCATGCAGGTGAACTCACAAGTCTGTAACTTGTGAGAGTGTTATGGATCATCGAAAACTTGACTATTCAAAGTGTGGTTGCCCCATTCTCACCCTGCTCCACCTGTGGCACTGGCATCACTTGAAGCTTTCTAGAAATGTAGACTCTCTGTCTCTGGCTCCACCCCAACCTACAGAATCAGAATCTGTATTTTAACAAGATCCCCAGGTGGACTACAGGCACATAAAAAGTGAGACACTGATCTAACACTTCTCTGTAGGGCAACACCATATCTAGAACAATTCAGAAAGAAGAATGGTTGGATAAAATGGGAAGGGGGGTGCGGAGGAAAAACTAATTCCTGCAGGACTGCACTGATGTATATGTGGACTAGAAACAAATCAAGTATCATCTATCTGATAAGCTGGCTTTAAAATAGAATTCCAGAGGCTTAAGTTCAATTCATTCATTCAACAAGTATTTATTCATCTGATGTTTACTATGTAAGCAAAAAAGCATTAAGACAGGTCTCCTGCCTTCATTAAGCATGCAGTCAAGTAAATGTGACATTATAAAGTAACACAGAAGAAGGTTCAAAGTGTTGGAGATTGTGATGGAGATATATATGGAGGTCCAAAGGAAATTCATGGTGGAAGGTTAATAACTAAGAGGTTTCTGTAGTTCAAGAGTCAGTACCTATGGTTCATGAAGCTATTCACGTTGTAGACAGCTGTGGCCCACATGGCTCCAGCAGTCCAATGTCCAGCAGGGTTTAGTCAATAGTGATAAGAAAAACAAGCTAACTAATAGAAGAGCTACTGTGTCACTGCACGTCAGACAGCCAAGGCTTTGGCTGGCCAGGGGTGTCACTGGTTACCATTAAGTGATCTGAAACTAGCAGCACCACCCATGTCCACTGTGTGCTGCCACAGCGTTGGACAGTAAGTACTTGAGGGCATGCAGAACGCCAAGCTGCACATATAGCTTAAAGGCTGACAAGCCATTCTGGGCAGCAAAGACAGCAGAAAGTTTAGTCACATGAACAAGGAACCAAAGAACACAATTACAAAGGCAGTCAATCCACACTATCTCCAAAACAAATGATGATGATGATAGCAGCTAAAACTCTGACATATGCTATCATCTTAGAATGAACATAAATGCCAACATTCTATTGTCCCAGAGAAAGGCATGTAAATGTTATTGAAGACATCTAAAAACAAACCCATGTCCACTGTGCTTCCTATATATGCAGTTCCTCCAAAGACATGAGAATTTGGAAATACGCTCTCAATGGGCAACCATCATTTCCATGATTTAGTCTCAAAGACCACAATTTTACAAAGAGTAAGCACATGATACCATCAGACAATAACATACGAGTGTGTGAAAATAATTACAATAAATAAAACATGGGGGACAACCTCCCTATGCAACATAGGTTAACTCCTATGCAACATAGGTTAACTCCTATGCAACATGGAAAAACCTCCAAGACATATTGTTGAGTGAAAAAACTAAGTACATATTTATTACACATTAGCACATAGAGGATGATATCATGTATAATAAAATATATAAACACAAAACCAATACTACATATTTTCTGTAAGAAGTTACACGGAAAAAAGCCTTAAAAGATATATACTAAAATGGATCAGTAACTACTTCTTGAAAGGAGATAACTGGCCAGGAATGAGATTGAGGAGTATGGAGATTTCAATCTCAGTTAAAATATTTTGAATTTTAAAAATAATTGTAAAGTAAAAACATATCTAATATATATTAAGTTAAAAAGCCAAGATGCAAAACTGTGTGTAGTAGAAGCCCATCTGTGTTGTGTTAAAAGAATATACATTTACACATTTGCATTTGTATAGAAAACAACCAGAAGGGGGCGCCTGGGTGGCTCGGTCGGTTAAGCGTCCGACTTCAGCTCAGGTCATGATCTCGCGGTCCGTGAGTTCGAGCCCCGCATCGGGCTCTGTGCTGACAGCTCAGAGCCTGGAGCCTGTTTCAGATTCTGTGTCTCCCTCTCTCTGACCCTCCCCCGTTCATGCTCTGTCTCTCTCTGTCTCAAAAATAAATAAACGTTAAAAAAAAAAAAAAGAAAGAAAACAACCAGAAGGATACACATCAACTATTAACAAAGGTTACTCTGGGGGAGCTTGCCTGGGTAAGAGACACTTGTTTCTACATTAAACGCTTGTTACTCTTTGATTTTTATTCTATGAATATGTATGAGTTTTATAATACATACATAAACTTTGTTTACTCCTCAGTCCATAGGGAGAACTTTGTAATGAAAAAAAAAACAAAAACAAAAACAAAAACAAAAAATAAATTAACCCATTTCATGACCCCTTCTGATGGTTCTGCTTTAGATGGTCCCAACTGGGAGGCAATGAAATGGGAAAAAAACAAGGATTACAATCTATTAAAATATGGTCTAGACACAAAAACACATAATATACAAAGGAAAAGATTACTCTTTGTATAACCAACTGTATTCTAATGTTTTGGTGTCATGTTTCTATTATCATTACCTTCTATGTTATATATATGCTATATATTCTCCTTTCTCAGGTTAATTATTAAATGTACTAATGTACATTTTCAGCAGATATGATGCTGAATTAGTCTAGGTTAAGCGATCAAGGACTTGTTTTTCATTTTCAGTTCCTGAGGACAGTGTAGGCCCAATGCCAGGGTATTTCCATCAAAACTAATTTAGAGGAGAACTGGTTCAAACACTGAATTGGTGTCAAAGGCATAGTGTCCTAAAATTCAATTATTATCTGATTTCCTCCATTCAACAAACCCATCCCTTCCCTCCTACCACCATTATTTGGGCTTAACAATTTCATTTCCATGCACAGGATGTCCTCACATTGACAAAACATAATAATGTGTGCAAACACATAAAGTGTCCACGGCATGTCAGTCTCCACAGAAGCAGAAGCAACTCTAGCTGAATTACCACTGACATTAGGCAGCATTACACAGAAATCTAAAAGCAAAGCCCTTCTAGCACAGATAAAACTTCAACTCAAGTCAGGCAATCCCTCATTGGAGTTGTCCAGGATCAGAATCTGATAGCATTTACTTACCCCCATGACTCTGCCACGCTGCTCAACATCCTCCCACATGAAATGAACTATGATACGACACATGTATTTCCCACTCCGGCCTTCCTGTTTCATTCGGACTAGACACATCCTGGATGGGAAAAAGACATAAAGAGTAACTGGTTGTTTGCATTTTTTATATCACACGTGTGTAATGGGTAATTTCAGCAAAGAACACACAGAATCAAAAAAACTGGAAATGATCTTATTAAAAAAAACAACACTTTTACTGAGGTATAACATAGATACTGTAAAGCACACAAATCTTAAGTATATAGCTTGATGGATGTTTACATGTTATATATAGCCATGTAAGCAACACCCAGATCAACAGATTATTTACAGTACCTCAGAAGGCACTCTCATACATGAAAAGGACACACATTTAATTGTTAGAAGATAAGCAAGTCAAAATCCGTCATTTTACTGAATGAAAACAGGAGTCCTAAAGATGGAAAGTAATTTGCCCAATACCATAGAGTAGTCTGTAAAGATGGGTATAATGCTGTGCTGTCCAACACAGAAGCTACTAGCTACGTGTGGCTATTAGGCACTTTAAATATGACCGGTTCCAACTAACATGTGGTATAAGTTTAAGATTTGAAGATCTAGTTCAACAAAAAGACTACAAATATCTCAAATTTTTTTATACTGCTTACATGCTTACATATTATTTCAGATATAAGTGGAGTTAAATATAACTGAGTTAAATAAAACCTTCTATTAAAATTAATTTCAGAATATTTTCTTTTTACTTTTTAAAATGGAGCTACTAGAAGTGTTTAAATTAAATATATGACTTGTGTTGTTTGTCATACACAATACACACAAGGTGTGTGTCTAGGCATGGCACCTACCTAGAACACAGATCACAGAAAGTATGATGATTTTACCTATGTAATTATCAAATCATTTCCCCCATGAGAATATAAGTTCCACTGAAGGCAAAGATGAAGCCTGAATTTTTTTTTATTTTTAACCATTCTATATCCAGGGCTTAAGTATAGTAGGCACTTAGTAATTATTTGCTAAATAAGTAAGTGAATAAAACATCTCAGGGCAAAGTTTAGGGCTTCTCCTATACCACATTGCCTCTAATTAGCCCATAAAGCTTTCTTCTTAAGACCTTCCATAAGAATATAGGAATTATATTTTATTTTATTAATTAGTAAATATAATATTATACTTAATTATATATAAGAATATAAACAGGGTCATCAACTTTCCAAACTAGTCCCTAATCTCAATGAACATCCCTATTTCTATTATCTCTTATTTAAATTAAAAAAAGTTTTTTTTAATCTTTATTTTTGAGGGAGAGAGAGAGATAGTGCGAGCAAGGGAAGGGCAGAGAGAGAGGGAGACACAGAATCTGAAGCAGGCTCCAGGCTCTGAGCCATCAGCACAGAGCCCAATGTAGGGCACGAACCCACGAACCGTGAGATCATGACCTGAGCCGAAGTCAGACACTAAACCAACTGAACCACCCGGGCGCCCCATATTATCTCTTATTTAAATTTTTAAGCAGCTACAACTGGGCTACTCACCAAAAGATAATTCCTGCTATAGTTATGGAATAGTCATTCTAAACTGACAATCCTGCCCGTTAAAATCTACTAGCAATCGTATGGTACAATGGAATGATTCCAGCCTGGCCTGTGTCAACATCTCTGTTAACAACTAAAGATGTAGAAAAGAAAACATACTTACCAAATTTGCAGATGACAAGGGGCTGGGCAGGAAGACAAATATGCTGGATGACCCTACCATGAACCAAAAATACTCCAAGAGACCGTTTCAATGGGCTGAATCTAACAGAATGAATTTGAACAGGGATAAACCTAAGGTCCTGCCCTTGGGTCTAAACGAACTGTAGGTACAAGATAGGTGAGTCATGCCCATTTACATGTGAAAAAGCCTTATAGGCTTAAGTTGACAACTGACTTCAAAGGATGTCAAGGTAATGATGAGGTTACCCCCCAAATAAATGTGATTTTAGATACAATAATGGAAATACAGTATCTTCGATGTGCAAAGTGACATTTTTGTTCCATTCAGCACAGGTCAGACTCTGCTTGAAATACTGTCCATAGTTTTGAATATCATCTTATATATACATATCTATTTTTTAATATTTACTTATTTTGGGTGGGAGAGTGTAAGCAGGTAGGGGCAGAGAGAGGGGAACAGAGGATCTGAAGCAGGCTCTGCACTGATAGGCTGACAGCAGTGAGCCTGATGTGGGGCTTGAACCCATGAACTGCGAGATCATGACCTGAGCCAAAGTTGGACGCTCTACTGACTGAGCTACCTAGGTGCCCCTAAATATTATATTTTAAGAGACAAAAGGAAGAGATGAAAGATCAGAAGATCTATAACCTGGAGAAAAACAGGTGAGTTGCCTTAAATATTGTAGGAAAGCAATTAGACTATTTGTCCAAGAGTTAAGAGTCAGAATCAATGGGTAAGCCACAGGGGAAGAAAGAATCACTCAACACTGAACACTGAAAACAATAACTTTCTAGCAGAAGTTTCTGAAGATTTGAATGATGGAATGAATAAGCCCAAGACACAGAATGTGCCTACTTCTGAAGAGTGAACAAATGCTTTGTGAGAACTCAGCTATCTGACAAGTTCACTACATGATCTTTAATATCCCTTCCAACCAGGAGATTGGCTTATGCTGTGATTTTAAATTTGTAACCTCTGAACCCAGTTAGTGCCTAAGAAATAATACTTTATAACAATAAAAACAGGTCATGGAAAAAGACTTGGCTTCTTCACATGATACAGAATGTATTCCAAAGCAGCAACAAACCAGGGAAAGTTCAATAGTCCTTTTCCATAAAATTTTCTTAATCAAATCACTCATGTCAGCCTCTCACCTGAAAAGACACTGTGTGTTTTGATGCTTAAGTGTCGTCAGAGGCTAATTCATCAACAGCAATAGTGAGGTAATGGAATTCTTCATTTATTTGAAAATTCTGTAGTTTGTTAATACACCTGCCTTCTGAGGTTTAAAAGGCACAGATTTTCTCAGACCATAAAGTATACATTATGCTATGTTCACAAGTGTAGCTACCATCTGTCACTATCCAACCCTATTACGATACCATTTTGACTATGTTCTCTATGATGTATCCTTTATCTCCATGACTTATTCATTCCATAAACTGGAAACTCCCTCAGCCATTTTGCCCATCCCCCAACCTCTCTCCCCTCTGGCAACCATCAGTTTGTTCGGTGTACTTATGAAGCTATTTCTGCTTTTTATTTGTTTATTCATTTGGTTTTTTTAGATATTCCATACATAAGTGAAGTCATACGGTGTTTGTATTTTTCTGACTTATTTCACTTAGCATATACCCTCTAGGTCCATCCTTGTTGTGAAAACTGGCAAGATCTCATCCTTTTTATGGCTGAGTAATATTCCATTATATACATATACACACACACACACACACACACACACACACACACACACACCACATCTTCTTTATCCATTCATCTACGAATGGACACTTCAGCTGCTTCCATATATTGGCTATTGTAGATAATACTGCAATAAACACAGAGGTGCATATATATTTTCAAATTTGTGTTTTCATTTTTTGGGTAAATACCCAGTAGTGGAATTCCTGGACCATATGGGATTTCTGTTTTCAATTTTTTGAGGAACCTCCATACTGTTTTCCACAGTGGCTATACCAATTTACATTCCTGCCAACAGTACATGAGAGTTCCTTTTTCTCCACAGCCTCGCCAACACTTGTTATTTCTTGTCTTTTTGATGCTAGCCATTCTCACAGCTGTAAAGTGTTATCTCACTGTAGTTTTGATTTGCACTGCCCTGACGATGAGTGAGGCTGAACATCTCTCCATGTGTCTGTTGGCCATCTACATGTCTTTTTTGGCAAAATGTCTATTTGGGTCCTCTGCCCATTTTTAATTGGATTATTTATTTGTGGTGGAATGCTGGGTCATAGAAGTTCTTTATAGACTTTGGACATTAACCTCTTATCATATAGATCATTTGTCAATATCTTCTCCTTCCCATTCAGTAGGTTGCCTTTTTATTTTGTTAATGGTTTCCTTCACTATGAAAAGATTTTTCTTTTGGTGTAGTCCAAGGCTGGTCTTCCTACTGTCCCGACTTTTTAAATGAGGAAACTGAGTCTTTGAGAAGTAACTTGTCCAGAGTTACAAACCACTAGATTTATAGGTGAGATCTGAACCCTGATAATCTTGTCCCAGAGTTGTACTGTTTTTCTGCTGCCTCTAATGACTAGTACATATCTTAGAATCCATTTACTCTCTTTTTCTTTCATTTAATCTTCACAAGGGCAGTAATAGTTTCAAAACTAGCATCACATTAGAAATAGCCTATCAGGGGCGCGTGGGTGGCTCAGTCGGTTGGGCGGCCGACTTCGGCTCAGGTCATGATCTCGCGGTCCGTGAGTTCGAGCCCCGCGTGGGGCTCTGTGCTGACAGCTCAGAGCCTGGAGCCTGTTTCGAATTCTGTGTCTCCCTCTTTCTGACCCTCCCCCATTCATGCTCTGTCTCTCTCTCTATCTCAAAAATAAATAAACGTTAAAAAAAAAAAGAAATAGCCTATCAGAAGAGGAAGACTGGCTAACTTGAGGCAAGAATGCCTACAACAACAAAAAGTAACTATTGGCAGCCTAACAGGAAAGAAAGAAACTAAAAATATATTGAAAACAAACACACACACACACAAACAATAGCACAGCAACTGAGGTTCAACAACCCAGCGCAACTCAAAGACAGTCTGGCAAATTACAGTTAAGCATTACCCGGACCCCCCCAAATCATCCAGAAAAGGTTAAAGTACACTGGCAGGTGAAAAGACAATGAATGAAGCAAATCCAAAATGGTAAACAAACACGAAAAAGACATGATGACCCTGGTGCCCACCACAAAACAAAGCCAGCACCCGTCACAGGCTCTGACTGTACAACAGTTAAGTCTGAGTCACTAAGGAAACTACATTCCACAACAACTGAGAACACTAGGTTTAAGTAACAGAACAGGACAGCTCTATTTCAATTTCCATCTTGGATACATTCCTCATAATAAATGTTTAAATTAAATGTTGAGAAGCCAAATTACATTTTACTACTGATTCAACTTCATAATTTCAGAGCTCTGTTCTAGGGAAAGTGGAGAAGCAAGTGGGGCGGGGGGGGGGGGGAACACCTCCCTGCTAAATAAAACATAATAAAAATTGCTCTTAAGAATGCAAAATAAACTTTAAAAAGAGATAACCTTCTGCTCAAACCTAAAACTCCTCAAAAAAGAAATTATTTTTAGGGGCAGCTGGGTGGCTGAGTTGGTTAAGCATCCAACTTCAGCTCAGGTCATGATCTCATTGCTCGTGGGTTAGAGTCCAGAGCCTCCTTCAGATTCTGTCTCTGTCTCTCTCTGCCCCTCCCCAGCTCACGAGTGCGTGCGTGCATTCTCTCTCTCTCTCTGAAATATAAATAAACATTAAAAAAATTAAAGAATAGATTTTTTTTATTTTTACCTTTTATAAACTTTTTTTTTTTATGTTTCTGAAAAAGAAAGAGCTCACACACACAGGGGAGGGGGAGAGAGGGCGGGGACAGAGGATCCAAAGCAGGCTCTGCGCTGACAGCAGAGAAACCAATGTGGGGCTCAAACTCATGTACCCATGAGATCATGAGCTGAGCCAAAGTCAGATGCTTAACCAATTCTACCACCCAGGTGACCAAAAATAGATTACTTTTAAAAATCTTTTTACAAAGAGAGACTCTAGTAATAAAAACATTCCTGTTATTAAATAAATAATTTAATCATTTATTTAACAAGTATCTACTAAGTACCTACCCTGAGTGTGGACTTAGTCTGTATATAAACTACTCTCTGTTTAGGAGCAATTCCAGTTACCCCTCCCAAGTTTGATGATGCTCTTAAACCCACAACTTATTATTGAGGTTTTGAGCTTCACAGTACATCCTTGTCGCTCAGTGATCCCAGTGGCTCATAAATAATACTGATATCTTTTACACATAAGGAAAGCAAATAACTCAGCTAGCAAAGTAAAGAAAAAAAGGAGTGGTCAAGCCCTAGTCCTGACTCCCAACTATCACTGAAAGGTAAGCACAGCGACAGGGGAAAAGGGAAAAAGACTCACTCACTAGGAGTTTCAAAAGACAAAGGGCTAAGATAAAAATTTTACCGTAAGGCAAATAATAATAATGATTACTGTCACTGATGGCGCCCTCTAATATCAGACTTGTCACTCAAAAATGCATTTGCATTCACTCTTTAAACCTAGTTTAACTGTTCTCATTTCACAAAAAAGAACACTCATGCTCTGAGGAAAGCAGAGAAGGAAGTAAAAAGGCTTCTTCCTTGGGGTGCCTGGGTGGTTCAGTCAGTTAAGTGTTCGACTTCGGCTCAGGTCATGATCTCATGGTTTGTGGGTTCAAGCCCCACATCGGGGTCTGTGCTGACAGCTCAGAGCCTGGAGCCTGCTCCGGATTGTGTCCCCCTCTCTCTCTACTCCTCTCCTACTCGTTTTCTCTCCCTCTCTCTCTCTCTCTAAAGTGAATAAACACCAAAAAACATTTTTTAAATAAAAATTTTTTAAAAAGGCTTCTACCTCTAGACTTATAAAATGTTTCAGTGTTTCCCTATCTTAAAATAAAAAATTTTTAGGGGCGCCTGGGTGGCGCAGTCGGTTAAGCGTCCGACTTCAGCCAGGTCACAATCTTGCGGTCCGTGAGTTCGAGCCCCGCGTCAGGCTCTGGGCTGATGGCTCGGAGCCTGGAGCCTGTTTCCGATTCTGTGTCTCCCTCTCTCTCTCTGCCCCTCCCCCGTTCATGCTCTGTCTCTCTCTGTCCCAAAAATAAATAAAAAACGTTGAAAAAAAAAAAAATTAAAAAAAAAAAATAAAAAATTTTTAGAAAGTTTCCCTTCCATCCTGTTTCTCCCTTTAGTGATCACCTTTCTTAATCACTTGGAAAGTCTTAAAATGTATTTTATAATTACTTAAGTAACTTAAAAGAGCAGAGCTAGAATGAAGCCTGAACTTCTGCTTTCCCCTAAGCCACGGTGTCTCCCAGGTCAGTGTCCCTATCAGCTATTTCCCCCATTCTGTGACAGCACAGTTCCAAGAGCCTCTCCCTGCTAGATCAGACAAGGAAGAAGACAGCGACACTGCCTGCAGAGTTCCAAGGAACAACAGTCCTAGCCATGCTTTCCTCCTCTCTACCTAAATCTGGGAGGGAAGAATTCTTGTTATTCTTGACGCTGACTATTGGCAGCTCCGAGTATCCTGTACCACTCGCTCTGTTTGGGCCTTCTGACAATACCAGTTGTGTTTTGGCCTTCTTTCTCCCTCATGGTAGTTTATAAGCTGCTCAGAGTGGATCTGATTTGGAATTCAATGAAGACTGGTGGGCATTCAAGACAGGTCTGTCACTCTGGCTGCTAATGAAGGAATCCCAAAGGGGACTTTCACATAGCTTGTTTCCCTTATTCTGCCATCAGCCGAGGCCAAGGAAGCAGAGCCTACATGCCCACACTCAAGCCTCAGCAGTGTGCTAATGAATGAGTTTATTTATTTGTGAGCTGGCATGCTTACCCTTTCCTGGGGCTGTGTACATGGCTATCTCCACCTGGTTTCCTAAACTCCCTCCCGATGAAGCCTTACCTTTATGTGGGGAGCATGGGGGCCACAGGACCGTCTGTGGGCAAACAGACAAGTGGGGTGAGGCACTTCCTGAAGCCATCTCACCTGACAGTGAGCCTCCTCCAAGAACTACACCCGGCCTGTGGCCTGCCTGTCGGACCCAAGAGACCAAGCTCCTGGGTAGCAGGTACCAGTGCTTTTAGTTTATGCGGTGTTGACAAAATGATGCTGCATAGGCCTCTGGTTTGGGCAAAAACTACTTGTGTGTTTGAACAGAATGACTGGCTGGGGGAGGGAGAGAAAGGATGTGCACATGGCCAGGGCTCACCATATATAGCAGATCTGAAGTTGCTGGAATCCAGCATGAGCTTGAAAGCCCTACAGCTGCATCAAAACTGCTGTGGCAATTTTGAAGAGCCCTCTTGCAAAGGCCGGGAGTGTCTGCCAAGGCAGTTCTCTGGCTGGACTGAGACTGGGACCAGTCTGTTTTCCAACCCTTTCCCACCTGCACAATTTATTTCCTTGTCTTCTTTGTCAGAGGCTTCTTCCCCCAGACTTATAAAAATGTTCCAGTATTTCCCCATCTTAAAATTAAAAAATAAAAACTGGGACACCTACGTGGCTCAGTCAGTTGAGCGTCCAACTCTTGATTTCAGCTCAGGTCATGATCTCACAGTTGAGGGATCGAGCCCCAAGTTGGGCTCCTCGCTGGGCATGGAGTCTGCTTAAAATTCTCTCTCTCTTTCTCTCTCTCTCCCTGCTCCACCATTATCCTTCCCCCACTTATGCTCTCTCTCTCTCTCAAACAAAATAAAAGTAAAAAACAAATAACAAAATGTTTCCCTTCTGTCCTGTTTCTGATTATCAATCAGTGATTATCAATCTTAATCACTTGGAGTATCTTAAAAAGTAGCTTACAATTACTTCTTAATCTCCTAATAACTCCTTAAGATCCCATGTCCTCTGGTTCTAGACCCCAGGAGGCCAATGCAACTGCTTGTCTTGACAATCCCCAGGCAGTCCTCCTTCCCCTGTGTTCCCATAAGATCTGTGGGTCTGCTATACACAGAGCTTATCACCCTGAACTGTTCTCAGGTCTACTTTACTTGTGGCCTCTCCCAGGACAAAGACAGGGAGTACCAAGAAACAATTTCATATCATTGGCGATCAGTGCCATGCTGTTCATATTCATGGGAAGAAACCCCCATCTCCATGACCACCAAAGGGGAACACTCAAGCAGGAAGCCAAGTATTGAATGGAGAAGGAGCAGTTAGCTTCAGATTTGGATCTCAGGTCCTCCATTACAGATGAAGAGGCCTGTGAACAAATTCCTTAAAATTGCCAAAATCGTCTCCCCATTGTAATCATGAGAGGGTTGAACTGGATCTGTGGTTTTTAAACTGTGGTCTGAGTTTCCACAGAGCTACATAAGAGTCCCTTACCAGTGCATACATTGTGAAGACCTGAGTGAACAGGTCATTCTCACTTCCTCAACCCAAACAGCAATTCTTTATCTATGCATATATGGTGACTGGGTATAAAATTTCATATTTAAAAAGGGCCCAGCTGGTAAAAGGATTGAACCACTAGATCTCTTCACTTGCAATGCTTTTCATGCACCTTTTGACTTGCTAACTTCTACTCATCAGTTTAGACGTCATTTCTTCAGCGAAGCCCTCCCTGAATGACCCATCCCCCCATCTAAATTATGTACCCCTCTTCTCCCTGCCATTTCCTCTCATCATGCTATTTCAGCTGTATTCTATTAATAATTTAATATCTCTCTCCCACACTCTGGCCCTGTGAGGACAGGTTCAATTGGAGAACAGATGTAATAATTTTATGGATTTAAGATGTTTTTAATGTTTATTTATTTATTTTGAGAGAGAAAGTGCAAGCTTGTGTGACGGAGGAAGGACAGAGAGGGAGAGAGAATCCCAAGCAGGCTCCACATTGTCAGTGCAGAGCCCAATTCAGGACTTGAACTCATGAACCATGGGATCATGACCTGAGATGAAATCTAGAGTTGGACGCTTAACCAACTGAGCCACCCAGGCAGCATCCCCCTCCTCCCTTTATAAAGTATTCTCTACACCCTATGGAGGACTAGAACCCACAACCCTGAGATCAAGAGTTGCATGCTCCAGAGACTGAGCCAGCCAGGTGCCCCTAAAATTTTATGGATTTATGTTTAATAATGAGCTGGTACTGGGGCGCCAGTCAGTTAAGCATCAAACTCTTGATTTCGGCTCAGGTCATGATCTCAAGATTCGTGAATTCAAGACAGTTTGGAGCCTGCTTGGAATTCTCTCTTTCCCTGTCTTTCTGCCCCTGTCCCACTTGCTCACTCTCTCTCTAAATAAACTTTAAAAAAAAGAATAAGCAGGTACTTTAAATAATAAATAGTATTAATAAATATTAAATAGTATTAGTATCAATCAGCAATTCTTTAATTACTTTGGTAGTAATTACTGTTGAGTTAGCCAGATCCACACTTAGAATTTTCTCTCCACCATGTACTAACTAGTTCTTTGGACAAGTTCTTTGACTTCTCTAAACCTCTGATCCCTCATATATAAAACCTCTGATCCCTCATATAAAACAAGAATAAAGTAGTTGTAACAATGAGTGAGATAATACATGTAAATAAATAAAAGATAACATTTTTGTAAAGGGCTTGGTAATTATATTTATGACACACCTGACTTTAAAATAATTTTTTTAAGATTTTTTTAAAAATGTTTATCTATATATGAGAGAGACAGACAGACAGACAGTGTGTGAGCAGAGGGGCGGGTAGAGAGAGACAGAGACAGAATCTGAAGCAGGCTCCAGGCTCTGAGCTGACAGCACAGAGCCCGATGAGGGGCCCGAACTCACAAGCCGTGAGATCATGACCTGAGCTGAAGTTGGATGCTTAACTGATGAGCTACCCAGTCGCCCCTAAAATAATTTTTAAAAATCCAAACTGCAGGACGCCTGGGTGGCTCAGTCGGTTAATTGTCTGACTTCAGCTCAGGTCATGATCTCATGGTTTGTGAGTTTGAGCCCCACATCGGGCTCTGTGCTGACACCTTGGAGCCTGGAGCCTGCTTTGGACTCTCCCTCTCTCTCTCTGCCCCTCGCCCACTCACACTCTCTCTCTTAAAAATAAACATTAAAAATTTTTTTTAATTTAAAAAATAAAAAATTAAAATTAAAATACAAACTGCATTTTACTCCCTCCCCATTCCATCTCCATCATAGGCATACTCTAATTTTATTTATCCCATTCCATCTTCTAAAATTAGCTTCTGCATTTAGAAGGTACTAGCGTTCCATGACAAATTTTGAGAGGAGTCTCTACAAATCTATTAACACTTGTAACGCCAACATAAATTCCAGCTACATACATGTAACAACCCAGAGAAACTTAAGCAGGAGCAGAGCTTCGCCACTCTCACCCAACCAAAAGACAGTGCCAGGACCCTTCCAAATGCCGTGCGAGTCAAGTTAGATCTGAGAACATCAATTACTTGATGAACACTTATTGATACAAATTAAGAGTAATACACAGAACTGTGAGAAGTAATATCTCATTTTCATATCTTTCCAAAAAGATAAAAATAATTCTTGCTTTCAATAAAGTCACCATCCACAAAGAAGACTGATACGATAAAACATAAAAATGTTACGTGATGAGTGCTATGATAGAGGTCCCTAAAATACTAAGTAAACACAGAAGAGGAACTAACTCTTGCTTTCAAAGGAAAGGGAAGGTTTCAAACAGAAATGATACCTGAGTTAGATACTGAATGAAAAAACAGGAGTTTTGTCAGGTAAAGAGGAGAGAGAAGGGCTTTCTGGACAGAAGAAAACTTGGTATTTCTATTATATAATATTGTTTTATCTTGCAGAGGAGGGAGTGGTGGTGATAGCAGTACCTAGAATAGTACCATATGAGAGTAGCAGGGGTGGCATAGTTGGTGGAATCTGAATGCCATGCTAAGAAATATACTTTGTCCTGAGAATAATGGAGAACATTAGGGAGAGTGTGTGTGTGGGCACGTGCATGCATGCTGATTTAATTTGTATTGAGAAGATCAATGGCATGTGAAGATGGAAGTTGGAGGCCAAAGACCAGTTTTCAAGTACTGTTTCTTATAATCCAGTAAAATCAATTTAACAGGTGACATGTTAAATTTTTTCTTTAAAATGAATTCAAAAGGAATAGAAAATATCAGAGATTATCTGACATTTTAAGGACAAGTTTTACGAAACCGTAGTATCAGAGACATGTGTGTTCTGGGTTGCAAAGTAAAATTCATTTGTTACTGTGGGTCATGGGCAAAAAAGTTTGAAGGGGTGACTGGTGACTGACCAGATGAGGGGGGTAAGGGAAGAGTCAGGGAGGTCTCCCCAGTTTCTGGTGTGGACACCTGAATGGATTGCAGTGCCACTGCCCAAGACAGTAAACAGAGGAGGAGGCCTGCTTTTATCAAGTACACATTTGGATGCAGGAAAGCCTAGACAGCAACCTCTCTCAACAATTTTTCAGCAGCCACATTCAATACTAACCTTGTTCAGCAAAGACAAAGGACACACAGTCATTGCAGCTGCTACAAGTTCACGTGAATACACAACTGATAAGGCCCCTCTAGAAACTGGACATACACAGAAAAACTTGGGAACTAGAGAAGGCAGATAGGATAAGGGAATCATCAACACCTCCTCCAGGGGAACTAAAAGGATGTGAGAAATCCTGTCCCTATTCTAAAGGCCAACAGGGAGCCATCACCCTTGGGAACCCAAGCAAGCTTTCTGAAAAGTCCACTGCCAGGGTATTCTGTTTAGTAGGGGTTTTTTTCCCCCCTTTGGGGGATGGGGCAGATTCTTTCTACTTTTATGACTGCTTTCTAAGCCTCCCAACCTCTCCCTCATACTACCACCTTCAGGAGGTATTTCAACCCTATACATCTCTAGGAAGTCCACTGGGCCCTGTAATACTGGACTTGGCTATCCTTCAGTTACCCTCTTGGAGCTTCAGGCTAAGAGAACAGGGCTGGAAGAACATAGCTTCTCCACAGACTTGGGTGGAATGATTATCCCTTAGAAGAGAAAGTCTCCCCAATTCTTCTTGGAGGATAACACAAGTGGGCCCCAAAACAGCACAAGTTTTACAAAACTGTAGTTCAGGCAGGAAGTACAGTTGCCTATAATGGATGACGGTGAAAGAAGTGCCGTGCCCAAGGCACAAGCAGATACTCTGGAAGTACAAGGAAGTATAACTAAATCCAAATTTGGTGGTGGTTGCAGCGTAGGGGGCAGTATTGGATAAAGAGTGCTCTGTGGCAGAGATGACACTGAGATGTACCATGAAAGGTGAGGAGAATTTCTATCAGAGAAAACATGAGCATTTTAGGTTTAGGGAATATCAGGAACAACACCCAGGACATATGAGCAAAGACATGGGAGTATTTGAGGACAGCCAGTTGTCTGAAGTGTCTGGGTCAGGTTTGTAGAGGAATTCAGTGGGAAAGGTTGCCATAAAGTATACTTCCTGCCTGTTATCTGCTAGACAATGCACATCATGTCATACCCATCTCTCCAAAGCCCCACAGTCCTTAACACACAGTAGATCCCCAATAAAAGTTTGTTGATTCAAACTGGAAAGATACTGATTCATTCCACTGAAGACTGCAGATGGTGAGAACTAAAGAGAAAGGGTGGAGGTGAGACCAAATGTAGATTTGAAGCAGACAGCTTCCCTCCCGCTACTTAACTGGTAATAGTAGTACTCCCCATTCCTCTGAGAAATGAAACCAACCTCAGCAAGGAAGACACAGCAAGCATGTCTGGAAACGGTGGCTATCTTGAGAGAACTGTAAGTAGTTTCAAGGTTCTCCTGGCTACTATTAGGGATTGACCTTGGGATGTGGTCACAGGGATTATATATTTGATTTTGCCATCCACTCCCTCTAACACTCTGATACCTCTAGTTATACAGGCAATAAAGAGCCTTTCATACAAGCTCTGAATATTATCTTTGAGCTCCTCTGGGAATAGCCTCGCCTCTTCTGAACCCTCCCACCTTTCCAGTGAGTAATTCTACAGTGCAACTTCTGCAGTCCTCTCCTCTTGAAAAAGTAGTTTTCCTCTCAGTATACCCAGCTGCCCTCCCTAAGCCTTTTCCTAACCTTCACCATTCAGACAGAAGGTAGTTTGGCTTCACAGCTATGTGACTAAAAGACATGGTACATTTCAAAGAAGAGGCAGAACTAGTAATGGTTTTGATAGTTGCAGGTTCCTCTATGATCCCATGGGCACTACTTACTCAGATTTATTACAGAACTTAGCCATTCTCCGATTTGTCACTGACTATTTTAAATATCTTCTCTCCTGAGGCTCCTGGGTGGCTCAGTCAGTTGAACATCTGACTCTTGATTTCAGCTCGGGTCATGATCTCATGGTGCATGGGATTGAGCCCCACGTCAGGCTCTGTGCTCAAAGTGCAAAGCCTGCTTGGAATTCTCTCTCTCCTTCTTTCTCTGCCCCTCCCCGTGCTTGCATGCGTGCGCGCGCTCTCTCTCTCTCTCAAAATAAATAAATAAAATTTTGAAAAAGAAAAAACTTAAATGTCTTATCTCCCTCACTCGACTGTGAGCTTCTTGAGAACCACAGCTAGTTCCCAGCAAACTGCCTGGGACATAGTGTGCACTCAATGAAGTACTCGCTTAGAAAAAAAATAACATAAAATAAATTGCCACCTTATGCCCCTTAGCCAATCTCAGTGACTATGTGAGTTCAGGAGAAATATTTCAGAGGTGATCAAAACCAAAAAGTCTTTATATAGTAGTCAG
Organism: Panthera leo; assembly: GCF_018350215.1. Lineage (NCBI taxonomy): Eukaryota > Metazoa > Chordata > Mammalia > Carnivora > Felidae > Panthera > Panthera leo. Next base: position 23,774,966 of record NC_056681.1, on the reverse strand, counting down.
TTCTGTGATGCAAAGCTCAGCTGAAGGCAGTCTCAAACAAGGGTCCTTTTGACAGGGCAACCATTCCCCACGTTCCTCAGATACTCACTATGGTCAAAGTAGTAAACTTAGTTCTCCAGAATTTACTTTCCTGAGATCTGGCAGTTCAATAAATGCATTCCCCAGCCCCCACTTCAACGTCTCTCCTATATCCTTCTGACCTTTAATACTGTGTAACATTAGATGAAAAATTGATTTTTTTGGCTACTTAATTTGCAGCTGAAGAAAAAATATACTGTTTAAGGTGTTAAATATTTTTACACGCAACAAACCTGGCACGAATCTAACCTGTATGCACATTTTAGAGGTACAGGCGTAAATGTCAGTGCTATAATTTGTTATAAGTTTCTGATGACCAGCAATGAAAATGACCACGGATTCTCACAATTCAAACCACTTTTACGTAAATGTGAACTTTCCTAAAACAGCCAAGGGAGAGAACTTTCCATCCAAGCTCATAGAGTCTCTAAGAGATACTGATAGCATTGTTCACTGGGGTAGGTGTTCTTTGAGAAAAGCCTACAAATATTAGGTTCTTTCTGGGACTATGCTTTGACCTTTAGTAAAAATGTGCTTTAAGACATTAGTTATTAAAATGAAAGGAACAGTTTTTAATGCCTGAACAACTGCCATTTCATATATTCAGCCCTGCTGAAGGCTATACCTTACAAGTCAGCAGTGTTTAAAAAAAAAAAAAAAAATTTGGTGACTTCACTTAAATTGCTCACTTACCAGACGTGAAGCAGAGTTATAAGAAACCATGAATTGAATGTATCAGGCATCTGACACCCTAGAAAATAATAATAAAGTATAAATATGTGAGGGTTCAGAGGAAAAATATCGCCTATATTTTAAATATTGGTAGGAATCTGCTCAACTAAATATATGGCAGTTATAGTGCTCTCTGATTATACTACCATAGAGAGGGCCAGTAGAACCACAGAATAAGACTACGAGTTGAAAGAGTATTGAATGCAGTCAGACAACCAGCCCTCTAGTTCCAGCCCTGTTACCACTTTGCTGTGTGGCCTTGGGCAAATCACTTTTCTTCTCAGAGGCTGTTTTCTCACTTTGTATAATGTGGCCTAGATGATCTCTATGGTTCCTTCCAACTAACATGTTATTTTCCCTTCCTGGTCTCAAATTCTTCTGGAAAGCTAGGAAGACACTACTTTGCCTACCCGAATTAAGTACAGGCTTTTTTTACTTGAGCCCTGCTAAGTCTAAGTTCTAGTTTCTTTTTCCTGTCTTCCTTAAGGTGACCCAGTGTGCTAGGAACATGGGAATGCTGAATGACTCGTCCAAAATAAATGACCAGGAGAAAGAAATGGGGCTGTAGGGAGCTGTAGTTGAATAAAAAAGCAGATTATATCTAATGAAAGGCCATTCATCAACCTGTAGGAATGATAAAACTGGGCTTTAAGTTACCAAAACTCAGGTCAGTGCTTAGCCATCCAAACCTCTCAATTCTCAGATCTCTAGGAAATGCCCCTGGCTAGATGAGGGGTCCTCCACTGAATGCTGAATGTGCCCATCCTGTTACATGACAGGGAGAAAAGCAAAAGCAAGAGGACAAAGAAAATGAGTAACAGTGGGAAATGCAGGCCCTTCGGGTACAATCAGTCCTTTGGAGAAATGACTCAAGATAAAAGGGATATATACTGCCTTGCAGCAAACAATGAAGTATACAACGTACTAAATGATAACACAAAGGGGCCATTCGGAGAGAAAACACAGGGTAGGACCTCTGTGAGGGACACTAACACCGCCAGTAATAATAAAGAGCAGTAATTCCTTATAGGCTTACTACGTGTGACATTATAATTGGTGCTTACAGGCATAAGCTCAATGAATCCTACCAGGCCTATAAGGTGGGTATTAATATTACCCTCATTTGACAGGTGAGAAAATGGACTCCTAGAGAGATCATGACAACTGCCTAAGGTCACACAGCCATGAAATGAAACACCTGGGATCAAACTCAGATCTGCTTGATTCCAGGCACCATGTTCTTAATCACTAACTGCTTCTCTAACACTATAATCAGAACCTAACATTCACTAAGGGCCCATACTTCCTGCCAGGTCCACTGCTAGTCATGTCAATAATTTTCTCACTTAATCCTCACTTTAACCCTGAAGGGAGGTATTATAACACTCATTTAGAGGCTCAAAAAGGCTAAGTAACTTGAGGGCAGCCACAATATTAACAAGCTCGCGGTTGGGCAGGAGTTTAAGTCCAAGTCCGTCACAAAGTGACACCAAAATACTCTGGTGAGTGTACTGGGAGGTGCCCAGCAGTTGTCAAGTGGACTTCCTCTTGGAACCCAGCAGGAGGGAGGTGAAGGCAGGCCTGGCCAACCATACAGCTATTAAGATACATGCCATCTGAGAGTGGGCCAACCACCCTCCACCTAGAACAAGAATAGCCATGAGAAACTCTCAAGCCCAGATCTGAAGTTGGGTCTTTTTTGGATGCTAGAACAAAACATTAAAAAGAAAAGTTTTCTTGGAAGTCTGTCTTTCAATCTGGAAAATGAAATTTGGCTGCTTCTAAAGGACAATCTGTTCAATTGCTACCTCTACATCAAAGTTTCTCAGCAGCCTCCAGGAGCCTTTCCAATTTTCTCAGAGAGGGAATCAGTTCTTGGGCTGGAAAGCAAAGACAGGCCAGCAGCTGGACTTGGGTCACAATTTTCCATTCTGGGGGTCGGCTCAGGGCTGAGGATGGGAAAAGAGCTGCATATTGACTCCCTGTATCCACTGGGGTCAGAACAGAAACCCAGAGTAAAGCCCTAAAAAACAAGACCACTAAATGTCTGAGCATGAGCAACACAAAAGCACAGCAGATCTTTAGCTCAATGAACTATGTTTAAACACTTCAAAGCTAAAATCTGTTACTGTCTTCTGCCATGATCACACTCTTACAATATACACTCAGTGCATTATTTTCTGAGGCTATGTACTTTCTTCCTCACTACCAAGTTGGATAAAATTAAATAATTCATTGCTGTTATGGAGTGGCAGTATTAACACAGTTGTTTGTTTAATGCAGGTTTTAGGGTCAGACCTCCTGATTCAAAACCTTAACTCTACCTCTTACTTGCTATTTGACTCTGGGTAAAGTTATTTAGCCTTCTCTGTGCCTCAGCTGTCTTCTCTGTAAAAATGGGGAGAACAAGAGAACCTACCTTATAGGGATTTGTGAGGACTAAATGAGATAAGGCCTGTAAAACGTTTAGCAAAATGGTTAATAGTTAATACGTACTCAATAAATATTCACTATGGTTGTTTCTCAGTGAATTATTTAAACACTAGGGTTTAAAATATCTTAAATAGGTCACTATTTAAGACTGTGTCAATAAAATGATGAACCTCAATCACTGACTCAGAACTTACTCATTAAGGAGCCTCCTCTCCAAGGTAGTAAGTCTTTTAAGAGCTAAAAACAAAGCAGTTTTCAGGCAGTATGGAATTAAACTTTACTGATCGGCCCCCTCTGCTCCAAAGTGCTCTTCATAACAGTACTGATCTCCAGAAGACCAGTTAGCAAACCACTGTATGCTCACAGAGGGTATGCTCATTTATGTCACAAATGATATACACCATCAGAACATCTTGAAAACAACAGGTGGCTGGCTGTTAAGGTTATCTCACCAGTCAGAATCCCCAATGTGTAGGCCTCTGGATCAAGACCTTTGAACACCTTGGCTCTGAGATGACAGAGAGTCTATAACTTGGGGCCTACCCACTAGGCTATTATAGGCCTATTGTTTATTCACAAGCACACTGTTAGTGAACAACTCATTCTTATTCAATCTTCATGAATTAACACTGGCTTCGCTTTTGTTGGAAGAGTGAGGATGATAGTGTTGAGCTACCTAAGCCTCTCTATCCTTTTAAAAAATTACTGAATGCTCAGGACTCTAAAAAGTCAAGTCCTTGGGGCGCCTGGGTGGCTCAGTCGGTTGAGTGTCCGACTTCAGCTCAGGTCACGATCTCGCGGTCCGTGGGTTCGAGCCCCGCGTCGGGCTCTGGGCTGATGGCTCAGAGCCTGGAGCCTGCTTCCGATTCTGTGTCTCCCTCTCTCTCTGCCCCTTCCCCGTTCATGCTCTGTCTCTCTCTGTCTCAAAAATAAATAAACGTTAAAAAAAAAAAAAAAATTTAAAAAGTCAAGTCCTTAAATACCAAAAGTCCAAGAGAGCAACAGCCATTTTAAAGGTGTAATCTTGGAGGTGGCTGGGTGGCTCAGTCCATTGAGCGTCCGACTTCGGCTCAGGTCGGGATTTCACAGTTCGTGAGTTCGAGCCCTGCATCGGGCTCTGTGCTGACAGCTCAGAGCCTGGAGCCTGTTTCAGATTCTGTGTCTCCCTCTCTGCCCCTTCCCCATTCATGCTCTGTCTCTCTGTGTCTCTCAAAAATAAATAATGTTATAAATAAATAAATAAATAAATAAAAAATAATAATACAGGTGTAATCTTGGAACCAATATATATATTCTCTTCCTTTACCCCAAACCTATCTGGCCTACTCTTTAGAATCTTTCTTTTTTTTTTTTTTTTTTTTTTTTTTTTAATTTTTTCTTTCAACGTTTTTTATTTATTTTTGGGACAGAGAGAGACAGAGCATGAACGGGGAAGGGGCAGAGAGAGAGGGAGACAGAGAATCGGAAACAGGCTCCAGGCTCGGAGCCATCAACCCAGAGCCTGACGCGGGGCTCGAACTCACGGACCGCGAGATCGTGACCTGGCTGAAGTCGGACGCTTAACCGACTGCGCCACCCAGGCGCCCCTAGAATCTTTCTTTAGAAGATGCAAGGGTGGGAGCACCTGGGTGGCTCAGTCGGTTAAGCGTCCGACTTCGGCTCAGGTCATGATCTCACGGTTTGTGAGTTCGAGCCCCGCTTCAGGCTCTGTGCTGACAGCTCAGAGCCTGGAGCCTGCTTTGGATTCTGTGTCTCCCTCTCTCTCTGCCCCTCCCTGCTCATGTTCTATCTCTCTCTCTCTCTCTCTCAAAACTAAACATTAAAAAAAATTAAAAATAAAAGATGCAAGGGGCACCTGGGCGGCTCAGTCAGTTAAGCATCCGACTTTGGCTCAGGCCATAATCTCATGGTTTGTGAGTTTGAGTCCCACATCAGGCTCTGTGCTGACAGCTTGGAGCCTGGATCCTGCTTCAGATTCTGTGTCTCCTTCTCTCTCTGCCCCTCCCCTGCTGGTGCTCTATCTCTCTCACTCTCTCTCTCAAAAATAAATAAACATTAAAAAAAATTTTTTTTTTTTTAAAAAGAAGATGCAAGAAAGTCAGTCTCATTGTTTCATAGATATTTATCTGCCTCCAAATAGATTGGATCCCTTTTTTATTCACTTGCCACAGTTTGGAACCACTATGGTTTGATTTTAAAATTTAACCTACCCATAAATTACAAAGGTGGACCACAATGGAGCATAATACAAATGAACAAGCTGTAAGTCTAAAAGGCAACTCTCAGGGCACCTGGGTGGCTCAGTCTGTTAAGTGTCTGACTTCAGCTCACATCATGATCTCACAGTTCATAAGTTTGAGCCCCACATCAGGGGTTGTGCTGTGCTGTGCTGTGCTGACAGCTGGGAGCCTGGAACCTGCTTCAGATTCTGGGCCTCCCTCTCTCTCCACCCCTCACTTCCCTCCACCCTCAAAAATACATAAAACATTAAAAATAATAATGAATGGGTGCCTGGGTGGCTCAGTCAGTTTAAGTGTCCGACTTTGGCTCAGGTCATGATCTTGCAGTCCATGAGTTTGAGCTCCACATCGGGCTTTGCTGCTGACAGCTCAGAGCCTGGAGCCTGCTTCAGATTCTGCATCTCCTGCTCCTCCCCCATTCACACTCTGTCTCTGTCTCTCACTCTCAAAAGTAAATAAACATTAAAAAAATTTTTTTTAATAATAATAATGAGGGGCGCCTGGGTGGCGCAGTCGGTTAAGCGTCCGACTTCAGCCAGGTCACGATCTCGCGGTCCGTGAGTTCGAGCCCCGCGTCAGGCTCTGGGCTGATGGCTCGGAGCCTGGAGCCTGTTTCCGATTCTGTGTCTCCCTCTCTCTCTGCCCCTCCCCCCTTCATGCTCTGTCTCTCTCTGTCCCAAAAATAAATAAAAAACGTTGAAAAAAAAAAATTAAAAAAAAATAATAATAATGAAAAAAAATAAAAAGCAATTCTCAAACTGAGTCCCAAAAAACCTTAAGCAAGGGGCACCTGGCTGGCTCAGTCAGTAGAACATCTGACTCTTGATCCAGGGTCATGAATTCAAGCCCCACATTGGGCAGGGAGCCTACTTAAAAAAAAAAAACAAAAATAAAAAATAAAACAAAAAAACCCAAAAACAAACAAACAAAAAACTTAAGTAAGTGGGGTGTCACTGAAAAAATGTACTGCCTCCCCAGGTAACATTCAAAAGGCAAAGCTAGAACAAAGCTCAATGAAGCGTTTGTCCTCTAATACATATAAACATCAGTTTACAATATTAATAGAATATCTCCTAGAGGAGTTCTCATTTAAAAACAATAAAATACAAAAATATTAAGATGGATTACAGTTTATAATTTACAATTACATTTATTCATAGGCAGTATGTTACAGTGGAAAAATTTCTGGCCTTTAACCTAGACAACACAGGATCGAGCCTTAGCTAGGCAATTTTGGGAAATCATGTAGTCTCTTTAAGTTTCAACTGTTTCTGAAAAGAAAATAAAAATGAAAATAATACAAGTCTTTCCTATCCTACAAGGCTTTGTAACTTCTAAATGAGACAAATGTAAAAGTATATCATGTAAATGTGAATTATTAACATATAAACTTTTATTTTTATAGTTTACAACAGATTATAAATTGAAACATAATATGTTACCTTAAATACCTAATAATAATCTCATTATGCAATCTATAATATTAACTCAAGGATCTTCAATAATGAAGACTGGCTAAGACAGATAGCAAGTAAACATCCCTTCAAAATAATTATAAATAATTTATGAGTTACTTATGAAATCAAATATTAAATAGATATCTGAAGATGAGGTTTTAAAAAGATCTGATGAGGGGTGTTTGGGTGGCTCAGTTGGTTCAGTGTCTGACTCTTGGTTTTGCCTCAGGTCATGTTTCACAGTTCATGGGATGAAGCCCCATGTTGGGCTCTGTGCTAACAGCATCGGGCCTGCTTGGGATTCTCTCCTTCTCTCTCTCTACCCCTCTGTTTGTGCATGCACGTTCTCTCTAAAACTAAACAGTTATAAATAAATAAATAGAAAGAAAGAAAGAAAGAAAGAAAGAAAGAAAGAAAGAAAGAAAGAAAGAAAGAAAAAGAAAAAGATCTGATGAGTGGCGCCTGGGTGGCTGTTGGTTAACCATCCGACTTTGGCTCAGGTCATGTTCTCAGTTTGTGGGCTCTACCTCCACGTCAGGCTCTGTGCCCTGAAGCCTGCTTCAGATTCTGTGTCTCCCTCTCTCTCTGCCCCTTTTCTGCTCAGGCTCTTGTCTCTCTGTCTCTGTCTCTCTCTCTCTCAAAAATAAACAAACATTAAAAAAAAAAAGATCTGGTGAAAAATAATTGGGGACAGGTATTCCAAAAACCACTTAAGAAAAATCCAGGGACACCTGGGTGTCTCAGTTGGTTAAGCATCCAACTCAGTTTTGGCTCAGGTCATGATCTCACAGTTTCGTGAGTTCAAGCCCTGTATCAGGCTCTGTGTTGACAGTGCAGAGCCTACTTGGGATTCTTTCTCTCTCCCCAACTCTCTCTGCCCCTCCCCCACTTGTACTATCTCTTTCAAAATAAATAAACTTTAAAAAAGTATTGAAAAATCCAACTTCTAATATCAACAGTTTCTTCATCAAGCAGAGAAAATATTTTCTCCTTTCAGACTAAACTCTCCCCAAATGAGAAATTTTTAGAGATTAAAAAGAAGCAGGGAAGTTTTGTCACTATAATAAATAAGAAATAGAAGGTAGACACTAAATCAGGATTATAACTCAGTAGGGTATTTTAAGTTTCTAATATTAACATCAATCTGCTGAAATTGTAAAAATCACCAAAACAACTTGCATTTGGTTTTAAAAATCCAAAATAGTTATTAAATAATCAAAACTGCATCTACCTATCTTCCTTGTTATTAACATAATTATATATGAACAATTGCTGTCTGTGAAAAATATCAAGTAGGTGTTTGTGGCTTGCAGGATAATGGTGGTTATGTACACAGCACATACACATTTCTTTCCAAAATCTGTAGGACTAGAAACAGCTTAAACTTTCCCAATTACTTTATAAGTACCTGCTTTAACTAAACTTAATAACTAAACAGTTTACAGCATCAAAATGAATACTGTATTGATATAATCAACTGCTAATGGTGGTCTAAACCAGTAAAACTCTTTGGGAAAGCAAGTTTTCTTTTTTTTTTTTTTATTTTAAGACAGAGAGTGCAAGCAGGGGAGAAGGGCAGAGGGAGAGAGAGAGAGAGAGAGAGAAAGAAAAGCGAAAGAGATCGAGAGAGAGAGAGAGGAGAGAGAATCTCATGCAGGCTCCACACTCAGCATGGAGCCCAACACGGGGCTTGATCCCACAATCCTGGGATCATGACCTGAGCCAAAATCAAGAGTTAGATGCTTAACTGACTGAGCCACCCAGGTGCCCTGGAAAGCAATTTATCAATGGGATATAAATAATAAAATTATATGTACCTTTTGACCTAATCATCCTTCAACAGAAAGAAAAAAAAAATCATTAGGCATATGCCAGGATTAACCAAAACAATTAAAAACTAGAAATAAAAGAGCAATGATTGGCAGAAAGCTCATTTCATGTCAAAATGCTAAGTAAAACATCCAGAACGTAGAACAGGATTTGTTTTACTATGACTACTCATACGTAAAAAGATACATGTGTAGAAAAATGTCAAAGTAGTGGACAAATTTTTAGGTTTCTTTTTTTTTCAAACTTGTTAAAATGTCTAATCTATAGGGTTCTTTTGGCCTTTGTTTATTCTATTAAAAGAGAAAAATAAACAGCTTTTATTATATACTTTATGCAGAAAAAACTGCTTCACCAATGACTCAAAACCTATTCCACGAAGATATTAACAGTCATAAAAATGAAAAGTAGAATCTTTTTTTTTTAAAGATTTTATTTTTAAGTAATCTCTACACCCAATTTGGGGCTCATGACCAAAAGTCACATGCTCTACCAACTGAGCCAGCCAGGCACCCCATGAAAAGTAGATTCATTTTCCTTTTCAGAACTATCAAAAACAGTAACTTACTTAGAAAGAATTCCTCGAAGTCAGTTTTCTCCACACAGCTAGTATACATGCGCAGGGCCGCAATCTTAATCTTCTAGACAAAAAAAATAAAACCAAACTCAAGATATGACCAAGTGGATATTCTAATGCTATTAGATGTAGGTCACAAAATCTTATATTTGTCTAACTAGAATGATGAGTCCAAACCTGTCACTAGGCAAATTTAACAGCTTAACCAACATCAATTATTTCTTTTTCTTAAAGCCAACCATTCACAGACTTCAAACAATTTTTATATTTATGATTTAGCATCAAAATGTCAAAAAGATTTTTCCAATATTTAAATGAAATCTTTCCTTTAATTCAACTCATTTCATCACATTTGAGCCTCTATACCACTGTTCAGCATCATTCACATTAACTCTTTATAATCTGAAACCCTTTACTTTAAAAAATTACCCATTCTTCTGACCAAAACCAAACAAGCCAAACAAATAAACAAACAAAAACAAAAACAAAAACTCTTAATCTTTCAATCTTTCCTCAGAAGCACTACTATCCATTCTGTAAAAGTTTTTTTTTTTTTTTTTTATGCCTTGGGGAAGGGGTCATTTTTTTCTATATTTTCCCTAGTTTTATAGTTTGCTGATTAAGAAGACTGTGCTTACAAATAAGGGTTTTTAATGAATGTAAAATAAAATACAGTAAAAGGATCAACTGTTTACTATTCCCCAAAGCACTAAGAACTCTCTTAGTACCCTTAAAAAAAATTTTTTTTAATGTTTATTTATTTTTGAGAGACAAAGAGAGCACAAGCAGCACAAGCAGGAGAGGGGCAGAGAGAGAGAGAGGACAGAGGATCTGAAGCAAGCTCCGAGCTGACAGCAGACAGCCGGATGAAGAGCTTGACCTCACAAACCACGAGATCATGACTTGAGCTGAAATCAAGAGTCATGCTTAACCAACTCAGCTACACAGGTGCCCCAAATTCTCTTAGAATCTTGATCTGAGTGGTGGTTTTAATTTAGTCACTGAATTATATACTTAAGATTTGTATATTTTACTGTATGTACATTATGCCTTCATAAAAATAAATCTAAAAGTGAAAAATAAATTCTTTTATGAGGTGAATTGTAGGCCTGAAGACCAACTCAGTGCTCAAGTAAGGAAGTATTTCTAAGGACTGTGAATTAAATAAATTAGCCCATCCACAAAAGGCTTACAGAAGCTTATTTTTTCTTAAAATGACAGAGAATTACAAACGCAAATATGCAGACTAAAATAATCTACACAAACTGAGAATGAAATAGCAAATGAAGACAAAACAATCTAGAATTTTAGTAAAGCTATGTTTTTAAGGTTCAAAGTCACCAAAAATATACTATACCCAATACTATATAATGGTCATATTTCTCTATACAATCTAGAGTCAAAACAACAATGTCTCTGATGGGCAGAAATACCTCGAAAAAATTAAAGAAGGATTATGTCTCAAATTATAATTAAGATTTTTTTTCTTTGCTAATTTGGTATCTGTCATGTTTTTAAGGCTTTCAGAGTAAAGCTCAAATAGGGGGAAACAGAATAAACATATAACAACTGGAAAACAGACATACCTACATGGGGAATAAATCAGCATTAGAAGCCAATTTAAATAAACCCATGGTAAGAAACTAAAAAAGAAAAGCAAATTAAACCTAAAAGCAAGCAAAAAGAAAGATATAATAAAGATCAGAGACCAATAAAATTGGAAACAGAAAAATAGCACAGAAAATCAAAGAAGACAAAGCTGGTTCCTTGAAAATATCAATAAAATTGACAAAACATTAGTAGAACCGATCAAGACAAGAAAAAACAGAAAAGATAAAAATTAGCAGTATCAAGAATCAGAAAGGAGGGGCACCTGGGTGGCTCAGTCGGTTAAGCGTCCAACTTCAGCTCAGGTCATGATTTCCAGGTTCCCGAGAGTTCGAGCCCCACAACAGAGCCCAGAGCCTGCTTCAGATTCTGTGTCTCCCTCTCTCTCTCTGCCCTCCCCTGCTTGCACTCTGTCTCTCTCTCCAAATAAATAAACATTAAAAAAAAATTTTTTTTTTTTTTAAAGAGGGGTGCCTGGGTGGCTCAGTTGGTTGGGCGTCTGACTTCGGCTCAGGTCATGATCTCACAGTTTGTGAGTTCGAGCGCCATGTCAGGCTCTGTGCTAACAGCTCACAGCCTGGAGTCTGCTTCAGATTCTGTGTCTCCCTCTCTCTCTGCCCCTCCACTGCTCACACTCTGTCTCTCTCTCTCTCTCAAAAATAAACATTAAAAAAAAAAAAAATACTAAATCTACATAAACTCTTCCAGAAAACAGGAGGGAAGAATACTTTCTAGCTCTTCTATAATGCCAAGATTACCCTGAAATCAAAACCAAAGTCATCAGAAGAAAATAAAATTATAGAACCATAGCCTTCATGAACATAGATGTAAAAATCCTTGGCAAAATATTAACAAATCAAATCCAGCAATATTTTCTTAAGATTTCTTATTTTTAAGTATCTCTACACCCAACATGGGGTTCAAACTCAACCCCAAAATCAAGAGGTGCATGCTCTACCAACTTAGCCAGCCAGGTACCCCAAATCCAGCAATATATTTTTTTGAGAGAAAGAGAGAGAGAGACAGAGAGAGAGAGAGAGAGAGAGAGAGTGAGTATGAACAGGGGAGAGGGGCAGAGGAAAAGAGAGAATCTTAAGTAGGCTCCACGTTCAATGCAGAGCCCAATGCAGGGCTCGATCCCACAACCTTGGGATCATGACCTGAGCTGAAATCTAGTATAGGACACTCAACCAGCTGAGCCACCCAGGCACCCTAATCCAGCAATATTGCAAAAGGGCAATAAATCATGACCAGCTGGGATGTATCCCTGGAATGCAAAGCTGATCCAACATTCACAAAGCAATCAATGTAATTCACCATATCAGCAGGCTAAAAAAGAAGCCTATTCACCTTTGCTAACATCTGCAGCTCTTGGGAGTATTTGACACAACACATTTTGGGAAGTACTGGTCTATACCATCATTAAACTAATGATATACTAATATGATCATCCTAATCCTTTGGCTTTGAAGGGCCTATTTCCATTCTCAAGACAGAGCATTTAAGATATCTGTTAGCTCTTCACTTCAGTCAACAAATAATTTATTGAGTACCCAACTCAGTGCCTGACATGGATTTGGATATTGGGAATACAGCAGTGAACAAAGAAGTCAAAAACTCCTGCTTTCATGAAACTTATGGCCTACTTCGACTACAGACACATTTATAATTTTTTTTTTTTTTTTTGCCTATAAACATAAGAGAAGACATACAACTTTACTGGTAACCAAAGGAATGCAAATTAAATTAAAATATACCATTTCACACCATCTAATTTGTAAACATTAAACAGCTTGACTGTATCAAGCGATGGAAATGGTATCGAACATTTAAATCCTACTTACAGATATATAAACTGATATAACTGATAAGTATAATTTAACAGCTGATAAATATAAGTTAATGGCGCACCTAGCTGGCTAAATTGATGCAGCATGTGACTCTTGATCTTGGGGTTGTGAGTTGGGTGTACAGATTACTTAAAAATAAAATCTTAAAAAAAAAAATACTGTTAAAAATGTTCATACACTGGTACCCAATAATTCTATTTCTCTTTCTCAAGAAACTCCTGAACAATTTAAATGGTACTATTATTATGAAAAGCCTAAAACAAGTGTCTTTAGTAGAGGAATAGTTAAGCTGTAGTTTCATTATACAGGGTGAAGCTAATCAGCAGTTGAAATGACAAAAATCAGGTCTCCACTCAAAAACATGTTTACTAATAAAAACAGGTTGAAAAGATACCACTTATATAGTTTACATATGAACACAAAATAATAGTATATATGTTGTTTATGGGTAATATATGAGTGGCAAAAGAACAGAATTTTACAAGAGGATGACAAAAACCACTTTAGAACAGTAGTTATCTCGGTGGAGAAAGAAGGGAAGAAATGGAAGGGAAGAAAGGAGAAATGGGCTGGAGTTTTTTCTGTAAAATTTTATCTTGGAAAAAACAAAACTAAGGCAAATATGGTAAAAATTAATATCTGTCAAATATGGGTACTGGTATATAAATATCAACACATTTACAATTTTAAGTAAAATTCCTAATGGTCTATTTCTTGATTTTTAACTCCGCATTTTCCTTCAGATTCTTACACAGAAAGTCCTCTAAGTTCATAATTAATTATTCTGCCTGAGGAAAGGCAGATTTGCCACCAAGACCCAAGTCATCCCTTGAGAAGATTTTCTCACATGTTCATGAAGAAAGCCTTCATCACAAATAATGAAGACCTCAGCAGATTGGCCAGTGCATTTACACAGCGCTCATAATATGGCAATCAGGAGCATTTTATAGTTCCTCGCTTTTCCTGCAGTGAAGCCAAACCTTTATACTTGGGTGAGCCATTAGCCTGGACAAATGTCTAAAGCAAGTCCCCTAAGAGCATCACAGAGGGACTGGAAATAACTTGGGGAAAGGATTTCTTCAAGATTCACATAGTAATTTAAGTTAAAGAGGTAGGTCAGACTAAATTCCATCCTGTTAATACAGATTGTTCTGGTTCTCAGATGACTTCATGTTTATTTCATTCTAACTTTGGAAGACCTCATCAGTGTACCTGATGAAAACACAAGCACCTAAGACAGCTTTAAGAAATGCAGATCAGCTCTCCCACTGACTGAGGCATCTCATACCATCTTACAAGATGAAAAATGAATGTAGTAAAAAGTTTGCACTAACAGCTGTGTGAGTTGGAGGGGCTTTGAAGTCATTTGAACCTTCTATTTCATACTGGAATTCCTTCTACAACATTCTTGATTCACAGTCAACCATCTGGGCCACTGTTAAAACAAGTCCAATGACCTTGTGAGGTTACCTATCCCCCGAAAGGACAATTCTTGTTGTTAGATTTTTGTTTTGTTGAATGTAAATCTGCTTCATGTAACATTCATGAAACATCCACTGCCCACTGGAATACCTTAGATTAAGTCTCTCTCTCTAAGTCTCTCTCTCTCTCTCTCTCTCTTTTTACAAATATCTGAGAAGAACCATCATCATGTCTTCTCTTTTCCAGGTTAAGCATTCCTATTTCTTTCAACCACTCTTCATTCAACACACTTTCTGAAGCATTCACAAAACTCACTGCCCACTTCTGAGTACATTCCAGTTTGTCAGTGTCCTTCTGAACAGAAAGAATTTTTTGGTTTTATGTTAATCTGGAAACTGCCTATTCTATGGCATGTGGCTGAACATGATAAACATTGTCCTTGTTTTATCTGATACTGCCACATAAAGATAATGGGAAAGAATGTTTATTTTAGGACAAATAGGTAAGGAAAAGCTACATTTAAATTCCTAAATATGAATCTAGAAGAAAAATGAAACTACACATGAAAATGTTACGGAAAAAAAAATGGAGGAAAGACAGTTGATATTGCCGTCAAGCAGATATTTTTCTCCCTAATGAAAGACATACGAAAACACAAAACTCAAAGAATCTTTCCAGGGCAATCCAATCCAAGGGTCTAGCCATAGATTTCTGAGTCAACATTTGCTGAAAAGGGCTTGCAATCTCTCAAAATGGAAAGTTATACCTATGTTTTCCCACCTATATTTTACTAGAATGTTATACTTTGATGTTTCTATCACAAACTAAAAAAAATAAAGGTTACAGAAAGTAGACACTACCACATCACAAAAGACTTTAAAATGCAAATATTAAGCACTTTGTTGAGGTCACAAAGGAACCAACAAAAATCAAAGGCTAACTTAAACTACAACAGTGAAGAAATTTTCCTGATGATTTAGTAATCCTTCAAATGGTAGCCAACTTTCCCTCTGGAATCATAAAAAAAGACTAGACAAAGCAATGGTAGCAACCAAGTGGAACTCAACCATCAAGAAATAAATAAAACAGTAAATTTTTCCCTTTTTTTCTTTCTTTCTGCTCTCATTTCCCTTCTCTTTTAATTAATTTCTAACTTTCAAACAAAATACACTAGTTTTTAAATCCAAATGCCATAATCACAAACATTTTTTAATAAGGGAAAAGATTCTTATTAAAAACATTACCAAATATACCAATGATTATCATTTGCCAAAAAATTAAGATGTAAAAAAGATAACTTTAATGAATATAATTAATATTTCACTGATGATTAAGAAGGCACTTCATAGTCTTAGGGTCTCAAGAACATCATCATTACCTAGGATAGGTGTTATCTTTTTTTCTAATTTTTTTTGATGTTTATTTATTTTTGAGGGAGACAGGGAGAGGCAAGAGCACGAGTAGGAGAGGGCAGAGAGAGGGAGACACAGAATCCGAAGCAGGCTCTGGGCTCTGAGCTGTCTGTACAGAGCCCGGTGGGGGGGGGGGGGGGGGGGGGCTCAAACTCACGAACCACAAGATCATGACCTGAGCCGAGGTTGGACACTTAACCGACTGAGCTACCTAGGTGCCTGATGTGTGTTATCTTCTATACTTTTCAAAGCCCCTTAAAAACAAAATGCTTGAGGCACTGGTTGAGCATCTGACTCTTGGTTTCAGCTCAGGTCATAATCTCGTGGTTTCATGGGTTCGAGCCCCACACTGGGCTCTGCACTGGCAATGCACAGCCTGCCTGGGGTTCCCTCTTTCCCTCTCTATCTGCCCTTCCCCACCTGTGCTGTCTCTGCCTCTCTCAAAAATAAATAAATAAACTTAAAAAAAATTTTTTTTTAATATGCTTGTGGAATCACGATTTGCTTTTCAGAATTTATGTAAAAAGGAGATACAGAGAGAAGCCTGTACTTGCTGTAATGAGAACTGTTAGGAAGAGAACCGACATTCCAAGAAGAAACTACAAGTAAAGTCTGTAATAAAATTCAAATTCTAATTTGAATTCACCCTGTTAAAATGGTATAACTGTCATCATTTGATCATTTAGGGCAAAGCTATGTTTTCTAGAAAAGCCCTCCTTACTGCTTTGCATTGATTTGCTTTTGATTAATACAGAACTTATGACTGATTAGGCTTATCCAACATTCTAACAACCTTGAAAAGCAGTAAAAGGCATTCTGCTATAAAAATAGAGAGAAATGCCAGCATCAGGAGATAACTGGGCTGAGAAAAACTCAATGATTAATGTTTTATTATTTTAATTAGTTAGAGGCACTGTTATAAAAACCCACGGGCAATATGCACCTGATGCAGAGAAGATATTCACTCATATATAGCAATTACTATAAAACAGATAACGTGCTAGGCCAAGGCTTGACTAGGAATGATACAGCTAGCAAATAACCCTCCATAATAAGAATTACAATAAATTGCAGAATTGACTAGTTAATTTAAAACATGCTTATTAATAAAATTTTAACAAAAATCACTACAATGACCTAGTGAAAAAATGATTTATGAATATGGATTCATCAGAGAGTAATATTTTCTTAAGAATGCTGCCCTTCAGAACATTTGGCCCATCTACTTCCTTAGAACTCATTTGTATGGCATATCATGTAACAAGATCCTGGAAAGCCCAGTCTTAGCTTGCACTGAGATACTTCTAAGGAATCAGGCTAAAGGAATGAGGGAGTAGTTCAGCCCCACATGTTACACAGATTTAGAACGGGAAGGTGGAGGGAGACAACACATTTTCAAGTTCTCAAAATAATATATGAATTTCACAAAAGCAAAACAGAAGCTTTAAAAAATCTTCTATGAGGAGCAGAAAGCACAAAGCCCAAAAAGAAAATGAGAAGAACTTAAAAAGAGTTTACCCATTTACTGTATTTCAAAGGTCCTGTAAATCCCATGGCTTCTATTATTTTTGTGAAGGTACCAACTTTCTCCTCAACAGGCTGTGGGGAATCCTTGGTAGTAAAAAGCTATTTAATCAAAAAGAAGGGGACAAAATTAGTTGCAAAATAATTTTTTAAAAAGAATGCTTTTGTTTCTCATTAGGCCTAAGCGCATTTTTATTGCTTAGATTTTTTTTTTTCACCTAGAATTTTTAATTCTCATTTTTCTGGGCATCTTATCACTCAGTACAAACACATCTGGAATTCTATCTGATATGTGTCCTCGAAATTTCAGAGCCATCTCACTGACCATATGCCTATGAACCTATGTCTAGAAAATGATAGATTTGGGCTATCAGAATAAAAATTCTATGGAAAAGAATACTTTTAAAAGGATATCTTGACCCTCATCTCCCAAAGAATTCTGAGAAGAATGTTGTATGTTTTTGATATAACAGGAAAAGGAAAGAGAACTACTGTCTGAAAGCAGTCAAAAGTCATTCAAAATCATAGTCACCCAAAGCAAGCACTGAATAAATGTTTCTAAACTCATATTTTTTTAGCATAACAAATTTTATTAATAACTATAGAAGATATGAGTCTTATAGTTTGCAAATAAACTCCAAGAAAAACTTATTCTAATGCTAAGCCTCTCCAAATGAAAGCAGGCTATATAATCAATATGAAATTCTCCAGAGGGCACCTGGGTGGTTCGCTCAATTAGTTGAGCATCTGACTCTTTATTTCGGCTCAGGTCATAATCCCAGGGTCACGGGATTGAGCCCCATGTCGGGCTCCACACTGAACATGAAGTCTGCTTGAGATTTTCTTTCTTTCTTTCTTTCTTCCTTTCTTTCTTTCTTTCTTTCTCTCTCTTTCTCTCTCTCTCCCTCCCTCCCCCTCTACCTTCTTCTCTGCTTGTGAACATTTGCTCTCTCTAAAAATAAATAAATTAAAATTCTAAAAAAAAAATAAGAAAGAAATTCCGCAAAAGTTAAAGATTATTTTATTTTTAGCATAAAAAATCCACAACAACTTTCTTCTCTAAAGTGTTTTCCAGGGGCACCTGAGAGGCTCAGTCGGTTAAGCATCTGACTTTGGCTCAAGGTCATGATCTCATGGTTTTTTGAGTTTAAGCCCCACCGTGGGCTCTGGGCTGACAGCTCAGAGGCTGGAGCCTGCTTTGTATTCTGTGTCTCCCTCTCTCTTTGCGCCTCTCCCACACTCTCTCTCTCTCTCTCAAAAATAAGTAAACATTTTTTAAAAATTAAAAAAATAATAGTGTTTTCCAAGCAAGATACTACAGTGGAAGAAATACAGGACACTGGATCAGAAGTCTTAGGTTCAATCAAATATTCAGTTGGTCTGTCACTTATCCTTGTGACCTTGGCAAGTCAGTTCACTTCCTTGAGCCTCACTTTCTGCATTCAATAAAATTCCTTTCCTCATCCAGCTAACAATTTTACTGAGATTCAGACAAGAACACCTGTGTGAAAACAATCTATAAATGTAGAAAGCACTAATAATTCTCACCTTATTTGTGGTATGATACTTCCTATTCCACTGTACATCTATCCCAGGAATCTGTTCTGATCCACCACACGCTAGGGACTGGCTTATCTGAGGCCACTAGGGATTAAAAAAAAAACAGATGTAAGCAACAGAGAGTATTCACTTAGTTAATCTGAGTAGAGCTACTTCAAAGTAAAGACCATAGAATCTTTCCAACCTTGTTTAACCTAGCTCCTGGTCATGTGATCACCAAACGAATCCAAGATGGGCACTAAAATGGTATCTGATACATGGTAGATATTCAATAAATATCTCCTAGATACATGAATAAATAAAAGGATTCTGTCCTGGAAACCTGGAACTAAATAAATCTGAGTCAATTCTAGGAACCAGAATTGCAATAAATACCTATCTAAACATTAGTAGCAGTGTGGAATATGGGGGGGGGGGAAAGACTCTTAACAGTCCATTTTAAGTTTAAAACCTGCTTCTGCCACTTACAAGCTGGGTGGCCATGAGCAACTTACTGAACCTCAGTTGTAGGGAGGATTAAAGAAGATAACACATGTAAAGTACCTTTCACAAAATAATAAATAGTGGAAACTTCCATCATCACCATCATCACCAACATTACTATTGTTCAGATCAGAATTGCCTCCCTTTTATGTTCACGTTGCATTTGAATGCACTTTGGCAATAAAATAACCATTATTTTCAACTATCACGTGCCAGGTACTATGCTAAGCGCCTTACATGTATTACCTTATTTAATTCTCACCATAACACTATTAGGTTGGTATTAAAATCAAGACTAATAGGGGCGTCTGGGTGGCTCAGTCGGTTGAGTGGCCGACTTCGGCTCAGGTCACAATCTCACGGCTTGTGAGTTCAAGCCCCGCGTCAGGCTCTGTGCTGACAGCTCAGAGCCTGGAGCCTGCTTCATATTCTGGGTCTCCCTCTCTCTCTCTCTGCCCTCTCCTGCTCATGCTGTCTCTCTCTGTCTCTCAAAAATAAATAAAATAAACATTAAAAAAAATTTTTTTAAAAATCAAGACTAATAAACATAGCTTTGAAAATAAATTCCTAAGGGAAAAAATTTTCAAGTAAGAGAGCCTCACTGTAGCATTTTTCACAAAAGTGAAAACTCGGGGGGAAAAAAGTCCAATAAGATTTCCAATAAGATGGTTAATTAAATTACAGTAAAATTATTCAATGGAAAAATCAGGTAGTCCCTGAGATTTTTTAATAGACTTTATTTTTTCAAACAGCTTTAGCTTCACAGCAAAATTGAGGAGGAAATACAGAGAGCTCCCATAAACCCCTTCTCTATACACTTATCTGCCACTATCACCATCTCCCAGCAGTGGTGCATTTGTTACAACAGATGAACCTACCCTGACACATCATTATCACCCAAAGTCCATAGTTTACATTAAAGCTCATTATTTCTGACAACATGGAAACACTTATATGTATAAAATTATAGGTAAAAACAAGAACGTATATGGGCATCTCTAGAAAGAAACATACAGAAATGAAAGAGTTATGTTGTTAAATTAGAATTATGGATGAATTTAGGAATATAGTTTCCAAAATCTCAATACTATTATATTACCTTTACCAAAGAAGGGGTGAGAGGAAGCAGAAGGAGGGTCACCCCTTTAATTCTGGTTTATTCCAAGAAGAGAGGAGACACATGAAATGAAAATGATTTTTTTCTTTAATCCTAATGAGGGAAAGATGGAATTTCTAATCAAGAATTACCATTTACTTTTCTTTCCAAATAAAGATATTAAAAAACTAGTTAGGATTCTTCTGGTCAGTCCCAGGAATACTTATGCTTTAACTCATAGGTACTAAGTAGGCTTTGTAAAACAGACTAAATACAGACTACCTCCCATTACATCACATACATCAACGTAATGGTCCACCTAGAACACAAAGCACTTAAAACAGGTTCAAAGAACACAATTGACAACAATTGCAACTAGCAAGTTCTCTTCTACTAGATTACATGATCCTATATATAGATTATATAGCTCCAGGAGTAACCAATGGATTCCCTATGTGACTGTCTCAACTGCTGTATTTCTGTCTGACCATTATTCATGAGCTAACATTTAACACTATTTGAACTACTGAAGTACCCAGGTACCTAACAGCAAGGACACCACCTAGTTTCCCCATACCTACACATATATATAAATACACACATTTACTTACTTGCCCCTCAAAAAAGACTCCCTTGACCTTTAAAGACATCAATTTTTTCCTTTATTTAAATTGAAAAGATACCAATAAATGACTTTTGTAAAAAAAAAAAAAAAAAAAAAAAAAAAACTACTCTGAAATATTCAAATGTCACTTTTTCAAAGAGGCCTTCTCTGACCATTTTATCTAAAAACAGTTTTGGTAGAAACTAGGTATATTACCAGAATCAAGTATAGCATGTTAGATATGGGAAACACTCAAGCATGTGTTGAATGAACAAACTCAACCACTTACATGGTTATTTCTTATTTCCTTCTTGTCCTTATCTACATACATCCCATGCATACATGCTGCACTCACCCAACCTTTATTAAATGCACACAATATGCCAGTCTTTATGTCCAGTTTTAGAATACAGACAATCCCTATCCTCGAAGAATTCATAGTCTTGTGGAGAAAAGAAAGAAGACTCACTACACAAGAAACAGAACCAAGTATCATATTTTAAAATGGTTAAAGATCATACACAAACACACACACACACACACACACACACACACACACATACACACACACAAAGTGTTAGCAAAGCTGCAGAGCAACCAGAACTCTCACACACTTCTGGTGGAAGTGTAAAATGGTACAATCACTCTGAAAAATTATTTGGCTGTATCCAAAGAAGCTGAATGTATACACATTCTATAAAACTCAGCAATTTAACTTCTAAGTATACAGCCCAACAGAAATGTGTTTACAAAAAAAAACATATACAAGAATGTTCATAGCAGCACTATTAATAATAGCCCAAACTGGAAATAATCCAAGTACCCATCAATGGATAAATGGATAAATGAATCATTGTATATTTATATAATAGTATACTACACAATAATGAGAATGAATAAATTATAACTACACAGAACAATATTGATGAATTTCTAAAACAAAGTTGAATGAAAGCAGACAAACACAAGAGAGTATATACCGTATGTTTAAAAGATAAAATTATTTTATGATATTCAAAGTGAAGACTGGTTAAACTTGGTTATGGGTGGTGACTGGGGGGATCAAGGAGCTTCTTGGGTTCTATTTCTTGATCTGGGTGCTGGTTAGCTCACTTTGTAATGATTAATTCAGCTGTACACTTATGATTTATGCCTTTTTCTGTATTTTTATTATACTTCAATAAAATGTACAAAAATGCTTAAAGGTATATAATGAACAGTGTAAACAACAGAAATTTGGTGGGAGAAAAGAATTACCTAGAGTCATCCAAAAAGACTTCACAAAGAAGCCTTAAGAAGTGGGCAGGATATGGGGGCACCTGGGTGGCTCAGTAGGTTGGGTGTCCGACTTCGACTCAGGTCATGATCTCATGGTTTGTGGGTTTGAGCCCCGCATCGGGCTCTGTGCTGACAGCTCAGAGCCTGGAGCCTGCTTCAGATTTTGTGTCTCCCTCTCTCTCTGCCCCTCCCCCCCTCATGCTCGCTCGCGCTCTCTCTCTCTCTCTCTCTCTCTCTCTGTCTAAAATAAACAAACATTAAAAAGTAATTAAGAAAAAAAAAGAAGTGGGCAGGATAGAGAAGGTGAGTGAGAATACAAAGTTGAGAAAGCACAGTATGGCAGAAGAGAAAACACTGAGTCAGAAGCCCCAGCTCTGCCTATCATAAATTTGTTTTGAGAACCAAATAAAACAATGTGAAAAAGATAAGCAAACTACAATGCATAACATAAATGCAAAGACCTGCTCCAGACAACTCCAATGATACTCTTTTGCAGACAGCCCCTCATTAAAATGAATATAAGATTTCACTTTTATTTTTTGTTTTCAAAAAATTCTAAAAGTAGAGACCTCCCTGATCTGAAAGAGGAAGGGAGGGGGGAAGGGGAAGGGGAGGAGGAGAAGGAGGGCAAGGAGAAGGGAAGGGAAGGGGGAAAAGAAGGGAAAGAGGAAGAGAAGGGAAGGAGGAAGGGGATAGGGTAGAGGAGGGAGGGGAAGGGGAGAGAAGGAGAAAGGAAAGAAAGAAGGGAAGGGGAAAGGGGAGAGAAGGGGAAAGGTAAGAGAAGGAAAGGGGGAAAGGAAGGGGAAAGGAAGGGGCAAGGGGAGAGAAGGGGAGAGGGAAGGGTAGGAAAGGCGGACGGGAAGGGTAGGAAAGGGGGAAGGGAAGGGGAAAGGAGGAAAGGAAGAGGAAGGGGGAAGGGAAGAGGAAGGGGAAAAAAGAAAAAAGGAAGGAAAGGAGGGAAGGACTCAAGCAATTATTGAATATTGTGGATGTATGTATCTGTTCTTTTAAAAAGCTCTACCAAGGCACAGTCTACCTTACACCTCTTTTATTTTCTGTCCCATTGCTCAATATCATTCTGGGCATAGAGTCGGCACTCAATAAAACTTAGGTAGACTTTTTTTTCTTTTTTCTTTTTTTTTTAAACAGAAGGACTATCTGGAGAAGGTCCAGAAAATAACCACAGGAGTGATCAAAGAGATGAATAAAAGGTCCTAGTGAAAAGGTTAAAAGGAATTAAAATGAAAGGCTAAAATGTTTAGCTTGGAGAAAAAGCAACTGAAGAACTAAGGAGTAACTCAGAATAACAACACTTGAGCTGAAAGAAATCTGAGACCGAAGTCCAAACTTTTCGTTTCACAGATGAGGAAACTAAGAACTAGGGAGAGTTTGCAACTTGCTTAAGGTAGTTTTAGGACAATATTTTTGTTTGTTTGTTTCAGTATATACAGTAAGGATGAAATTTACCCAAGTAGCAATGAACATACAAATAGCAACAAAACAGCAGTTACAATTTATTGAAGATCTCCTATATGCCCAGGACGTATATGCTTGATGTTTTACTTGCATCATCTCACAACAATTTTGCAAGGTTGGTAGTATTTTTTCCTATTTTGGAAATGAGGACACTTAAGCCCAAAGAAGTAAAGTTCATTAAGGGATTAAACATATATTCAGAGCTATCTTTTTTCCCCTACATCAAGCTGCTTTCAAAAACCTAAATAGGGGTCAATAACATATGCTCATGCACACCTAGCACAAAGATGTGGATTTCTAAACATTCCAAATATCATTCTCCAATTAAAGGAATCAGGGCTCCTTAGGAGAAACTGTTGAATCTAGGACTAAAGCAAAGAAAATACAAGATAAACCTGAAACATCTTGTGGTGCTAGGAAATAAAGAACGTTCAAAAATATAATGAAAGCATGTAGAAAAGGAACTTGAAGGAGTTCCTAACAGCCAAACCTGGGACAATCTGATCAACAAAATAAATAATAGGCATAATAAATTATAACTCACAGAAGGAAATAAATATCTATGAGCTCATACTCATATAAATAGTTGAATAAATAAATGGAGAAGTGACACCTCTTCCTTACAGTACAATTCCAAGCAATAAATATAGTAGTAATGATGGAAATAGAAAATGATCATTATACAAACACCAAAGTAATGATTACTGCAGTCAAGAACCATCAACAGAATTACCACATGATGCAGCAATCTCACTTCTGGGTATATATCCAAAAGAATTCAAAGCAGGCTCTTGAAGAGATATTTGCACACTATATTAATACAGCATTATGCACAATAGCCCAGATGTGGAAGCAACCCAAATATCCATCAAAATGGACAAAGCAAATGTGGTATATACATATAATGAAATATTATGTAGCCTTAAAAAGGAAGGAAATCCTGTCACATACTACAACATGGATGAATCTTAAGGACATTATGCTAAGCAACATAAGTCACAAAAGGACAAATAATATATGATTCCACCCATATGTAATATCTAAAATAGTCAAAATCATAGAAACAGAAAGTAGAATGTGGTTGCCAAGGGTAGGGTGGGGTAGAATTAGTGTGTAACAGGTATAGAATTTCAGTTCAGCAAGATGAAAAAATTCAAGAGATCTATTATATGACAATGTGAATATACTTCACACTACTAAACTATATACTTCAAATGGTTAACATAGTAAATTTAATGTTATGTGGGTTTTTTTAAACTACAACTTTCAAAATAATTAATTAATGTTATGTACCTTAACAACAACAAAAAAAGAACTATTGATGGATGCCTAAAAGTAGTGAGCAAAAGTATGATGAGAAACAAGATATCTGCATAGTCTCTAAGTATCTGCTCACATGGTACTTACTAATTACAAAAGGGAAAATAGTAACTTCATAGTAGGGAAACCTGACAGGCACCAATTTAATAATCAAGTGATTAAAGTCAATGTCACCAGTAATAAGACACACTGGCATTATATATCCCCGGATATTATACACTAAGAAGGGAATATCACTTTTGCCAAAAATGTATGACCTAATTATAAGAAACCCAATTGAAGAAACAAAAAAAGGACATTAGTAGAAAAGACTGGTAAAATTGGACTGAGTTGCATAGATTAGTTAATAGCATTATATCAATGTTAATTTCCTGGTTTCAATAACTACACTATAATTATATAAGACACTTAACATTAGAGAAAGCTAGACAAAGGGTATTTGGGAACCCTACTGTTTTTACAACTTTTCTGTAGGTGTAAATTATTTCAAAATAAAAAAAATTTTAAGTACACTCACCAAAATATGACAGAAATTTAAAATGTTTTTGTAAGTTTATTTATTTATTTTGAGAGAGAGAGAGAGAGAGAGAGAGAGAGAAACAGCAAGGGAGGAGCAGAGAGAGAGGCAGGGGGAGAAAGGATCCAAAGTGGGCTCTGTGCTGACAGCAGCAAGCCCAATTTGGGACCCAAACTCATGAACTCCAAGATCACGACCTGAGCCAAAGTCAGACGCTTAATCAACCAAGCCACTCAGGCGCCCCAAAATATGACACAATGTTAAGTTTATGTAGGAAAGACAGACATGATGGGGTGCCTGGTGGCTCAGCTGGTTAAGTGTTGGGACACTTGATTTCAGCTCAGGTCATAATCTCACGGTTTGTGGGGTCAAGACCTGCATTGGACTCCACACTGACTCCAGCGGGGAGAGCCTGCTTAAGATTCTCTCTCTCTCTGTCCCTCCCTCTCTAAATAAATAAATAAATAAATAAATACTTAAAAAAAAAAAAGAGATGAGAATACAACGTCCCTCGCTTTTTGAAAATGGTTAACAGGATTATAGCATAGGACATTATCTTAGAGATCATGTGATACTATTACTCAACAAATGAAGGTTTCTTTTATGTCATGCCCTTAGTATACACTCTTCGAACTATTGCCTGAATATTTCCAGTAACAGGAAATTTACTATGTAAAAATTTAGCCCACCCATTCCATGACACCACAATTCTAATTAACATAAAGCTCTTCTTAATTCTGAACTAAATACACCTCCTAGTCAGACATGTACCTGAGGAAAATCAGAGTTTTCCAACCAGGGGTCCTCGAAGTGGGAAGATGTGCCAATAAAGCACATGTCTAGTTTATTTACCCTGGCTAAAATTACATCCTGTCAGCATGAGATAAACCACTCTAAGTTATTTACATGGATGTTTTGCTATAATGATGTCTCAGAACCTAATATAGTACCTGATACATATTAGGTAGTCAATAAATGTTTATTGATTCAAAGAATGAGGCACAAGTCAGAGATTGACACAATGAGTTCCGCCTCCACCAACTATATACACACAAAAACAAATGACTTAGAACTCTATGATAATTCTATTAAAATTTTCCATGCACAAAAAGTAACAGAATGTCGCCCACTCTGAAAAGAAATACCTGCATGCCTACACAAAGTAGATGCCTCTTCTGTATAGGCATATTCTTCATTCATTCAACATACATTCAATGCCTACTCCGTGCCAGGGTTAGTGAGCTCAGGAAATACAGGCACAAACAATACATGCCCTCAGAAGGGCAAGGTTTACACACTAATTAGGGGGAATTACACTATATTTTAAATAGTTGTAATATATTTATATGAATAAATTATATAATATATCAAAAATAATTTTAATCACATCACATATGAAAAAGAAGTTAATGGCTACAGAAGGAATTCATATAAATTGGTAAGAGTTTATATGAATAAATTCCCATAGATAAATGTAGAAAAGATATAAGCATATATGATTTTACAAACTGGAATACAACTGGTAAACAGAAAAATGTTTAACCTTGACAGATAAAGAAATACAAAGCAAAACAAGATAACATTTTCTACCCTGTTAAAATTTTTTTTAAACACCGAATTTAGAGGAAGTTAATGAAAAACTAGTTATATATACATTGCTGATGGCAATATAAACTAAAACCACCTTTTGGAGAGAGAAACTGCCCATACTCATTGACCCAGGGTATACCCTCCTAGGAATTCATCTTTAATAAAGTAAAAATTTTTTAAACTATCAAGAAATAGTAACTACACTAAAGCCTACGACAAAAAAAAATTTTTTTGCAAATAATTTTAGTATCAAACAAAGTCTAAGTAAATAGAATAACATGTAGCCATCAAAAAATATAATTATGCAATCTATCTAACATGAATAATGTCTGCTCCAATAAGTGAAAAGGCACCAGAAAATAAAATTCTGTGGATATTTGTTAAGGTATCTACGGAAAAAATTAGTATGCACACACTGGAGTC
Organism: Panthera leo; assembly: GCF_018350215.1. Classification (NCBI taxonomy): domain Eukaryota; kingdom Metazoa; phylum Chordata; class Mammalia; order Carnivora; family Felidae; genus Panthera; species Panthera leo. Next base: position 23,747,459 of record NC_056681.1, on the reverse strand, counting down.
CTACATAAGGACTGGAAAAAAACCAGCAGATGTTTTCACGTTTGAGGTCATGGGTGACTTTTATTTCCTTTATTACTAAATTATTTGTATAATTAACAAAAATCAGGAGAAAAAACTCTCAAAGAGGGTCCAAAGTAATGAATCATGTGGTCAATGATAAACAAAGGCCTCAAATAATTGTTCCTTGGATTCTGTGTTCATAAAAAGAAAAAAAAAAGAAAGGAAGAAACATTTCTTACCCCAAATAAAAGTGGCACAATGTGGTTACAAAAAGAAACCTGCAGTTAACTCTGAGATGAATATCTGGAAACATTCCCAACAGTAAAAATCATCAGACTGTAGCATGGTATCCTAGGCTAAGTTCCACTGCTGGGGTATTTAGAAGCAACGCCCTAGACACCATACTGTAGGAATCAGTCCTGAGCTGGCACCACAGAGACCCAGAAGTGGTCTCATGAGGTTTTTCCATCACACAATTTGTTTGGCTAATCTATAAATACATGACATTTGAAAATAAACACTAAGGTTTTCATACCAAGCAAAGGAACAACAAACCTTACCTGGAAAGTACCAGACAGAGCCCTGCCCCACTGTGCCTGTGTAGAGGACACAGGTACCAATAGGCTGCATACTGGAACCCACTGGGAAATCCGGTTTCTCTAGAGAAAGAAAAAAGGCTGTCAAGAATCTATATCCAACTCCATGAGTAGAAGTTTAGAAATTCTGCCAGAACAGGGTACATGAAAAGAGAACTTCCAAACCAGGGCCAGGAACAAGCTTCCTCCTGCTCATCTCTCCAAGGATAAAATGTACCCCTACCTATTCCTGATTCATGGACTAAAACAACTCTAGTAAAGGCTGACTCAAGCAGGGGGACATGGGCTCCCTCTCAGGAGAGTAACAAAATAAGTAGACTTCAGGCATTTTACAATTAGATTATCATTTAAATTGAGAGTCTGCAATGCCTTTTCATAAACACTGATTTATCTGATCTTCATAGAATCCCTTTATAGTAAGCAGTGTCATCCCCAAAAGGATGAAGAAACTAGGGCTGACATTTTTAGGGTAGGAAAACACTAAGCCAATTTGATTTCCAAAACAAAAGAGAGAGATTAAATGGCTGTTAGAGTTAATGACTGAAGTTCAGTTTCCCCCTAGGGTATTAACCAACCTCAAAAGGGTCTTTGGGCCAAAGTGAAAGGCTGGGCTGGGGAAAGGAAGAGCTATCTTGCTACATGAGAAGCCTACTCTATTTTATGAACCTGAAATACATTACACTGTATAAATGGCATTAGTGTACACAGGACTGGAGATGTCTATTCTAGGAACCAACTCTGAGGGATCCAAGGGTCTCTTTCATTTGACCTATATAAAACTTATAGGGCCACAATGAGGGCTGAATATAAAATTATTTAAAAACACTTTGCCAAACATAAACTACAATACTAGGAGTCAAAGATCTGGATTCCAGTTTTAACTCAGCTATTCTAATATGATCTTTACAAGTAATTTAACTTCTACAATGCACAGGTTCCTTATAGCAATTATTAGTAATACTTATGAGCATTTGTTCTGTGACAGGTACTTTCCTAGGTACTTTACATATATAAACTCACTTAAAACTCACAATCATCACCAAATGACCTAGGAATATTGCCATTATCCCACTTATATGGATAAAGAAACTGAGGTATACATAGGATAAGGAATTTCCCAAGGCCACATAGTTAATACAATGGCAGGGTTAAGATCTGAACCCAGACAGCCCAACTTCAGGATCCATGCTCATTTACGGGATGAAAGGGTAAAAGGAATATCTCCAAAGTATCTTCTAACACTCTATGAACTAGTCTTGAAACAACTAAAACACAGTATAGTATTGTGGCAAGAGCCACGTACTTGGAATCAGAAAACACTGATTTGACTCTTGGCTCCACTGAAAGCTACAAGCCGTTGTTGTCTCTTCTATAAAATAAAGGAAAAAATCCCTACTTCTCAGGACTTAAGAAAAATCAACAAATGTACCTTGTAACATGTCCAACTCAATAAATATTAAGTTGAATCTGAATCTCCATTTCCTCATGAGTAGGCAACAAGTGATAGGGATAAAGTACATGGAGAAAGGTGCAGGAATTTTAAACGTAGAGAGGCCTTCTAAAGTGTCTCACAGTTTTAAAATTGTGTAAATGTTTTTCATAGGCTACTCACAACACCTTATGTTTCAAATGAAAAGTAAAGTTTCAAAATATTTTATTTCAGCTGAGGTTCGATCTGTTGGGATAATGTTCAAATAAGAGACCAGTACTGGCTTTTTGTTTACTAATGCTGAATCATTTGCCAGAATCATTCAATGTTAGATGTTCCTTTCCTAAAAATGTAAATATGGGATAAAATGAAACTTCTGCAGATTCAAGCCAAGGGAGGAGGGGGAAGTAAGAGGAAATTACAAGTGGGAACAATGCAAACTTTTGGAAGATCTTCTGAAGAATTTCATCATATTTTTCCCCACGTCAACAAAATTTTTCTCTGTAATTTTGGTTCTACTTGGTTTTATGCCAATACATTAAATCAGTTCTTATTAGAAGAAAGAAGCAATCAGCTCTGTTCTTTCCTTCTCCAATCCTACAACAACAACTCTTGTTCAAACCCTTAATTGAAACTGAGCAGAAAGTGTATATAGCAGAAAGGGTATTTGAATCCCAAGATTCTTATTGAATAGCTGTGTGACCCTGAACTAGCTACTCAACATTCTGGACCTCCATTTCCCTTATGTAAAGTGGGAATAATAAAAGCTACCTCACAGGAGTGTTCCAAGGATCATATGTAAAAGCACCTTGAGAATACTAAAATATACACAAAAGCATCATTACTGTTATTAACAACTGTTACTGAATTATGTAAATAAGCTTCTCTTTCACCAGCAAACTGTCATAGAAGCAAGAACTATTTTCTTAAAATATTGTTTTTAACCTGGAATTCCCTTTCTCAAAAGCTTGCAGTGCCTCCAAGTGCCTCTTTAATCAAACGTCAACACCTGATCTTTACCAACTAGACCCCTCTAGACTCATCTTTATATTTACATACCCTGCCTTGTATTCTCCATTCAGCAGTTCCAAAACCTGACTCAGATTCTCTGGTTTGGGAATTACTACTCCTCTCCACACAAGCTAATTCCCTTCTAGTCAGTTCCTCTGGGACTCTCTTCTTCCCTCCTACCCAACCCATGAGTTAATTAGCTTCAAAAAGTCTCCTCAGGGGCACGTGGGTGGCTCAGAACGTTAAGCGACCAACTCTTGGTTTCAGCTCAGGTCATGATCTCAGTTTGTGAATTCAAGCCCTGCATTGGGCTCTGCTCTGACAGTGCGGAGTCTGCTTGGGATTCTCTTTCTCCCTCTCTCTCTGCCCCTTCCCACCTTGCACTCTCTCTCTCTCTCAAAATAAATCAATAATCTTTAAAAAAAAAAAAAAAAAAAGGTCTCCCCAGACTCCAGGTACTGGTTCTACTGACTCTACTTGGTCCATATTCCTTCCCACTTCTCCCAGTACTTCATTTATAAATATAAATCTGTGGGGGGGGGGGGGGGGGGGGGGGGCTGGGTGGCTCAGTCAGTTAAGCGTCTGACTTAGGCTCACTCAGGTCATGATCTCGTAGTTTGTGGGTTCGGTCCTGTGTCGGGCTCTGTGCTAACAGCTTAAAGCCCGGAGCCTGCTTCGGATTCTGTCTCCCTCTCTCTCTGCCCCTCCCCTGCTTGCTTGCTCTCTCTCTCTCTTTCAACCTCCCTCTCAAAAATAAATTTTAAAAATTTCTAAATAAGAAAGAAAGAAAGAAAGGAAGGAAGGAAGAAAAGGAAAGAAAGAAAAGAAAAAAAAAGAAAACAAAAAAGAAAAGAAAAGAGAAAAGAAAAGAAAAGAAAAGAAAAGAAAAGAAAAGAAAAGAAAAGAAAAGAAAAGAAAAGAAATTTTTAAAAATCTGTGGAAGTACTTAGCTCCCTCTTACAGGTACTAACATATCAGGCCTATAACAATTAGCAAACCTCAACTTCCAAGTTCAGGAAAACATTTACAGCCATTTCCAATGGTTAGAATTACTGCCTTAACTTAGGCTAATATACACACCATTATTAAGTGGGAAGAGGTTTTATTGTCTTTTTACCTCACCAACACTTCAAAACCAAAATCTTAAAGACAGGTTTCATGTTTTTACTTTCTGTACATATTGTTAACTGCAGGTGATTTTACATTTGTATTTCAAAATATTCTGACAGACCAGTTTTTCAACTACAGCTTTAATCAGTCCATTGACCAGCCTGTTGCTGCATGTGTTTTTTAAGATACTGTACATAGTATTTTCCTTGGCTTACTCATGAATTGGAAAAGGCTTTACAGGTAGTCCATTCTCCTATTCTCCGTAGTTTTGCTTTATAAAGTGACTATAAACACTGAGTTAGCAAATACTGAACCATTGCTCCTAGAGAAAATACAGGGTTAGGTTCCTGCAAGCCTCTGGTCACATTTTCATAAACCAATCAATACATAACCTTGTGTGTTTCTCTTTAAAGACATCTTATTATTTATAAATATACAATTAACTCATTAACATTGAACTCATGGACAATAGCACTGTAACTCACTCCTGAACGAAACTTATCTAACACATAAGTTTTCTCTATAAGGAATATCACAGCCTTCTTGCACTTAGTAACACTAGATAACTACATTTAGGGGCCATATTAAACAGGGAAATCACCAACAAGGCACAAAAATACAGAAACTTTAGCATTAAATAGACTGTGAAAACAATACTTATTTACAGTATAAGAGCTGAAATAAGTCAGCATATCGATCTCAGCAAGGACTTGCATGTTGCAGCTCAAATTTTTCACTCCTCTGCACATACCCGTAAATGACCATTGAAAGTGCCATGAATATTGATTTGGGAATTACAAATAAATCTTGGCAAGTATAATGAATTCAAAAATACAGAATCTTGAATAATGAAGATCAACCATAGTCACCAAATCTACTCTGTAAATGTTCACTGGTTCCTGTAGTCTGAATGCCATGGATACTAATTTAATTCCATAATCCAGAGGATAAACACTATTGTAGCAAACTATCCTGCAAGTTATGAAGTGGCATGCTACAAAAGGATACTTAGACATACCAGAGGAGCAGAGAATGTTCAACAATTCCTTCCATCATTACTGAATCCTCTGCCTCCTCCCACTTTGTTGGGGGTTCCAATCTGAGCTTTAAAAGATTGATTACGGGGTGCCTGGGTGGCTCAGTCAGTTGAGCGTCCGACTTCGGCTCAGGTCATGATCTCACGTGAGTTCCAGCCCCGCGCCGGGCTCTGTGCTGACAGCTCAGAACCTGGAGCCTGCTTTGGATTCTGTGCCTCCCTCTCTCTCTGCCCCAACCCCCTCGCATTCCATCTCTGTCTCTCTCAAAAATAAACATTAAAAAAATGTATATATATAAAAAAAAAAAAAAGATTGATTACATCCGGGAAAGATTTGAGCAAATCATTAAATATATTAAGATTGGGCATATCAGTAAATATATGTATTAATTATTATGTACATTAAAATTTCTATTATAGAAAGGCAGAAAGGTACAATAAACCCCAAGGTACTAGTATGAATTTAGAGTTATTGGTATGGGTTATTAATATGTATAGACAAATACAGAAATAGATGTGTGTTTATGTAAATATATACACATACATGTGTTTCCTATTCCTGTCCTGATAGGTCCTGGAAGCAATGACCACATCCAGCATCCAGACTTGGTTTCTAAATAGTACTAGTCACTAAAAAGAACTAGTCGTCTCTGGAAAAAAGTTGACTTCAGAATGGGGTTGATGCTCCTTAAAGCCTTACTTGCAAAGAAATGGCATTATTTCATCTGTTTAGTAGCTCTTTAGAAGACTCCATCCAATGTAAAGCTCATTCAACATGAAAAAACTGAAAAAAACGTTTCTGCAGGAGCACTCGTTGAAAACAATTGTTTAACTTCATGACTGCCTGAGGCAATGGATAATACATGGAGAAAACAATAGGCTAACAAAAGAAGCTTAAAAGGAAAAGCAAGAGAATGAGCTTTGAAAAGGTATGACATATTCCTGGGAATCTGAAGGCCATGCATATGCACAGGGCTGTGCACAAGAACAGGAAAGACCTGAGACCTCTGGTTAACCTTGAGGCTCTGCACAAGCAGGAAGTAAAGTTTAAGGCAGAGATGTTAAATGATTGTAAGACTGTTGATGGTGTACCGCAACATGTGCACAGAGCCCCTCAGCAAAAAACAGAAGACTTACTGGTTCCAGGTATTTAAGAACTCTCCAATCGTTACCTGACCACTAAGCTAACTGAGCTGAGACCATACAACAAAGAATATAGACTTTACAGGGTTAATTCAGAAATATCACTAAACAGAAAAACAATAACAAACTCTGGGAAAGGACAGACCTGACTTCCAGAGTTGCCACATATTATTTAAAATGTCCAGTTTTCAACCAAAAAAAAAAAAAAGTATGAAACATGTAAAGAAACATAAAAGCATGGTCCATACACAGAAAGGGAAAAAAAATCTACAGAAACTGTCCCTGAAGAAGCTCACATGTTAGATAAACTAGACAAAGACTGTGAAACTATTTAAAGTTTATTTATTTTGAGTGAAAGCACAAGCAGGAGAGGGACAGAGAATCCCAAGCAGGCTCCACGCTGTCAATGCACAGCTCGACGCAGGGCACAATCCCATGAACCATGAGATCATGACCAGAGTCAAAATCAGGAGTCAGACACTTAACCTACTGAGCCACCCAGGCACCCCTAAATATGTTTAAAATCTAAAGGAAACCATTCTAAAGAACTATAGCAAAGTATAAGAATGCTATCTCACAAAATAGAGAATATCAACAGAGAAATTATTTTAAAAAAAAAACAAATTCTTGTGTTGAAAAGAACAATAAATAAAATGAACATTTCCCTAAAGGGGTTAAACCGCAGATTTGAGCAGAAGAGAAAATCAGTGACCATGAAAATAGATCAACCAAGATTATCCAAACTAAGGAACAGAAAGAAAAAAGAATGAAAAAATTTTAACAGAGCTTCAGAGATCTACGAGATACCATCAAATGTACCAACTTATGTATAAGGGGAGTCTCAGAAGGACAAGAGGAAATAAAGGGAAACAAAAAATATTTGAAGAAATACTGGCAGAAAATATCCCAAATTTGATGAAAAACATCAATCTATAAATCCAAGAAACTCAACTAACTCCAACAGCATAAATGCAGAGAAATCTATAAATAGATATATCTTGGGTGCCTCAGTGGCTCAGTCGGTTAAGCATCCAACTTCAGCTCAGGTCATGATCTCACAGTTCGGTTCGTGAGTTGAAGCCCCACATCAGGCCCTCTGCTATCAGCACAGAGACTGCTTCAGATCCTCTGTCTCCCTCTCTCTGCCCCTCCCCAGCTCACGTGGTACACACACAAGTGTTCTCTCTCAATCTCTCTCTCTCTCTCTCTCTCTCTCTCTCTCTCAAAAATAAGATAAAACAGGGGCCCATCAGTGGCTCAGTTGGTTAAACGTCCAACTCTTGGTTTCAGCTCAGGTCATAATCTCACAGTTCATGAATTCAAGCCCTGCATCTGCTGTCAGCACAGAGCCTGCTTGAGATTCTGTCTCTCCCACTCTCTCTCTGCCCCTCCCTGCCTCTCCCTCTCTTGCTCTCAAAATAAATAAACTTAAAAAAAAATTTTAAATAAATAATATATTATAATAAAATAAATACAGTGTTAAAAAAAGACATCATAATCAAGCTGTTGAAAAACAAAGACACAGAATCTTGAAAGCAGCAAGAGAAGCTATTCAACATGTACAAGAGATCTTTGATAACATTAATAGCTGATTTCTCCTCAGAAACCATGGAAGACAGAAGGCAATGGGATGAAAAATTAGGACTTTCTAGATAAACAAAAACTGAGAAAACCAACAGCAGACCTGCTCTACAGCAAACAGTAAAAGGAGAACTTCAGGCTGAAATGAGACCTCTGACAGTACAGTAACTCAAATCCACATGAAAAAATAAAGTACACTGATAAAAGCAACTACTTGGATAAATTTTAAAAATACAGCATAAGTATATTTTTTGTTTTTAATTATTTTTATTTTTTTAATTTTTTTTAATGTTTTATTTATGAGAGAGAGGCAGAGTGTGAGAGGAGGAGGGGCAGAGAGGGAGGGAGACACAGAATCCGAAGCAGGCTCCAGGCTCTGAGCTGTCAGCACAGAGCCCCACACAGGGCTCAAACCCACAAACAGTGAGATCATGACCTGAGATGAAGTCAGAGCTCAACCAGTTGAGCCACCCAGGCACTCCTCTATTTTTATTTTTAACTTAAAAGGCAACAGCATAAAGCAAAAATTGTAAATCTATGCTGATGGGCACACAATGTTTAAATATATAATTTGAATGACATTAATGGCACAAGGGAGCCAGGAAGGAATGGAGCTAAATGGAATCACAGGGTTTTTTTTTTTTTAATGTTTATTTATTTATTTTTGAAAGAGTGTGCGCGTGTGTGCGCGCATGCGCACACAAGCATGGAGGCAAGAGGAAGGAGGGAGGGGCAGAGATAATCCCAATCAGGCTCCATCTGTGCTGTCAGCGCAGAGCCCAACGTGGGGCTTGAACCACAAGATCATGACCTGAGCTGAAGTTAGACACTTAACCAACTGAGCCACCCAGGACCCCCAAAGTTTTTATATATTACTGAAATTAAGTTGATATTAATTCAAACTGGATTGTTATAAATCAAGATGTTAATTGTAATCACCACAGCAAACACAAGGAAAATAATAAAAAATACAATAAAACCTTATTCCATATACAAAAATTAATTCAAAATGGATCAAAGATCTAAACATAAGACCTAAAACTATGAAACTCCTAGAAGGAAACATAAGGGAAAAGCTTCATGACATCAGATTGGGCGATGATTTCTTGGCTATGACACCAAAGCCCAGACAACAAAAGAAAAAATAGTTAAGTTGGACTTCATCAAAATTAAAAACTTTTGTGCATCAAAGACTACTATCAACAAAGTAAAAAGATAACCCATGGAATGGGACAGAGTATTTGCAAATCATAGATGTGATAAGGCACTGATTCCACAATATAAAAAAAAATTCCTACAGCTCAACAACAAACAACTCAATTAAAAAATGGGCAAAGGACTCAAATAGACATTTGTCCAAAGATATACAAACGGCCAACTTGCATATAAAATATGCTCAACATCATTAATCATTAGAGAAATGCAAATCAAAACTACAATGAGATATCACCTCACACCTATTAAGATGGCCACTATGAAGGAAAAAAAAGAAAGAAAGAAAATAATAAGCATTAACAAAGATGTACAGAAACTGGAGCCCTTATGCTTTCCTGGTGGGAATGTAAACTGGTGCAACCACTGTGGAAAATAAAATGGCAAATGCTCAAAAAATTAAATATAGAATTACCATATGATCCATATGATCTACTTCTGAATATATACCCAAACGAAGTAAAAACAGGGACTTGAAAAGATATAAATAGTGGCAGCACTATTTCATAATAGCCAAAAGATGGAAGCAACCCAAGTGTCTATCCTCAAAAGAATGGGTAAACAAAATGTGGTTTATACATACAATGGAATATTATTCAGCCTTAAAAAGGAAGGAAACTCTGACACATGCTACAACATGGAAGAACCTTGAAGACATTATGCTGAGTGAAATACACCAGTCACAAAAGGACAAATACCCTATGATTCCACTTATATGAGTACCTACAGTAGTCAAAATCATAAAGACAGAAAGAATGATAGCTGCTTGGGACTAAGTAGAGGGGGGCATAATGATTTATCATTTAATAGGCAGAATTTCAGTTTTGCAAGATAAAAAGAGTTCTGTGAATGATGGTGTGATGGCAGCATAACAATGTGAATACATTTAATACCATTCTGAACTGTATAGTTAAAAACTATTAAAATGGTACATTTTATATTATCTATATTTTACTACAATTTTTTTTAAAAAGCACAAGAGTGGGGGCACTTGGGTGGCTCAGTCAGTTGACCGACTGCTTCGGCTCAGGTCATGATCTCACGTTTTGTGAGTTCAAGCCCCGCATCAGGCCCTGTGCTGACAGCTCAGAGCCTGCAGCCTGCTTCAGATTGTGTCTCCCTCTCTCTCTGCCTCTCCCCCACTCACACTTCGTCTCTGTCTCTCAAAAATGAATAAACAGTAAAAAAAAATTTTTTTTAATAATAAATAAATAAATAGCTAGCACAAGAGTGGCTTTCTGCGGTTTCTAATACTGTCAAAATAAAGCAAAAATGACCACCAATGCCCAGGACAGCTCATAAACCATAAACAAGTCCCACTGTATTACTCAAATATCCAGTTCCTCTGCTGGAGCTACTTAGCAATAGCAATGTTTTAGCTTCCTCTTCCTTCTTAAACCCATTATTGGAGAGGGGAAAAAAGAGTAAAAAATAAGGGGAAACTAATGAGAATGTTTCAGGAATATTACTTCTCTGTGGTTCAAATTTCTTATCTTAAAATGGGGGAAATAATAGTGCCTACCTTGTCAAAGGGCTAGTGTAAGGATTAAGTAAGTTCACATATATACAGTATACAAGAGTGCTTACCACATGGTAAGTGCCCTATAAATGTTAGCTATCCATATTACTCCCCAGGAAAACTCAACATCTGATTTCAACTACAACCTATATCTCTGCTTGTTTAGTCTCTCCTGAACACCAACTCACCAGCTGCTTTAAAAAAAAAAAAAAAAAAAAAAAAAAAAAAAAAAAAAAACCACTTAGGGCACCTGGATGGCTCAGTCAGTTAAGCCTCCAACTCTTGATCTGAGTTCAGGTCTTGATCTCAGGGTGGTTACTTAAAGCACCACGCTGGGTGTGAAGCCTACTTAAAAACAAACAATAAAACACCACCATCTCCAACTGGATATTCTCAGTGAAGGACACTGCTATATTAACTCAGTCATCCAAGGCAGACCTAGGACTCACTGTTAGACACCCCTCTCCCTCACCCTCAATATCTAACCTTCCACCAAACCCTGTAGACTCTGTTTCCTCAATACTTGTTGAAATCATCCCTTCCTCTGGGGCGCCTGGGTGGCGCAGTCGGTTAAGCGTCCGACTTCAGCCAGGTCACGATCTCGCGCTCCGTGAGTTCGAGCCCCGCGTCAGGCTCTGGGCTGATGGCTCGGAGCCTGGAGCCTGTTTCCGATTCTGTGTCTCCCTCTCTCTCTGCCCCTCCCCCGTTCATGCTCTGTCTCTCTCTGTCCCAAAAATAAAAAAAACATTGAAAAAAAAAAAAGAAATCATCCCTTCCTCTATAACCACACTTTCCCTGCCTCCTCTTAGTACAGGCCTTCTACTTCTTCCAAGATTACGTGAGTAGTTCTGGCTGGACTTTGGGACCCGAACCTCAGCCTACTCTGACTGATCCTTCCACAACTGCTACAGGGATATATTAAAGCAAAAATCTCCTAGTGGATATAAGTGTTTATATGTTTTGGTTTTTTTTTACTTTTTTTACACTTTCAAAATGAAAATTGTAAATTTCAATTTAAAAATGATAAAAGAAACTAGGGGCAACTGGGTGGCTCAGTTGGTTAAGTGTCCAACTTTGCCTCAGGTCATGATCTCATGGTTCATGAGTTTGAGCCCTGTGTTGGGCTCTGTGCTGAAAGCTCAGAGCCTAGAGCCCGTTTCAGATTCTGTGTCTCCCTCTCTCTCTGCACTTCCCCCCTCACACTCTGCCTCTCTCTCGAAAATAAATAAATATTTTTAATTTTTTTTTTAATAAAAAAAAAGAAAGAAAGAAAGAAACTAAAGTGTTCCCCTCATCAGTAGTGGTACAGGAGAGAAGAGGAGAAAAGGACTGCAAAAGAGTACAAAGAAATTTTGGAGACTGACAGATATGTTCATTATTTTTATTGTGGTGATAGCTTTTCAAGTGTATACCTATGTTAACAGTTATCGGGGGTTAAGCGTCCGACTTCGGTTCAGGTCATGATCTGAGTTTGAGCCCTGCATTTGGCTCCGTGCTGACAGTTCAGAGCCTGGAGCCTGCTTCGGATTCTGTGTCTCCCTCTCTCTCTGCCCCTCCTCTGCTTGCACTCTGTCTCTCTCCCTCTCTCTCTCTCTCTCTCTCTCAAAAATAAAATAAAACATTAAAAAAATTTTTTAAACAGTTATCAAATTATATAATTAAATAAGTGCAACACTGTACATCAATTATTAACTTTAAAAATTTAAATGAAAAAAGAGTAAATATCAAAAAACCCTTTAAAAACAAACTCTTTTGCATTAAAAACAGAAGCTTTGACATAGATGCCATCTACAGCATTATAGATGACACCAAGTAATATGTATACATCGCCATCAAGGACTACCTGTCTGTATCCAGCACAAGTACCAAAAGGTCAGGGAGTGCATAACCTTGTCCTAGAACCCAGTCTCCAGGGCCAGGCAAAAAACTGGCAACCACAGGAAACCAGCCTAGACACTGAGCTGCTATCAGCTCAAAGCTGATAGCACTATTCAAAGCTCCTCAGTGTGCATTTGTAGTTTACCCATGATGCAACTCCTCAACCCATTTGAAGGACTCAGGGTCTCAGCCTATAGAAGTACCCCAGTGGTTTATACTATAGGCAGGAGAGAAACTTTAAAATGAAGATTGGGTTGGTTTCAACTTGAAAATTATTTGAAAAATAAAATCCAAAAATGAAAATTATTTGAAAAAAAAAAAAAAACTTTAAAAATAAATCTTCCCTTGCTTAAAACATTTCAAAGGGTCCCCTGTGCCTCAGGATAAACCTCTAATCCTAACCATGAGACACAAGGCCCTGAATCCTGCCATTTCACCATAAGTGCCCAAGTCAAGCCAAACAGAGTCACATACAGTTCTTGGTTATCTGGCATTAGTAGCATATGCTCTCTTTCCCCTTCTCTAATGCTCTCATTTAGTTCAGGCATCACTCCCTGATGGATGCTTATCCTCAAGCTGGTTTAGTATGTCTCTACTCTGCTCCTAAAGCACCTGGTACAAACTTCTATCACAGCATTTCAAGTATTGTATTAGGAGTTCTCTTTTCTGTCTCTCCTGTTAGACTATAAACTTCAGACAGAGGTCTATGATTTTCATCCTCAGTTCCTTGGATAGTTCCCAGAATGCAGTACTCTCAAAACAGGTGCTGAACTAAAAGGAAGAGAAGAAAAGCACTTAAATGTCACCTGTATCAACTGATTTTCTGATCAATCCTATCAAACTTACTGTTAAGGAAATCTGAGGCTCAGAGAAGTTAGGGGACTGGCTCCAGGTAACACATAATAAGTAATAGAGCCACACTTTCAACCAAGGCTCTTCAGATTCCTAGAAGGTAGATTCCCGATATTTGTGAATTCCTCAGCACCTAACCCAAATGCCTCTTCAGAATAGGTAATCAATAAATATCTGCTGCTTTCATGTTTACTGTCACTTTCAACTAGTATTAGGGGAGATTCCATTGCTTTGTCACACAGCACATTATATCATATAATAAGAAACTTTTAAAGATTCATAGTATAAAGTAAAAGTGACTTTTCCTTATCTAAACTTGCTTTTTATCTAAAAGGATGAGCAGAAAGAAATAAATAGCAAAAAATATGACAAACAGAGGGCAGTTAGGTGGTGTCTATGGATGCTACCACCTAAGAAGAAATAAACCTCCAACGGTCCACACACTCAGGGGCAAGAATAGTTAATATATCAGGCAGGCCCTAACTTCCAAGATAAATCAAGGTGTTCATTTCAGGTATATAGCCCAATAAACTTTTCATCTTTTTCCTGACATATCCATCTTAAAAGTGTAATAATTTAGGACATCCTACTTGCCATTTCTCCTGCAGTTCTCAGATCTGAATCAATTTCTGCCCTGGCATCAACAATTACTTCACTAAGTGAATCTTTCTGTAGGTTATATGAGCTATTCTTCAAACAATTACTGAGCAGGAACAGAGAGTACCGCACTTTGCTAGGCTGACAAGAAATACAAGACATAAAATTGCAGTTCTTATAAACCATATATAAAAAGATTAGAAACATAAGTGTAAATAACTCACACTATAGCCAGAGGCAGGAATGGGCAGTGTCTGCTACGAAAAACAATGTCCTTGACCCAATTTCTGAAAGACTAGCTAAAATGATAAACCCTCCCATCACTCAATGATTAGTAACTAGGTTCTGTATGTATCATCCTAACCTTTTCCTGCCGCCACTTTCTTTCTCCTTGAATTCCCAGATGTCAGAGTATGCTAGAAGGATAGGGGCTGAATCACAAGGGCCGTAGTTTCTCCCAAGAGTGCTAAGAAGTCAAGTAATTCCTTCCTCACTTCGTTAATTCCTTCAACATTTATTGAACACCTACGGTGTGCCATACACTGTGCTCGGCAGAGTATGAGCTCGGTTTGCGTGCAGCTTTCAATCTCATAACCTGAAACAGTATTCCACTTAACTGTACAGCTAAGAATCGTCTTACTGATTGGCCTCGGAAACAAACCCAGAGAATCTCGGAAACCGAAGGAACTGCAGATTAACGTCCTCATTTTTCCCGTCGGGACACTGAGACCCGAAAGTGATTTGCCCAAGGTCACACTGGGAATCAGTGACAGAACAGAAACAGGAACCCAGGCCTCCCGAAAACTCCAATCAGTGCCCCCACGTGCTGCCTCTCCCTGAGGGAGAGCGGTCGCAAGAGGTAAGTGAGGAAAAGCAAACTTCGCCAGATTTAGGTCCGATGTCACTCCCTCCCTCCTCTAAAAACGGGGAAGCCACCATCAAACCGAGGGTAGGGGAAAGTGGGCAGCTGCCTCAGTTTCCCCGCAGAAAGGCGACCGCGCAGCCTCGCTGCCACCCAGGCTCCCCTCCTGCACTCTCCTGCAGCTTCTCCCGCCCTGCCCTTTCCGACTCCAACCCTGGGGGCGACCGCAGAAAATTATTCCCTCACTCACAAGGACTCGCACCAGCAACGCCATGTTCCTCTGCAACCACTTCCGGGTAAAGAGTGGCCTTCCGGAGTCCCCGCTGCCCCCTCCCCTTGTTGTTGTCCTTTCGCCGGCGGTACCTGGCAACGGCGGCGCAGGCGCACAGAGGCGCCTGCGCTCAAGAGCGCGCACTTTCCCCGACCTGGCGCGCGCCTCCCGTTCTCCCGTCTTACCCCTGTGACACGTCACAGAGACTCACGTCTTCCCCGCTGCACCTGTCCTCCTTGACCAATAGCCTTGCGCTTTTCATAGCTCTCTCCTTAACCACTTACGTCTCCTTCACCCAGCCTCACTCCTCAGCGCCCCGTTGTCAGAATTCTTCTTTCCCAGACTCTTCCCCCACGGGAATACCTCCCCTTTTCACTGGGGGGTGAAAAAAAACAGGACTTTGGGGGATCCCAATATTGAAGAGCTCCCAAAAAACGAGTCTGAGAAGTTGTTGTAGAGGAACACAGGAGAGTGTTCAGCTGAGTCCTGAAAGTCAAGAGGGCAGTCACGTGCTGACCCGAGGCCTGAAGAGGAAGGAACTTTTGGGGTTTCTGGCCGGTTGGTTGTTTAATGTGAACATCTTTGAGTTTTGATAGGAAATAATTGTGAAGGTGAAGGCACAGAAGAAGGAATCAAGGATACAAGGAGTTTCTTGAGGAGGTGGGAGAGAATCACCTTGGCTGGTGGACCTCTTCCACTGTATCCCAAGAGCAGTAGATGCTCCTGGGGTTGACTGGGAGCAGATGGGGAGGATGTTAAAAGACTTCCTCTCCATTCAGTCAACAAAGACCCAGTGAATGTTCACTATGTGCTGGTCACAAGACAGGTGTATAATGGCTTTGTGGAGCTCTAGACTGGTGAAGGGGGCACACAAAATCTAGTAAACCAAGGAAAAAATAAAATAATTAAAATACGTGGGAAGTGCTTTGAAGGAAACAAAGAGCTAAACTTGAGAATAATATGGGAAACTACACTTTAGATAACATGGCCAGGTAAGGCCTGTCTGAGGAGGTGACATGTAAGTTGAGACCCAAAGGATGAGAAGGAGCTAGCCATGGGAAGTGACTTTGAACATGCTATTTTATCAGCAAATGTTGGGTGATGAGAGAGGGAAGAAAGATTCCAGGACAAGAGTCCCAAGATAGGAAAGAATAAGGGTTTATTTCAAGAAGTGAAAGAATTGGGTATTTACCAGAAAGAAAAACACTGTAAATTTCATATATTAAAAAATAAAAAAAATAAAAAAAAAGAAAGAAAAACACTAATGCAAAAAGATATATGCACCCCTATGTTTATTGCAACATTATTTACAATAGTCAAGATATGGAAGCAACCTAAGTGTCTATCCACAAAGGAATAAAGAAGATGTAGGGTATATGCAATGAAATGTTACTCAGCCATAAAAAAGACTGAGATCTTACCATCTTCAACAACATGAATAAAGCTAGGGGGTATTATGTTAAGTGAAATAGTATGACAGAGAAAAACAAATACCATAGGATTTCACTTGTATGTGGAATCTAAAAACAAAACAAGTACGAAAGCAGAAACAGAGTCATAAATACAGAAAACTGGTAGCTGCCAGTGGGGGCGGGGGGATGGGTAAAATAGGTGAAGGGAATTAAGAGGTTAAAAAAATCCCAGTTATGGGCCCAGTTGAGTGTCTGACTTCGGCTCAGAACACGTACAAGCCCAGCATCGGGCTCACTGCTGTCAGGCTTGCGGCTATCAGCATAGAGCCCACTTCAAATCCTCTGTCCTCCTTTCTCTCTGCTCCTCCCTTGCTCATTCTCTCTCTCTCTCTCTCTCTCTCTCTCTCTCTCTCTCTTTCAAAAATAAACATTTAAACAAATTCCAGGTATGAAATAAGTCACAGAGATGAAAAGTACAACATATTAATCAATAATATTGTGGGGCGCCTGGTGGCTCAGTCAGTTAAAGCACCCAACTCTTGAATTTGGCTCAGGTCATGATCTCACGGTTAGTGAGTTCAAGCCCCACGTCAGGCTCTGTACTGACAGCATGGAACCTGCTTGGGATTCTCTCTCTGCTTCGCACTCTCTCTCTCTCTCTCTCTCAAAATAAATAAACTTAAAAAAAACAATATTGTAACTTTGTATGGTGACAGATGGTGACTGCACTTACCATGGTAAGCATCGAGTAACGTGTAGAGTTGTGAAATCACTATGTTGTACATTTATGTACATTATGTTGTACATTATGTACATTATGTACATTTATGTACATTATGTTGAAGTATATGTCAACTATACTTCAATTTTTAAAAACAGGGGTGTCTTGGTGGCTCAGTCCTGAGTGTCTGACTGTTGATTTTGGCTCAGGTCATGATCTCACAGTGAGTTTGAGCCCCATGTCAGGCTCTGCACTGACAGTCAGATCCTGCTTGAGATTCTCTATCCCTCTCCCTCTGCCCTTCTCCCTTGCTCATGCGTGTGCTCTCTCTGTCTCTCTCTCTCTCTCTCTCTGTCTCTCTCACTCTCTCTCTAATAAAAAATATTAAAAAATTTTTTAAAAGAATCCAAAGAAGGGGTGCCTGGGTGGTTCTGGCTCAGTCAGTTGAGCGTTCCACTCTTGATTTAAGCTCAGATCATGATCCCAGGGTCATGGGATTGAGCCCCATGTTGGGCTCCAAACTAGGTATGGAACCTGCTTAAGATTCTCTCCTCCATCTCTCTGCCCCTCCCCTGCTCTCTCTCTCTCTCTCTCTCTCTCTCTCTCAAAATAAATAAACATTTAAAAAAAGAATCCAAAGAAAACCAGTGTGGCATTAAAATTAATCTGAATTAATTTAAAGAGATAAGATAGGCAGAGACTAAATTCTGCAAGGACTTCTAGATGAAGTCTGTATTTTATTCTAAGTACAGTTGGAACCATTGGAGGATAATAAGCAGGGGAGGGCTAACTGGCTCACATTTAAGAAGCTGACGTTGACTACTATATAGAGATGGATCAGAGAGGGGTAAATGTGAAAAGAGAAGATCTATTAGCAGACTAATAGTCTCCAAATACTAATAATTTTTATTTTGTAAATAAATTTAGCTTTGTTTTTATATAAAATGGAAGATTTCCCTCATCAATCTTCCATATGAAGGATTTTATAAGCCAAAATAAAGATGCTTCCTGCATTCAAATCAGTAGCTTATGTGTAGCATTACAATGGTGTAATGCTTCTACACATACATTAGGACAAGTGGCATCATATATTAAAAGGAGATAAGAGAGGGGCACCTGAGTGGCTCAGTGGGTTGAGTGTCTGACTCTTGATTTTGGCTCAGGTCATGATCTCACCATTTGTGAGATCTCTCTCTCTCTCTCTCTCGCTCAAAATAAATAAATAAATATTTTAAAAGGAAGAAGAACAAAAGAAAAAGGGGCCAGTGGAACATGGAGGATCTAGTGAAGTTGATAATTCTTCATTTTTTAAATTTTATTAATTAATTTTAAATTAAAAGGTGATGTATGATTACATTCTTTTCTATAAAAATTAGCCTGCTGGGGCGCCTGGGTGGCTCAGTCGGTTGAGCGTCCGACTTTGGCTCAGGTCATGATCTCGCTATCCGTGAGTTCGAGCCCCGCGTCGGGCTCTGTGCTGACAGCTCGGAGCCTGGATCCTGCTTCGGATTCTGTGTCTCCCTCTCTCTCTGACCCTCCCCCATTCATGCTCTGTCTCTCTCTGTCTCAAAAATAAATAAACATTAAAAAAAATTTTTTTTTTTAAATTAGCCTGCTAAAGTTCCTTATATGACCACCTTGCATCCCAATCCTTTCCACCCTCTCTAAAATTTAATTTCCTTCCAGATATTTTTAAAATTTTTTTAACATTTATTTATTTTTGAGAGACAGAGTTGGGGGGGGGGGGCACAGAGAGGGAGACACAGAATCTGAAGCAGGCTCCAGGCTCCGAGCTGTCAGCACAGAGCCCGACACTGGGCTCAAACCCACAGACCACAAGATCATGACCTGAGCCGAAGTCAGACGCCTAGCCAACTGAGCCACCCAGGTGCTCCTCCAGATATTTTTTTTAAGTTTATTTTTATTTATTCTGAGCAAGCAGGGAAGGGCAGAGAAAGAGCAGACAGAATCCCAAGCAGGTTCTGTGCTGCCAGAGCAGAGCCCGAGGCGGGCTCTAAATCACAAACCATTAGATCATGATCTGAGCCAAAGTCAAGAGCCGGACACTCGACATACTGAGCTACCTAGGCACCTCACCTTCCAGATATTTTTTAATGCTTTCACATACATATATGTATTTCCTTGGAAAATATGTCATTCTGGCTGGTGTGGATTTTCTTTCTTTTTTTTTTTAAACTTAACTGACAGCATTCTTATGTTGTTGTTGTTTTTTTAATTTTTTTTAACGTTTATTTATTTTTGAGATAGAGAGAGAGACAGAACATGAATGGGGGAGGAGCAGAGAGAGAGGGAGACACAGAATCGGAAGCAGCCTCCAGGCTCTGAGCCATCAGCCCAGAGCCCTACGCGGGGCTCGAACTTACGGACCGCGAGATCGCGAGATCGTGACCTGAGCTGAAGTCGGATGCTCAACCGACTGAGCCACCCAGGCGCCCCAGCATTCTTATGTTTTATTTTGCTGTTTCCTTTTTTTCACTCAACAGTTGTTTTTTTATTCTATATATGTTGCTCTATATATATCCAGTTCATTTCCTTTTATTAGCTGTTCTATCATATGATAGAGTTGACAGGTATTTGTTTCCTTTTTGTTGTTGTTGTTCTTATGAATGTTCTGTGAATATTCTTGTACATTTAAGAGCAAAAATTTTAATAGCACCAACCTACCTCTGTGTGATTTTTCTTCAAAATCATCTGCCAGCCTGGGAATAGCAGAGGAGAGAGCTGATAGTTGGATTCAATAAAGGATTAAGGTTTTTCCAGGTCATGGAATGGATATCATCAGCACAAAGAAAATAATGATATTGTCAAGAAAAACGTTCAGGTGATAGGCCAGGAAATCTGTATAGTGAAGGATTTATAGGGACAAAGAAGCTGTTAGGAAAGAAGAGGAGACAAATGAGTAAAAGAAAAATGTAATGAGAAAACTCAGTGAGAGGTTAAAGGATAAGAAGTTGCAGCAGTGAGATTATTTATTTATTTATTTATTTTTAGAGAAACAGAGAGCACACGTGAGCAGGGTAGGGGACACAGAGAGAGGGAGAGAGAGTCTCAAGCTGGCTCCATGCTTAGCAGGCAGCCCATTGTGGAGCTCAGTCCCACAACTCTGGGGTCATGACCTGAACCAAAATCAAGAATCAGACACTCACTGACTGAGCCACCCAGGCACCTGGAAATTTTTTTAATTTAAAGTTTTAGGGTAAGAATTGTTCTGAGTGATGACCAAATGCAGGGGGTGACTGTGGAAGAAAGTGGCTAAAGTAAAGGAGAGGTTAAAATCCCTGGGGTGGAGGCCTGCAAAGAATCGAGGTCCTACGTTTTAGGCGTCATCCATACAGACATTGAGGTTACCTAGGATGATGCTTGGATTTGGAATGAAGAGGCATATTCTATGTCTGAAGCCAAAGTCTACGATAAACAGAGAGTGTCCATGAGTGTGGAAGTAGTGTGAACATATAGCACGAGCCATGAAGGAGCAGCAGGTAGAGGGGTAATGGATTGAAGGTAGTATTGGAAAGCAAGTGGTTGAAAACTCAACTGTCAGTCTTAACACACACAGGGTATAGAATAATGACAAGCACCCTCCCAGAGAAGGAAAGCTACAGGGGAAATAATATTCAAAGAGGAAGGCCAAGTTTCAGTTAGGACAGAAAGTAGAAGGAACTTTCTGGGAACAGGCTGAGGGTATGGACAAGTTTATCTAACTTGGAACCCATGGAGATTGCAGGGTTCCATAAG
The DNA here is from genome assembly GCF_018350215.1 of Panthera leo. Classification (NCBI taxonomy): domain Eukaryota; kingdom Metazoa; phylum Chordata; class Mammalia; order Carnivora; family Felidae; genus Panthera; species Panthera leo. The sequence goes on along the minus strand of NC_056681.1, from coordinate 23,726,473 downwards.
GCCCTTCACAGCACTCCACCCCCTGCTCCTTGGTCTCAACTCCCCAGGGCTGCTTAGCTGCTTTCCACTGCCAGCGCTTGCCAGCAACTTGCATCCTAAACCCTCGGGCTGAAGCCTCAGCAATCTCCATTGTTCTGCCAAAGCTCCCTCTCCCTCTCTATGTTTCATCTTCCTCTGTACTGCTTCCACCCCTCAGGATCCCCATGATTGCCCTTAGAGGCTCCACATTGAAGTTCAGACATTTGAGGCACCTCGGTGGCTCAATTGGTTAAGCATCTGACTGTTGATTTCGGCTCAGGTCATAATCTCACAGTTCTGCCGTGACAGCACTGGGCCTGCTTGGGATTCTGTCTCTCCCTCTCTCTCTGTCTCTGCTCCTCCCCCACTGGTGTGTATGTGCTCTCTCACTCACTCTCTCTCTCAAAATAAACATTTAAAAAATAATAAACGAGAAAAGAAAAGAAAAGAAAAGAAAAGAAAAGAAAAGAAAAGAAAAGAAATAAAAACATTCATGCCACTCTCACAATTGTATTCCACAAAAAAAATTTACTCATTGGTTTTATGGACAGTGCAAAGAACTATGGGGCACCCGGGTGACTCAGTCAGTTAAGCAACCAACTCCTGATTTCAGCTCGGGTCATGATCTCATGGTTCATGAGTTCAAGCCCTCAAGCCCCGCGTTGTGCTCCATGCTGACAGTGTGGAACCTGCTTGGGATTCTCTCTCTCCCTCTCTCTCTGCCCCTCCCCCACTGACATATGGGCACTGTCACACACACACTCTCTCTCTCTTTCTCTTTCTCTCTCAAAATAAATAGTTTAATTTAAAAAAAAAAGAAAATACAAGGAACTAGAACTTGGCCCTTTCCCTCAAGGATATTATAGTTGGGGGAGGGGTGTAATACATATTTGCAATTTAATTTTTTTTTAATGTTTTATTTATTTTTGAGACAGAGAGAGACAGAGCATGAACAGGGGAGGGTGAGAGAGAGAGGGAGACACAGAATCCGAAACAGGCCCCAGGCTCTGAGCTGTCAGCACAGAGCCCGACGCGGGGCTCGGACTCACGGACCGCGAGATCACGACCTGAGCCGAAGTCGGACGCTTAACCGACTGAGCCACCCAGGCGCCCCTACATATTTGCAATTTAAAAAAAAACAACGCAAAAGAATGAAGTTGGACTCCTATCCCACACCATATGGAAAGTTAACTCAAAATGGATCATAGACCTAAATGTAAAAGCTAAACTATAAAACTCTTAGAAAATACAACATTAAAGTAAATTTTCGTGATCTTGTGCTCAATAAAACCTTCTCAAATACAGTATCAAAAACATGGATAACAAAAGAAAAATAAATTGGACTGCATAAAAATTTTAAATTTTGTGTTACAAAATACCATCAAGAGGGGCGCCTGGGTGGCTCAGTCGGTTAAGCGTCTGACTTCGGCTCAGGTCGTGATCTCACGGTCCGTGAGTTTGAGCCCCGCGTCAGGCTCTGTGCTGACAGCTCAGAGCCTGGAGCCTGTTTCGGATTCTGTGTCTCCCTCTCCCTCTGACCCTCCCCTGTTCATGCTCTGTCTCTGTCTCAAAAATAAATAAATGTTAAAAAAAAATACAAAAAAAAAAAAAAAAAAAAAAAAAAAAAAAATATATATATATATATATATATATATATATATAATACCATCAAGAAAGTAAAGGGGCAGCTGGGTGGCTCAATCAGTTAAGCCTCTGACTCTTGATTTCAGCTTTGGTCATGATCTCATGATTCTTGAATTAGAGCCCTGCTTAGGCTTCACACTATCAGCATGGAGCCTGCTTGGGATTCTCTCTCTCTGCCCCTCCCCAACAGCCACGCTCGCACACACACACTCTGTCTCTGAAAATAAAAAATAAACTTTAAAAAAAAAACGAAGAGGGGCACCTGGGTGGCTCTGTTGGTTAGGCGTTTGGCTCAGGTCATGATCTCCCAGTTTGTGAGTTTGAGCCCCACATTGAGCTTCTCTCAAGCTTGCTTGGGATACTCTCTCTCTCCCTCTCTCTCTCTATCTGTCTCTGTCTCTCTCTGTCTCTCTCTTTCTCTGTCTCTGCCTCTCCCCCATTTGTGCTCTCTATCAAAATAACTTTTTTTTAAGTTTATTTATTTGAGAGAGAGAGAGAGAAAGAGAGGGAGAAAAGCAGAAAGAGAGGGAGAGAGAGACTCCCAAGCAGACTCCAAACCATCAGTACAGAGTCTGATGCGGGGCTTGAACTCATGAACCACCATGAGATCATGACCTGAGACAAAACCAAGAGTCAGACGCTTAACCAACTGAGGTGCCCCAATAAATAAACTTTAAAAAAAAAAAAAGAAAAAAGAAAGTAAAAAGATACAGAATGGGAGAAAATATTTGCAAATCAAATATCAGGTAAGGGATTTGTACCTAGAATATATAAAGAACTCTACAACTCGATAAAAAATAAATAAACCCTCAATTAAAAATGGGCAAAGGATTTGAATGGACATTTCTCCAAAGAAGGTATACAAATGGTCAATAAGCTAATGAAAAGATGATCATCAGCAGTCATTAGGGAAATGTAAACAATATACATACACATACACACACACACACACACACACATGCAATGAGATATCACTTCTCATATCCACTAGATGCCTTATAACCAAGCAGACATATAATACAAATTGCTAGCAAGGATGTGGAAAAACTTGATCCCTCATACATTACTGATGGAAACGTAAAATGGTACAGCTGTTCTGGAAAAGTCTGGTTGGCTGTTCTTTGGAATGAAAACACAGAATTACCGTATAAGCCACTAATTCAATTCCTAGGTCAAAATTAAAACATATGTCCACACAAAAACTTGTACATGAATGTTCATCACTGCATTATTCATAATAGCCAAAAACTGGAAACAACCTAAATATTCATTAACTGATGAATAAATAAAATGTGGCATATTCAGAAAATGGATTGTTACTCAGCAATAAAAAGGAATGAAATACTGATAAGTGCTACAATATGGATGACCCTGGAAAACATGCTAAATGAAAAAGTCAATCACAAGAGGCTACATATTATATGATTATAGTTCCATTTTTATGAAGTGTCCAGCCACCCACTCCCATGGACAATTCCTGGACTTTATCACTGGAATCATTTTAATTCTGAAATTTTTAATTTATGCCATTCTGTGTTCTCACCATCCTATTCTTTCAGTTTTCAGTTATTACTGCCAATAAACTGTCATTTTACCCCAATGAGACCTCCAGGCTTTATCTTCTTTCTTTATAATCTGTCAACCTTCTCCTCTCTATACTTCTATCTAGCTCAGACCCTATGGTCTATCACTTTAATTGTTCTCTTATCAATATCGACTCCCTTGCTCAAACATCCTTCTATCCTGTTCATCTAGAAAGACTCCAACCCTGTAATTGTTCATTTATTCCATGCCTGCATCCAAATTATTGACTACTATTGAAGAAAATCATGCAAAGGGCTTATTAGTACCACCAAATATGGTATCCAACCTCTGTTATGTTCAACTAGGCTTGCTATCTCCAGAACTGCTATTTATAACTATATTAGTTTCCTGGGGCTACCATGGCAACAATAACAACAACAACAACAACAACAACAACAACAACACAAACCAGGTGGTTTAAAACAATGGAAACGTATTGTTTCACAGTTCTGGAGCCTGGAAATCCAAAATCAAGGTATTGGCAAGACCATGCTCTATCTGAAGGCTCTAGGGGAGGATCTCTCCTTGGTTTTTCCTAGCTTCTGGCAATTGCCTGCAATCCTTGATGTTTCTTAGTTTACAGTTGCATAACTCCAATCTCTTCATCTGTCATCACATGATCTTCTCCCTATCTGTCAGTCTCTGTGTCTCTTCTCTTCTAAGAACTCCAGTCATATTGGGCCCAGCCTAACGACCTCACCTTAACTTGATTACAACTGCAAAGACCCTTTTGCCAAATAAGGTCATAGTCACAAGTATGAGGGTTAGGGCTTTAACATACCTTTTTGAACGATACAATTAAACCCATAATAGGAAACTTTTCTACATTCTACATTCTTCAAACCTTGACTCTGACCTCTCTGAACAGATGGCCTGATCTCTTATTTCACAGAGAAAATAGAAATTAGAAGCCATCAGGGGCACCTGGGTGGCTCAGTCAGTTGAGCGTCCGACTTTGGCTCAGGTCATGATCTCGTAGTCTGTGAGTTTGAGCCCCACATCGGACTCTGTGCTGACAGCCCAGAGCCTAGAGCCTGCTTCGGATTCTGTCTCTCTGCCCCTTCCCCGCTTGTGCTCTGTCTCTGTCTCTGTCTCTTTCTTTCTCAAAAATAAATAAACATTTAAAAATTAAAAAAAAAAGAAATTAGAAGCCATCAGAATGAAACTTGACTTCCCACCACACAACCAACAAACCTGCTTTTATCCTGTGCATGTATCCTTTCTTCCTTTTATCATTTCATGAAAGAATTCTGCCTTTCCTATTTAAAGTTAATGTCTTAAGAGTTCTTAAAACCTGACATGTCCAAAACTGACCTCATCATCTTCCTCTCAAAATCTGTTCCTCCTTCTGTGTTCTTTTTTGTTGTTGTTATATGGCACACCTTCTACCCAGTTGCCCAAGCAAAACAACCATAGGATTCATCCTTGACTTTGCTTCTCCCTTACTCTCTCCATCCCGACACTTCCCAAGTCCTGCCTCACAGAGCAGAACCAAAACTTCCTTGGGTTTGTATATTACATGTTTATTAATGAAGCCCACACTTATATTTTCATTGAAGCATCCACATTGTATTCAGTTGATTCAACTCCATTCAGAGCTACCTGTAACACTATCTCTTTCCCATCTGAAGTTGTGAAATCACATTTTTTTTTTTTACATCCTGTACTTGTATGCTGGGTTTCATGCATTCTGATGGGTAATTTTATATGTTTACATTATATATATTAATAAATACACAAATATTAAATAATTTTAATTCTCATTTTATTTCATCTCCTTTGATTCAGCCTATTATGTTATCATCCTAGCATCCTTCAGGATCTTTATTTTCTCTTTCATTCTTGCATGGAACTTGAGGACATGGTCATGGAAAGATAAGAGAATCCAGATAAAGTGCTAAGCACAGTACCTGGCACATAATAAGCCCTTGATAAACATTTACAGTTGTGGTTGTTATTATTATCCCAACGCTCAGCACAGCATCTGGGTCATAGTAGACCCTCAATAAATATTTACTCATTAAGGAATGAATGAATGGATCAAAGGTTGATGGAATGAATAAATAACCCCTCTCCCAAATCCCAAGCCCATTAAATTTGATATTATTATCCCTCTTTTACAGACAGAGAGATCAAGAGAGGGTCAGCCGGCAAGTGTTAGAACTGGAACCGAAACCCAGATCCACTCAACTCCCAAGCGTATGTGACTAAGCCTTTCTTACTCTGTTTCCTTATGTGTGTATACAGATGCAAAGAACTAGTTGTGGAGTCAAAATGAAGTCTGAGAGTCTTCCCAAAGTTGTGTGTTCCAAGCCCTAGAAAAGCAGATTCTTCTGCTTATGGGCCTGGGACATAGAGAGGTGGAAAGGACTAAGAGGCGGCATCAGAGCACTAGGAGCCTCACCTCTTTCCACCCCTATGGGCCTCTCATCTTTCCTGCCCTAACCTATATGCTTAGCTATTTCTCCCCAGAAACTAACATACCGTGTGCCTCCAAGGAGAAGCTTTTAGGAACAGGAAGGGAAGCTCTAGGCAGGTAATTTGACTACTTGCCAGGACTGGAGTCAGTGGAATTGGGGGGTCAGAGAAGTAGCAAGAATGGTACAAAGAATACTGAGACATGCAGGAGGCCTGCAGTCGCCTCTCTGGGTTTCAGCTTCCTCGTCTATAAAAATGGAGAGTAATAGTCCTTGCCCTGCTTGCTTCACAGGACTGCTGGAGGCACAATAATGATAACAGTTAATATTCATCGAGTGCTACCTCTGTGCTGGCCATTGTGTTGAGTGTCCTTCATATCCTCCCCAGTTAGCCTTATGAAATAGGCATATTGTCTACCCCTTCCCCCTCTCCCACCCTCCCCCCCACCCCGACAAATGAGGAAACCAAGGTTCATGGAATTAAGTTACTTGCCCAAGGCCTCTAACTCTAAGTGACAGATCTGAAATTTGAAACTGGGCTGCCTTTTGAGCCCTTCAGAGCCGTGAGCATGTTTGTGAACCTCAGCTGAGAGCCTGTTTGTGAACCCTGAAGAATGATACAAACCTTGTGCCCTTCTGCACAGAAGTGTCCTATACAAGTATGCAACTTGTTCTGACTGGCACTGGAGGTGGATGCCTGGTGAAAATAATTGTCCAAAGAGGGAGCTGATGGGATGGCTAGCATGGAAGGGCTTGTACCCCACACTGATCTGATTGGATCCCCATAGTCTGGGGAGGAAAGGGGGAGGGTACACAGTCTGAGTGGCTCTTTTGTGAAAGCAAGTTCTAGAGCAGGTTGAGGTGGGAAAGGAAGCTCCTAGGTACCAAGCCAGACCACAACAGTCGATTCAGTGCCCGGGCCTTCAGCAGGAAGAACACAGAGGCTGAGATGACAGGAAGCTCTCTGACAGGGCTCAGGCAGGGTGCCACTCCAGTCTGTCAGACTTTCCAAGAAAGTAGGGACACACAGCCCAGAAAATCAGTGCGTGTAGGAGCCAGCCCCACCTGTGACCCCTCCGTCCTCTGCCTCTCTGCCTTGGGTTTCCAGCCACCCTGCTTCTACACTGCTCTCCCTGTGTCCACAACCTACGGGTTGGCCTCCCCGGCACTGCCTCCAGGCTCACTCTCCTCTTTCACACCAGAACTCTGTCTGCTGTGGCAGCTCCTTTGTTTACTGCCAGAGCTTGAAGGCCTGCCACCAGCCAAACACAACGAAGCCTGGCCAGGGAGGGCTAGGTTCCAGGTTCAAACTGGCCCCTCAGGGACAGGTAATGGCCTCCAAGCCAGGGAGGCAGCTCAAAGGTAGGCTGCCCCCTGCACCGGGCTCTTGTTTCAGGTCCTGACAACACAGGTTTTGGGCCTAGAGGGAAGGGACACAAGATCTGCCCATAGCTGGGCAGGAATCCTTACTGTTGAAACAGCTTTGGCTAGGAGCCCTGGGAATCAAAGACACAGCTGGAGAGAGATGGGGAAAATGTTGGGGCCCCCTGGGTGGGAAGGGGAGGCCTAGACTCCCTTCTCTTAGTCTTCCCTCTCTTTGGCCAGGCAGAGCCTGGTCCTAAGCCCTTAGAAAGAGGACTTAGGTGCCCAAATTCCCCTACCAGAGGGCTGTGTTCCCCTCCCAAGCATTCATGCCTCATGCCCCCAACTAAGAATTCTAGTGGATACAGAGAAGTGGGCATTTACTCTGGGCCAAGCCCCAAGCAGGAAACGTCAGGATGTGTCTGGCGTTGGTCTGCCTAAAGTTAGTGGGGAGGTTGCTTATCAAATGTATAATTATGTACTTGTATAATATAAAATGTAAAGGGAAGGACTCCAGCTCTGTTTCTGGAGCTGGGGTGATGGGTAGTAAGTGATGGATGAGCGGGGAGGAGTGATAAAGGTGCTAAGCTGGAGGGTAGTGGAGCTACAGAAGATCATTCAAGAAACAGTGGTCAGTGGCAAAAAGAAGATGCCTCAACAGGGGAGGAGATCTCTGGCAGCCCAGGTTCCCCACGGAAAGGTAGAGGGCCCTCTAAATGGTGGCCAGTGGATTCTGTGAGTATATGGGGAGGGGGGCAGGTAGTGAATGAGGTGGGGATGATGTTAGAGGAAATGAAACCCCCAATTTCCCTCCCATGTAGGGTTCCATTTAGGAGACAATAAGCTTGATTGAGGAATGTCAAAAAGAAAACCTAAGTCTGTTGCCAGACCCCAGAGAAGCAGATGGAGATCCAGACCAAAAGGCCTTTGGAAGGAACGGGAGTGGGGTTAGAGGTAGCATTGGCCCTACTCAGCTTGTACTGTCTGTCCTGATTTGCTTCAGGCAACCCACCTCCCCTCCGTGGGTCAGTCATGCTTTGAAGAGGTCGCTGGGTCCCCTGGAGTAAACAAGAAATTTGCCACCGTTTTAGTAACAGTTTTGCTTTTTATCTCATCAATGTACATTTTAATCTAACAGTCTAACAGCCTCACACTCCTCACCCCTGCCCGAGCCCTCTCCCCGTCTTGCCCACCCCTGCCCAATCAGCATCTCATCTGCCCCAGGGGCAGAAAGTCACCAGGCACAATGGTGATTCAAGGCGGGGATGGCAGGTGTGGCTTTCCCGAGAGGAGCCCTCCCTGGAGAGTCCAGAAGCCAACAAGGCCCAAGTAAGGAGAAGTTGTGGGCTGGGTCTCAGGGGAAAACAAGATCTCCTGGGTCTCAGTCCCATTCAGTCTGTCTCCCTGGGTCTGTCCCGGCAGTCAGAGCAGCAGAAGGGCAGAAATCCTCAGACAAGGGGACTTGTGGCTAGAAAGGAATCTCTAACCCAGTCCCACTCAGAGAGTAAGAGCAAGGCTGTCGGAATCCCCTTTCGTGCAGGCTGTATAGACGTCCCGGCTGTATTTTCCCGACTTCTCTGATTCTGGGAGTGCAGGGAGGGGCTCTTGTGACCAGCATCCTGGATGTGCCAGCCAGGAAGACAGAAGGCTAGTGCTGCTACCTGCAGCCACAAGACTCCACAACCATGTCCTCATACTGCTTATAGACCACGTTGTTGGCAGAGTCAATGAAGAGGATGCTGATGGGACTCAGTCGTGTGGGCACACAGCAGGTCGGTGGCGTGGACTCAGGGTCCATGGAGTTCATCAGGGTCTGGATGACTGCATGGTTCGTGGGCTCCAGATGGGAGCGCAAGGGGAACTCACATAGCCCTTCACAGTGGAAGGCCTCATACTCAAGGGGCGCGATGATCCAGTCATCCCAGCCCATGTCCTTGAAGTTGACATGCAGTGCCTTCCGACTGCAGCGGGCCTTGGGGTTCTTGCTGGGCCGTTTGCCCTGGCCCGTGGCCAGTGGGGCCCGCCTTTTTCGCCGCTGGCTGAACAGGTACTCATACACAGTCTTATCATCCTGGCCGGAGCGGGCCTTAATCTCATTAAAGAACAGGTCCCGTTTCTTGGTGCGGCCAAACACCAGGAACAGGGCCTTCTCGTGGACCTGCCTGGCAGCCCGGTCGAAGCCCAGGCCACGGAGGTCCATGGCCCGGCCCCGTTCCCAGGCCTCCAGCTCCAGGCACAGCTGGGCTGAGTTCTTAAAGTTTCGGAAGAGCTTCCAGATGTCGAACACCTCCCAGCCAGATCCGTCCAGGCCTGGCACGGAGCGCACATCCAGCAAGGCTGCCGGCTGCCGGCCGCTGGGGCAGCTGGACAGCTTCAGCTGGGCAGCCCGCCTGATGCCGGGGGCCACTGGCTTGGCCGCGTCTGAGGGCTTCTTCCGCAAGATCCGCAGCTCGGCCCCTAGCAGCCCATCCTTCTCCAGGGCACTAATGTCAAACACGTACCTCTGCTTTCTGACCACAGGACCTCGGTCATCTAGAGAGAACACCCAGAAGTCATTCCCTGCAACCTCACCAAGGGAGCCAGTCACCTCGAGGCCTCAGGGAAGGGCCACAGCTCTCTCCCCTCTGGAGATAGCTTTCTTTGACCTCTCCCCGACTCTGACAGAGGCCAAGACCCAAACCGCGAGAGGCTTTTTCAAAATAAGGGAGCTTCTGAAACAGCCTACCAAAATAAACAAGGGTTGTTCATCTGTAACTGTGGCTGTGGTGATTTGAAAGATTCTGGGTGTTTGTGTCAAAGACAATGCGTATCAGAGATGCCTCTAGCTGTCCCTCTCCCATCTATTATTTTATATGATATCTCATTGGAGAGATAGGTGGGGTGGGTATTATAATTAGCCCTATTTTCCAGAGGAGGAACCTGAGGCTCAGAGAAATTAGGTGACTTGCCCAAGATCACCCAGCTAGGAAAAAGCAGAGCTGGAACTCTAGAACTTTTTTTTTCTTAATGCTTATTTTTATTTTTGAGAGACAGAGAGACAGAGCATGAGCAGGGGAGGGCAGAGAAAGAGGGAAACACAGAATCTAAAGCAGGCTCCAGGCTCCAGTCTCCGAGCTGTCAGCACAGAGCCTGATGCAGGGCTTGAACTCATGAACTGTGAGATCATGACCTGAGCTGAAGTCGGACGCTTAACCGACTGAGCCACCCGGGTGCCCCTAGTCTAGAACTTTTTATACTGAATCCTGAACTGCTTCCACTATACCTTAAAGAAGATCTTGGTGTTCTCATTTTACAGATGAGGCACAGAGAGGGAAAAGTGACTTGTGTAAATTTGCAGGTAGTTAATGATAAAGTTACAATCCAATTTCCCTTGCTTCCTAGTCCAATGATTTTGGTGTGTACATGTCTTACCATGCTGGGTATATGAGCATGTGTGTAAGTGACAGTTTGTGCATGTGTGTGTGTGTGTGTGTGTGTGTATGATTGGGTTTATATGTGAATATGAAAGGTAAAGTATACGTGAGTGACATGTGCACGTGATTGTGCTTGCATATATATGTGTATCTGTAAGAAGGTTCCGTGTGTACGTGTAAGAAGGTGTGTGTTCACATGCATACATGTGTGTGTGATTCAGCATATATGTATAAACATACGGCTGTGTACGAGAAACTCTGCCGTGTGTCTGAATCAGCATACTCTCTTTCCTAAATACCAATTTGCCATTGGGAAGCATTCATACATTGCTCTAGAAGGTGACTAATTAGGCCTTTAAACTCCCCATCTCCCCCTCTGCAAGTTCCCTTAGAGCTGGGGGGCACAAGGACTTATTTTATGAGCCCCCAAGGGGTCACAGCTTTCCCCGGCTGGGCAGGCGGCCAGGCCACCTCCCCCACCCCAGCCAGACCTGCTGCCTCCTGCTTCCTCCCACCCTGTCATTCCCCCACTGGCCCGGCCGGCTGGCTCTAATGAGGAGCCTCTCCCAATATCTGACCCCTCCCCCACCCTGCCAGCAAAGTCTTAAGACTCACAGAACCAGAGCATATGAACTGCAAGCAACCATGGCAATAAGTAATCCATCTCTCTTTTCACACTTACAGAGAAACTGAGGCCCTGAGAGGGGAAGGGACTTGCTGAGATCACACAGCAAGTAGAGAGGGAAACGCCAAAACAGTAATGCTAACCAAGCATAAGGAGAAGTGAAGGGAACAGATACCCTCCTGGGCTGATGATAAAAATGATGTGTTTAGGACAGGACACAAAGTGTTCATATTTGAATGGCTCTCAGAAATCACCCAGTCTTGGGGTGCCTGAGTGGCTCAGACGGTTAAGCATCCAACTCTCGGTTTCAGCTCAGAGGGTCATGATCTCACGGTTTGTGAGTTCGAGCCCCGCATCAGGCTCTGCACTAGCCGTGCAGAGCCTGCTTGGGATTCTCTCTCTCACCTTTTCTCTCTGCCCCCCACCCCCTGTAAATAAACTTTAAAAAAAAAAAAAAAGAAAGGAAGAAATCACCCAGTCCAATACCCATATAGTTGTGCAGATGGGGAAACTGAGACACCAAAGAGAAAAGGGACTCCCTCAAGGTCACATTGTGAGTTAAGACCCTAAGTCTGTTGCACCCCCCACATCATACATTTAAATGTCGTTCCATGACTCCCAGATGCCTCATTTGCTGTCTTCACCTATCCTGCCTCCTCTGCCCCCTAGCTTGAAGGCAGATTTGCTGAACCACGGGTTTCTAGAGATTAATCTCTCTCTCTGCCATCTGAGAAAACCTACAAACCTCTGGAGACTGGAAAGTCTGGCTAGCCCACATAGGAACAGAGCATGGCCTGGTAAGAGTCTTAGAGTGTGGTCCCCGACTCTGCCACCAACTGGCAGTTCTTGTCCCCTCTCTGGGCTTCAGTAACCCCCTCTGCACCTTGCAGGGATTGGCTCTGACTTGCCAGCAGCCTCAGACCCGGTACGTGGGGGGTCAGTTCCAGATACTACCCCAGGCCGATGCATGTGCTATCTCCCACCGGTGCAGTGTCAGGGCTCTGAAAGGCCCCTCCACGCATGCAGATGCCCCTCCCTCTCAGCCGTGCCCCTGCCCCCCCACCCCCTCACCTTGCCCTTTGTCAATAAAGCTGGTGATGGTGTTGGCCAGGCCAGCCTCCAACTTCACGCTGCTGTTGCCTCCCTTTCTGTCAGCATCGGACAGCGTCCTGTACAGCGAGAGCATGTACTCGTGGGGTGTGATGGGGGGCGGGCGGAACGGCTCCTTGGGCTCTTGAGGGGGCCCAGTCTCCCTGGCCTTCTTCAGCAGGAAGGGGCTGGGGACAGATCCTGCCTTTGGGGGTGACTTACCCCCAGGAAGCTGTCCTTTTGGGGTCACAGTCCGCGTTGCAGCCTGCCTTGTCTGGGAAGGGTGTCCTGGCTTGGGTTCAGGGCCACCCGATCTGGGGGGCAGCTTTTTGGGTTCATCCTTCTTGGGCTGTGTCAGGCCTGCTGTCTGCCCGGTGCCTCCCTTTGCCCTGGCATTGGTGGCCCCCCCACCATAGCTGTGACCCCCTGGCCTAAAGATGCTCCGGGCCAGAGGGGGCCTCTCCTTGGCTTCTGCTTTGGCCAATCCTGGCCTGGCCCCCTGGGGTCTCTGGCCCAAGTCAGGGGCACCCAACACAGTGCAGATGAATTCCAGGTCCAGCCAAGCCAGGTGCCAAAGCAAGAAAGTGAGGAGTTTGGGGAGTCTCATCCTCTGGCCAGCCGCTGAATGACACCAAAGAGAACGGCGGCAGGAGCGAAGGTGCCTCTGGTTTGGCAGGAAAAACCATGAAAGGAGTGGACCCTCAAAAGCAGCGGCAGCAGCAGTAGCAGCAGAAGGAAAGGCTTTCTCCTCAGTCTGAGACTCTTTAAGTCTGCCGGGTGTGTGTTTGTATCCAATCCCATAGTGGAAATGCTCTCGTATCCAGACGTGCACCGTCTCCAGTCAGCAGCTGAAAATAACTCGTTCTTGAAAGGAGAAAGCCGACCGCCCCCTTTCTCCTGCACAACTGACTGAGGGCTTGAAGGAGGCTTGTATAAGGCTGAGGGATTTTTCCAAGAAGGAAGAATGGCGTAATGCTGCCTGTGTGCTCCAGTTTTTTTTTTTTTTTTTTTTTTTAAGTTTTGAATCCTTTCCAGTGAAAATACTTCACACACACACACACACACACACACACACACATACGCCTGCAGGTGCTCAGAAAAATCTTTTACAAACCTGAACTCAGGAATTGGAAACGGAATTCCAACCCAAACCAATTTAATTACTCTCTGATGTCATGCTGTCTAAACTCATTTAAGTGCGATATATTTATGTGAAAAAAATCACCGCTGCCCTTTCGAGGCCATGGCTCACGGGGGCTCTTGGCACAGAGCCCCGCAGCAGGGCTCTAGGCTTAGGGGGCCTCTCAGTCTGTGGAGCAGACTCAGGGGTCTTCACCTCCACCTCACGGGGCAGCCCACCCCACCTTCCTGAGGAGAGATACTGAGGAATGAGCTCAAGATCTTAAGCCCCAGAAGCATGGGGAGTGTGGGTTTTCAGTTAAGTCCTTGGGGTGTTTTAAAGCAGCTTCAACCCCTGCGTCTAGTCTGGGGCCTTATTTGTTGGGGGGGGGGGCAGCACAGATGGCAGCATTTACCCACAGTTGCTTTTATTTTAATAAACTTGTGGTGACCCAGAGACAGAAAAATATCTGTACCTACTACACCCCTCCCCCCAAGTGCCATTGACAGAGCTCAGATGATTTCTTCAGGCTTCAGGGGGGACTGCTACCCCTGAGCCCACTCCTTCGATGGAAGCAGGTCCAGAGTGTACCTCACTACTACCCCAGCAAAGACAGACTCTGAGTTCTGTTGGAAAGAACTGGGGCAGTCGAGAGGTGGCAGCTTCAGCCTGGGGCAGCAGCGACCCCTGCAGGACACTGGAAAAATTATTTCCCGCATGATGTTTTTTTGGTAGCTCTGGGAGAAGTCTGAATTCCAGCCGGACTCATGGGGGAGAGCTGTTCCCTTCACCTGAAATATCAACTCCCACAACTGAAGGAGGTCCTCCTCAATCTGAAAGCTTCAGCTGAAAATTCACCTCCTCGGGGAAGCCTTCCCTGATCCCCAGACAGAGCCAACTACCCCTTCCTGTATGTTTCTCTATAACACTTTGTCACACTGTAAGAAGCAGTGTAGAAGTAGTAATCAGGAAAGCTTCTTTTTTTTTTTTAAATCATTTTGAGAGAGACAGAGAGACAGAGAGAATCCCAAGCAGGCTCCGTGCTGCCGGTGTGGAACCTGACTCCTGGCTCAATCTCACAAACCGTGAGACCACTACCTGAGTTGAAATCAAGAGTCAGATGCTTAACAGACTGACCCATCCAGAGGCCCCAGGAAATCCTCCTTCTTAATCTGAGATTTTTTGAGCCTGCCTAATGGAGATCTGTTTGACCGTAAGGTCACCCAGATTGGTTTCCCAGCACCACCTGGCACAGAGTAGAAGCACATGGAGTGTTTGATGAAGGAAAGATGAAACTGGGCTGGGTGTGCAGGTGCCCGACCAGCCTTTTCATGGTGATGCTCCCAGGTCCTCTATGATCTTCAGAGCACAGCAGCATGACTTGGCCATTTCAAGCTTCATGAGGTGGTCCTGGGTCAGAACACCCAGCAGAGCTCTACCTCCCCATCTCAGAAGGCCAAGGCACCATCACCCTTTTGCGGGAGCTTTCAGGAAGAGCTGGATTCATTACTATCCCTCTAATTACCCAGATTCACAACACTTCGCTCCCCCTTTGACTTGTCCCCATTTAAGCAGTTATCCTTAACACTCCTCCCTCCTCTCCATCCCCCAATTACCTCACTATCTCTGTTCTCCTCGCCGCCTGTCCTACTATAATTACCTGATAACTGGCTTCTAGGTCTCCAGGATATCTCTGTTCTAACTCTTCCCCTCTAAAACTTACCTGTTGAAAAGTGCCAGCTCATGTGCCCTCTCCTCCATGAAGCCTTCCCTCATCCACCAGAAAATACATGCTCCTGAATTGTCATCACACATTTTCTGTGCTCCTTTCTGCTTTGGTGGCTCAGAGGTTACCCAGTTCTGCCTCTGTCCCCTGTCTCGAACACAACTCATTTCTTCTACTCTATTTATGTACTTTTTGCACATTTCTTAAAGTTTATTTATTTATTTTGAGAGAGATAGAGAGAGCATGAGTGGGGTGAAGGGCAGAGAGAGAGGGAGAATCCCAAGCAGGCTCCCATGGCCAGCACAGAGCCCAACACGGGGCTTGAACTCATAAAACTGTGAGATCATAACTTGAGCCAAAATCAAGAGTCAGACACTTAACTGACTGAGCTACCCAGGTGCCCATTTACTTTTTTCCTACTTTTAAAATCACAACTTAATTCCTTACAACTGTAATAACGTATTTAAATTTCTGTCTACCCCATTAGATTATGATTAGATTGTGCCATATTTATCTTTCACTTATTCCCAGTGCTGGGCGTAGTGTTCAGTACATAGCAGATTCTCAGTGTGTGTTATATAGATGAATAAATCTCCACTGGCCCTTATATACAAAAGCCATAATTTTCTACTTCCAGGTGTGGTTACTTGTGGACATATCACACCTTCCCTGCTGGACTCTGAGTTCCTTAGAGGGAGGGATTCTATCTTGCTACTTATTAGGCACTTTGTAAACTTGATTGAGTGAATAAATGAACGGATGAATGAATCAAACCACTAAGATGTCCCTGTACACAGTTTGATAAAGAGTAAGGGCCCTGGAGGCAAACACACCTGGTTTAGAATTCTGGTTCTGCAAAATGGCTTAGTGTGCTGTGCGATTTTTGGAAGCTTCCAAACCTCTCTGAAACTCTAAATGAGGATCATTACAGTACTTACCTCATAGGGTTTTTGTGGGGATACGATTAAATTAATCATAAAAAGTGATTAGCTTAGCACCTGACAAATAATAATAGCTAGTATTAATTGAGCAGGTACTCAAGTAAGCTAGACTCTAGGCTTTTTTTTTTTTTTTTTTAAAGTAGACTTCATGCCCAGTGCGGAGCCCAACACGGGGCTTGAACTCATGACCCTGAGATCAAGGCCTGACCTGAGATCAAGAGTTGGTTGCTTAAACAACTGAGCCACCCAGGCACCCCTAGACTCTAGCCTTGGTATTTTTACCTTGTTTATCTTCACAATAATCCTGTGATGAAGGTGCTCCTGGTAGCCACATTTTGCAGATGAAGAAATTGAAGTTCAGGAGGGTTAAATTACTTTTTAAGCCTAATTCCTGCTTTGATACATTTTGTACCCAAGAATCCTAACCTGGCCTCTAGAAACACAAGAAATAAAAAGTGTTGGGGGCAATTCTGGTATTCTTGGCTTTCAGTCAAGGTCTCATCCAATGCACTGGGACTTTGGGGACATGGGGGAGTCCCAGAGCAGAGCTGGGACTTTGGGGACACGAAGGAGTCTCAGAGCAGGGGCTATTGTTTGAGGATCAGGGAACTCCAGAAATGGGGTGGGAGCAGGAAAAGAGGACTCTGAGCTTGCTGAGAAGGCTCTCTCCAGGGAGAAACCCAGGGGACCGACCTGGCTCTCACTATAAAGGTGACTAATCACTTCAGTCCCCTCTGGTAATTACAACCAGATGCTGCCGCTGGCAATGCTTCAGTCCCAACATGTTTAATTATTGGGACGCAGAGTCCCTTGGTCCCTCATATCCCCCTACTTCCCCCACTCCTGTCAGCAATATTAATGTCAAACTCTAGGTAGAGGATGGGAGCCTTGGGAAGCCACTGGCATGGAAATAATCTGTACAGTCCCTTCTACCATGTAAAGCCTTTAACTTTTATATGTTTCCCCATCCATTATCTCATTGGCACTCCACAAAACATCATCTTTTTTTTTTTATTTTTTTATTTTTTTTTTTAATTTTTTTTTTCAACGTTTTTTATTTATTTTTGGGACAGAGAGAGACAGAGCATGAACGGGGGAGGGGCAGAGAGAGAGGGAGACACAGAATCGGAAACAGGCTCCAGGCTCTGAGCCATCAGCCCAGAGCCTGACGCGGGGCTCGAACTCACGGACCGCGAGATCGTGACCTGGCTGAAGTCGGACGCTTAACCGACTGCGCCACCCAGGCGCCCCCAAAACATCATCTTAAAGTTGGCAGGCCAGAGTATTATCCCCATTTCACAGATGAGTAAGCAGTGAACTGAGTAATAATAATAATAATAATAATAATAATCTTTACCTTTTTTTTCAGGCACTTAGCAATTTTCAAAGTGGTTTCACATTCATTATACTATCTGAACCTCCCAGCATCTCTCAGAGCCAGTCTTGCACAGCACAATGGCTAACAGCATAGCCTCCAGGACCAGACAACTCAGTTTGTTGTCCTGCCTTTGCCTCTAACCAATTGTGTGACCTTGGGGGAACCTGGGTGGCTCAGTCAGTTAAGCATCTGACTTCAGCTCAGGTCATGATCTCACAGTTCATGAGTTCGAGCCCTGCATCAGGCTCTGTGCTGACAGCTTGGAGCCTGGAGCCTGCTTCAGATTCTACGTCTCCCTCTCTCTCTGCCTCTTTCCTGTTCGTGCTTTGTCTCTCCCTCTCTCAAAAATAAATAAACATTTTTTAAAAAATTTAAAATTGTGTCACCTTGGATATTCATTCATTTATGTACCTAATTATTCAGCAACTATATATTGGGTGCCTATCGTGTGGTGGGTCCCACACCTGAGCACTGAATATCTAGCAGTGGACAAGACAACCAAGTCTGTGCTTGCATTCTGGTGGAAGAGACAAATAAGCAAACAAACACATAATTTCAGAGAATTCTAAGTGCTGTGAAGAAAGATTAAGCAGGATTAAAGGAATGTTTATTTTAGATAGGAATATCTCTTTGAGGGGGATGAAGTTTGAGTAGAGATCTGGATGTAGTGAGAGAATGAGCCATGCAAAGGTCTGGGGGATGATCATTCCAGGCGGAAGGAACAGTGAATGCCAAGGTCCTGAGGCAGGAATGTGCTCCACAAATCTAGGAACCAAGAGAAGTTGGTGCTGCTGAAGCAGAGTGAACAAGGGGGAGAATGATAGGACATGAGGTCAGATCATGCCTGAACCACTTTGAGTATGCCCTTGCAAACCAGAGAAAAGGAAGTTAGATTTTATTTTTAGTGAGGTGAGAAACCCAGTGGAGAGTTTTATGAAGGAAAGATTGACATGTAACATGATTAAGAGCCAGGCTACCTACCTTCAATTTCTGGCTCCTCAATTCACCATCTGTGGAATCTTAGGCTAGTTTAATCTCTCCATCCCTCAGTTTCCTCCCATATAAAATGAGAATAATGTTAATATACCTACCTTATAGAGTTGTTATCAATTGTTTTAACTTCTCAGAACAGTGTCTAATGCTGGGGCGCCTGGGTGGCTCAGCTGGCTGGGCATCTGACTTTGGCTCTGGTCATGATCTCGCAGCTTGCGGGTTTGAGCCCCGTGATGGGCTGTGTGCTGACAGCTCAGAGCCTGGAGCATGCTTCGGATTCTGTGTCTCCCTCTCTCTCTGTTCCTCCCCCATTCATGCTTTGTCTCTGTCTTTCTCAGATATAAAGCTTAAAAAGTTAAAAAAAAAAAAAAGAATAGTGTTTCATGCATAGTAAGTAGTACATAAATGTTACCTATCATCTATAGTTGTTTTTTTAAATTTTTTTTAACGTTTATTTATTTTTGAGACAGAGAGAGACAGAGCATGAATGGGGAGGGTCAGAGAGAGGGAGACACAGAATCTGAAACAGGCTCCAGGCTCTGAGCTGTCAGCACAGAGCCCGACGCGGGGCTCAAACTCACAGACCGCGAGATCATGACCTAAGCCGAAGTCGGCCGCTTAACCGACTGAGCCACCCAGGCGCCCCTATCATCTATACTTTTTTAAAAAATCACTTCTCGGGGCACCTGGCTAGCTGAGTCAGCAGAGCATGTGAGTCTTGATCTTGGGGTTGTGAGTTCAAGCCCCATAATGAGGAGAGCAATTACTTAAAAATAATCACTTCTCTGAATCTGTTTCTTTATGTCTAAAATTACGATAAAAATACCTTCTTTTAAGAACTAAATTATATTTACATACATATAAAGCACCTTTCTTTCAGTGACCAGCATACAGAAGTTCCAAAAATTATAGTTTGAAAAAAAGGATTCAGTTATTAATATGCTATCTTTGTTCACAAATGAGGACATTGAGTTTCAGAAAAGTTAAGTGACCAACAGTAGGTCACATAGTTAGAAATGATAGAGGCAGGACTCAACCCATACACATGACTCTGAATCCATAGCGCGTCCCACAATGAGGAAGGATTGATCTTTCCTGGTATCATCACTCTGCATATTAAGGATAGTTGGGAAGAGGGCCCAGAGCCCCTGACCCTCCCCCTGTGTTTCTTCTGATTTGTGGGGCCTACGCTGTTCCCATCTAGGGTGCCCAGAGAGCCCTCCCACTCCCAAGAACACAGCCACCTAATCCTTCCTCTAAATATCATTCTGTTTTTTTTTTTTTCAACGTTTAGTTATTTTTGAGAGACAGAAGGAGACAGCACTAGCAGGGGAGGGGCAGAGAGAGAGGGGCAGAGAGAGAGGGACACACAGAATCTGAAGCAGGTCCCAGGCTCTGAGCTGTCAGCACAGAGCCCGACGCAGGGCCGAACTTACCAACTGTGAGATCATGACCTGAGCCGAAGTTGGATGCTCAACTGGGTGAGCCACCCAGGTGCTCTCTGTTTGTATTGTTCAGACTTCCCAAGAGCTGCCACTCCTAGGGGCTCTTCTGCAGTGAGCTCTCAATGGCTCCCCCACCTGATCTTCTCGGGAACTGCACCTTTCCATAGGGAGGGCCTAGGTCAATCCGTACCATTCCCTGAGATACTATAATCTGGAAACTGTGTGCAGGTGTATGTGTGTTTCTGTCCGTTCCAGGTGTGGGGCATGAGTAAAGTAACCATACATTTTTCACTTTTATTCTCTAAATTTTTTTTTTAATATTTTTATTTTAAAAGTAACTTTGGGGCGCCTGAGTGACTCAGTCAGTTGAGTGCCAGACTTCTACTCAGGTCATGATCTCACAGTTCCAGCCCCTCTGTCAGGCTCTATGCTGACAGCTCAGAGCCTGAACCCTGCTTTGGATTCTGTGTCTCTCTCTGCCCCTCGCCTGCTTGTGCACGTGCTCTCTCTCCCTCAAAAATAAATAAAACTTAAAAAAATAAAAGTAATTTAAAAACCCTTTTAAAATTATACATATTAGCGAAATAATAGAAATTTATGATAAAAAAATTCAAAGAGTACAAAAGAATACACAGAAAGGCCTAGTTCTTCTAGTCTTTCCCAGAAGCAAATGCTCTTATCAGTCTCCTGGATGACTTTCTATGCAATATTTTTAAAAACTTTTTATTGAAGTATGATATCCATACTGAATATTTTTTTTATTTTTATTTATTTTTTTTTAATTTTTTTTTTTTAACATTTATTTATTTTTGAGACAGAGAGAGACAGAGCATGAACAGGGGAGGGGCAGAGAGAGAGAGACACAGAATCTGAAATAGGCTCCAGGCTCTGAGCCGTCAGCACAGAGCCCGACGCGGGGGCTCGAACCCACGGACAGTGAGATCGTGACCTGAGCTGAAATCGGACGCCTAGCCGACTGAGCCACCCAGGTGCCCCTTTTTTTTATTTTTTTTAACGTTTATTTATTTTTGAGACAGAGAGAGACAGGCATGAACGGGGGAGGGTCAGAGAGAGGGAGACACAGAATCTGAAACAGGCTCCAGGCTCTGAGCTGTCAGCACAGAGTCCAACGCGGGGCTCGAACTCACGGACAGCGAGATCATGACCTGAGCCGAAGTCGGCCACTTAACCGACTGAGCCACCCAGGTGCCCCATACTGAATATATTTTAATTACAAAATAAAGTCATGCTCGTTGTAAAAAAAAAAAAAAAATCAAACAATAGCAAAGCTTTTTAATTAAAAGAGCAAGTCCCCTCCACAGTGCTCCCTAGTGTCTCTCCCTAGAGGTCATCACTGTTAATATTTGGGACCTGAAAACCTTATTGTCATTCTTTTTTTTTTTTTTCTTCTTATTGTCATTCTCGAACTCAGAAAGTTCAGATTCTTGCTAGACTTCTACTCCTCCCTCCCTTCATCTAATTTTATCTCTCATTTTGCATATAAAATCCTAATGGGTGAGTATTATTACCCTTATTTTGCACTTAGGGATTTGAGGCTCAGAGATGGGAGGTTGATTGCTTAAAGACATAAAGCAGGACCAGTTCAAACCCAGGCGGCGAGTGTGTCTGCCTCCAAGCCTAATGCTCTTTTGACTATGTTCTTCCATCTGATTCCTGTTTGGAATATCTTATTTTATTATTTTATTTTATTTTATTTTATTTTATTTTATTTTATTTTATTTTATTTTATTTTATTTTATTTTATTTTATTTTATTTTATTTTATTTTATTTTATATAGAGAGAGAGCCAGGGAGAAGTCCAGAGGAAGAGAGAGAATCCCAAGCAAGCTCCATGCTCAGCACAGAACCCGATGTGGGGCTCAATCCCGTAACCCTAGGATCCTGACCTGAGCCGAAATCAAGAGTCAGATGCTCAACTGACTGAGCCACTCAGGCGCCCCTCCTGCCTGGAATCTTAGAGCTTAGTTGTTGTGTCACATGAGGCAGCAGATAAAGTCTCGGGTTAAAATATAACTAAGGGCTCATTTTTTGAGGAAGGAGAGGACCTGGTCCTGTGGGAGCTGTCAACAAACATCCTTTGCTGCCCAAGTCCTGAATGGTGGTACAAAGATGCCACCCACTTCAAGAAATGTCAGGCTTGGATGAGTCAGTTACTTAGAGCTTGACTTTGTCAAGCTGAGGCAGGGTGGGGCCAGGGGGGAAAATATCCAGCAGATGAAAGGGACTGTATTATTATCTAATAATCCAGTCCAAGAAAATTCATACAATCCAACCAAGTGGTAGAATCAGCAAGAGGAGTGCCCAGAGAAAATCCCCACATTCCCCAAACATGCTATGCCCTTGCACACCATTCTGCTGTGCACATTGCTTGGAATGCCCTCCCTGCCTTTCTCTGCTCAGCAGATTTACCCTTCACAATCAGGTTGTAGTATCACCACCTCTATGAAGCCAGCAACTCCCTCTTTATAAGAGTTAGTGTGTTTGTGTGTGCAGTATGCATGTATTTGCCTGCCTCCCATGTGAGTCCGTGAACTGAAGCAGGGTCCATGTGTTTATTGTTCTTTGGGTCTCTTCCAGGGTCTGGCTCAGGATTTGGCACATAGTAGGTACTCAATCAATATTTGTTTAATGAGGAATGAATAGACTCAGATGGACAGGAGCAAGTTGCTCACAATCTACTTCAAGATACTATATTCTTTTTGTGTCTCTAGCTCTGCTTCAGACTGTTAGCTTGTAGTGAGAAAGAGGGGAATGGTCAGGATTTTTCCTCAGTTTTTTCCCCTCCTTGCTTCCGTCACTCAAGGTGTTGATATGGAGTGGGAAAAGTCTTCTTTGAACTAG
This sequence comes from Panthera leo, assembly GCF_018350215.1. Classification (NCBI taxonomy): domain Eukaryota; kingdom Metazoa; phylum Chordata; class Mammalia; order Carnivora; family Felidae; genus Panthera; species Panthera leo. Next base: position 23,703,856 of record NC_056681.1, on the reverse strand, counting down.
TAATGTCATTGGCTTTATGCTTTCTGGGTCTGGCAGATGTTTATAGCTGTTCCTTTCCATCATCAAAGCTTCATGGGATACTTTTCCAGGCTCTTTAGGGGTTCCCTGCTGGGCCCCTCTCCTGAATTCCCCTTAGCAAAGGCTTCTCTATTGCCAGTGGTCACTTGTCTTCTGACTTCTGGGGTCTCTTTACCCCTCTAGGAGGCCCTACTGAACAGGACCCAGGACAGGCCTAGGCAGGCTTTCTCTTACTGAGCCCACATCTGGCCTACAGAAAACATTTCTTGACAAATTCTGGGAGAGCATGCCAATCCCAACACAGCAGCACTCTCCTTAGCCTGCTACCAAAGCAGTTATCAGGCTTGTCCCTTGTTGCTAGATTTCCCAGGCAGGAGGTAGATCCAGTCACTATGTTCTCTAACTGCAATGGGGACGGATTTGGTACCTCAAACCCTCTGGAAGTCCCCTCTTCCAGTCACCTGGCTTGAGCCATTAAATCTTCTCCAAGAAGGGTGGAGACTCACAGCCAGAAATAGCTCCACAAAAATTTTCTATCCTCCACTCTCTTGACCCCATAGATAAGGGATTTAAGAACTTTAAAATAGATTTTAGGTCATTAGAAAAAAATACATATGGTGTTTTATCACCTCCCTTTGAAATTTCACATGTATAATTTTAAAAAGAAAAAAAAGTCAGTCACTCCAGGCAGCCTCTTGGCATGGGGGGGTGGGAGGGGAGGAAATATCTATAAATAATGAACAAGGCTGGGGTGCAGGATCCATATGATAGCCCTGGGAGAGGGTTAGGATATAAAGCATGTTCCCAGAGATGGAATTTGGAGCATAGAGGAAGAAGCCTGGAGGGGACTCATGTTGGTTTTCTTCCCACCAATCTACTGTCTTTCCCTCCAATCCAGCCTCCTTTGAGAACTTCTTCCCACTCTGGTTCATCAGACAGATTTGAACATGGCCAGACTCTAATTGTGTCTGGATTAAGTCTTTTCTCAGAGGGCACTTGGGCCTCAAGCAATTCAAGTGACGTGTATGATTACTAGTTTGTTTGTCCCAAAAGTTCCTGGCACTTTGAAGAGCACTTGAAGGCTGATGTACTTTCAAAGTCTAGAGAACAGACTCTAGGGGATAATGTTACTCACGTTCACACATCAGTTAACTCTACGTTCTGCTCTGGCCCACACAAAATACCCAGTTGTACTACTTTTTTTTTTAATGTTTATTTATTTTTGAGAGAGAGGAAGAGACAAAGCGCAAGCAGGGGAGGGGCAGAGAGAGAGGGAGACACAGAATCTGAAGCAGGCTCCAGGCTCCTAGCTGTTAGCACAGAGCCCGACGCTGGGCTCGAACCCACAGACCACGAGATCATGACCTGAGCTGGAGCTGGATGCTTAACCAACTGATTTACCCAAGTGCCCCCCAGTTGTACTACTTTATGTTTTAACACAATTTCCAATGTATTCTGTTAATACATTGTATTAATATCCAATATGAGTACATAATAGATGTTCAGTAAATGTTTGCAGGGTGAATGAATAAACAAACGAGGGAAAGAGGGAACAAATCTCCTTTACAAAGATTGAAGATCTGTTTGGTGTTAATGCCCGTCTACTCTTTACCCTTCGTAGGTAGTCTGAAAGCTATATTTACTTCTCATGGTCTTAAAACATATTGTGTAGTTTTCTGATGGATTCTATGCTATTAACCTTCATAACACTAACGCTGACTTGATTCATTCATTGAATGGATGCTTATTTAGCACCTACAATGTATCAGGCTCTGTGCTAAATGCTGGGAATAAGTCAGATATAGTCTCCTGTCCTCATGAAACTTAAGTTTTAGAGGGGGAGAAAGATAATAAGTAAACAAAAAATGTTAGTAAGTGGAAAATACTATGAAAGAGGGTACTATGATAGAAAATGATAGGATATTATTTTAATTTTTTTTATATTTATTTTTGAGACAGAGAGAAAGCATGAGTCAGGGAAGGGCAGAGGGAGGAGACAGGATTTGAAGCAGGCTCCACACTGACAGCAGAGAGCCCAATGTGGATGGGGCTCAAACTCACAAACTGCGAGATCATGACCTGAGTTGAAGTCAGATGCTTAGCCAACTGAGCCACCCAGGAGCCCTGATAGGATATTATTTTAGATAGCATGGTCAGGGAAGACCTACCTGAGGAAGTATCATTTAGCTGAGGACTGAAGGAGGGGAAAGTATCAGTTAAGCCTAGAGCTAGGGGAAAACAGTCTAAGTAGAAGGCCTAGTATATGCAAAGGCCCTGAGGCAAAGAAATTGTTTCTTTTCTCTTTATTCCAAATATGGTTGTATTGAACATTCTTGCACAGTACTTGTTGCAGGAGTATTTCCCTGGGGGTGGATTCCCACACCACTGATTCTTTGCATCTTTTTCTCTGTCCAGTGTCTGTGATGTTTCTTCCTTTCTCCCTAATTTGCCTTTCACTTTGGGGTCCTCTTCTCCACCATTTACTTTCTCTTTTTCTCAAAGTAACCATTAAGAACTTTTTGTTGTTGTTCTTGTAGGAGAAAAGAAACAATATAGCTCTTATCAAAGTGTTCCCTTCTCAGGTTCCTTTGGCTGCAGATTGTCTGTTTCACTCCAACTGTCCATTCATCGATCCATCTATTCACCCAGTACTTACTGAGGACCTATTTTTGTAGGCCTTGTGATGGGTGCTAGAAATACACAGTCTTATGCAATGCTTCTCAATCACCTAAGGTATTTGCCAAAATGCAGATTCCTGGGCTCCACTCTTGGTTTACTCACTCCCTATGGGTGGAACCTAAGACTTTGCATTTTAAGAATTTCCTTTTTTTGAGAGAGAGAGAGAGAGAGAGCACAGAGGGAGAGGGAGAGAATTTCAAGCAGGCTCCATGCCCAGCAAAAAACTCTCATCTCACCACCTTGAGATCACGACCTGAGCCGAAATCAAGAGTCTGACGTCCAACAACTGAGCCACTCAGGCGCCCCTGTTTTTGTTTTGCTTTTTAATCCCAACTAAATATTTAGAACCACTGAGTGGAAAAGAGGCAGGTAAATTAAATTTATAACTCTAAGAAAACGTTTTGGTTGATAATGCATTGATAATTTGAGCACAAAATGCTATGGGAATAACACTTGGGCCATAGAGCTAAGAAAGAGTCCTCTAGAGGAAGTCAGGCTTACACAGAAAATTAGACCAACTGAGGTTCTCCGAATGGATATAAGACATTCAGGCAGAGATCACCTTGTGCAAAGACGTGAGTGAACACAGGGCTGCGTGTTCAAACGACACTAAATTGTGTTGCCTGAGTCGGCTTGGAACTACGAGGTCTGAATACGAGAAACCCCGTAACTCTTCACCCTACAGGTTTTATCCAGATCCAGAGGCCGGTTCCCTCTTTACTCGTTAATTGCATTCGGATTTGTGGGTGGAGCAGTGAGCAGACGCACGTAGAACTAAGCCCCATACACATGCGCAATGTGTAACCCCGAAGCCAAAAGGGGGATTTTTGAGGGCAAGATTTTTCTGTTACCAAGACTTCCCTTGCTCGAATCTAGCAACCCTGGCTGTCCTCATTTCTGCCCAGGGAATCTTACACCTCTTAATGTAATCCCGCCTTTCCATCTGGGCCACTCCAGTAAATCGGGTGCCAGTACTCAACATGGCGGCAGGCGCCGAGGTGGCGCAATCCGCTTAGGGGCACGCTACTTGGCGTGGGGGGTGGGGGGAGGGCTCTGCCAGGGCGGGAGTCTGGGGGGCGGGGTCTGGGCCTGGGCCCGGTGCCGGGCCCCCGCCCCCCGCCGGGTCCTAGTGGCTGCATCTCCCGCTCCGGCGCTGAGG